>NW_026898371.1:0-520678 GCF_033153095.1 Gastrolobium bilobum | reverse complement strand
TCACAAAATTTTTCAAAGTCATGATTTTCAAATTCCCCACCATGATCACTCCTAATGGAAACAATATTCACACTTTTCTCATTCATAAGGACTTTCGCTAGTTTTTCAAAAGAATTGAAAGCATCACTTTTATGTTTCAAAAATGAAGTCCATGTGAATCGAGAGTAATCATCCACAATCACAAATGCATAGTAGTTTCCACCATAGCTTTTAGTTCTAGTAGGACCAAAAAGATCCATGTGCAAAAGTTGCAAGGGACGTGTGGTAGTAACCACAATATTACGTTAAAAAGAGATTTTCACTTGCTTCCCTTTTGTACATGCATCACACAATCTATCCTTTTTGAACTTAAGCTTAGGTAGACCTATTACTAGGTCTTTGGCTATTACTTTATTTAGTTGACTCATGTTAATATGTCCTACTCGTCTATGCCATAACCATGCATCATTATCTTTAGAGACCAAACATTTAGGTTCAAGAGAAGACATACTATCAAGGTCAATCATATAAATGTTATCACATCTATGTCCAATGAGTCTGATATTTTTATCATCCTTAGATTCAACTATGCATGTGGAAGTATTAAATTTTATATCAAAGCCTTTGTCACATAATTGACTAATGCTAAGGAGATTATGTTTCAACCCATCAACATACAACACATTTTCAATTAATATAGTTGAAGAGTTACCTACATTACCATAGCCAAGAATTTTTCCTTTGTTGTTGTCACCGTAAGAAACATTCCCGTGTTCCCGTCTATGAAATGTTGAGAACTTTGAAAGATCTCCGGTCATGTGTCTTGAGCAACCGCTATCCAAATACCATTTAGTACTTTTTGCTCTAAAACAAACCTACAACACAAGAAAAATAATATGATCTATTGGTACCCTTTGTTCTTTTGGGTCCTTACATGTTAGAATTGATACATACACTAAAGCACAATAGTCCTATGTATTAGTATTGCAATATTAAACATAAATGAGCATTATTCAAGGGGGAAATATTACAAATATCATTGCTGTCCAAGTTGGGCAGAATTGAGTATAAATGATTTGTGGAGAATTTAACAACTTAACAACAATATTTTTAAGGTAGGAGCATGATACACTTAAGCACAATATTTATACTAAGCATGTGCATCAAAAGATAGTTCAAAACAGTCCATACATGCTTCTTTTATATTAAATAGTGACTAGATATCATGTGCAAAAAAAAATATAACTATAAAACAGTCCATGGCACATGATACATACATATCCACTAAGTCTTCTTAGGAACATATATCATGTTCTTTACCTTGGGGCTAAAGAACATGCTAGATGTGTTAGTTTGAGGTCCATAAGATGTTGAAGCAATGTTGCTCACATTTATAGTCCTCTTAGGAACCCACTTGAGATTAGTTCCTTTTAGGCCATATTTCTTAATATTACATTGATATACAAGATGACCATTCATGCAACAATATGTACATTTCTTAAATGGTAGCTTAGACATGAACCTAGGGGGATAGTGGTTTGTCTTTCTTGGTTGAACAAAGGGAGGTTTTTGAAAACCAAGTCCATATTTAGTAGATTCAACCCTTTGTCTACCAAGGAGGACATTCAAGTTGTCTCTCCCACTAGTCATTCTATCAACCATTATCTTTAACCTATCCACTTCATTAGATAATTCAACACATTTAGCACATGGAATAGTGGAAGGGGGATTCACATCATCACATGATCCAACAAGACAATTCATAAAAAGATTTTCATTTTTAAGATTTTCATTGTCTTTCATTAGATCATTTACAATGGTTGTTAAGCTATCAACATTGTTTTGCAAGTTATTTTTCTCCTTTTTAATTTTCTCAACCTTAGAGGTTAATTTTTCATTCTCAACTTGCAAACATTTATAAGCATATAATAGATCATCATAAGATGGACCAATCATAGAAGAAGTATCACATGAACTAGTGTCACACATAGAGTTAGAATTATTACATGAACTACTATCACATAAAGAGTTAGAAGAGTGACAAGAGTATACCTCGGTATGTTCATCCTATTTGCCATTAAGCACAAGTTTGCCTTTTCACTACTTGAAGAGCTTGATGAACTTGATGAATCATCCGAGAATGCCATGTAGGCCTTCTTTTTCGTTTTGCCTTTACCTTTCTTGAACTTGCCGTTGTCATATTTATTCTTTTTATTAGGACAATCCTTTTGGAAGTGGCCTTCTTTTCCGCACTCAAAACAAGCATTGTTTGAGTTTGCATTGCTTGAATTGTTGTCTTTTCTTCTTTGGCCAACATCTCTTCTTCTTCTTTTGTTGAACTTCTTGTTGAAGAAATTAGTGAATGACTTGTTAAATTTTTTCACAAACATTGTCATTTCGTCGTCTTCACCGGAGCTTGAATCACTTGATGATGTATCAGTACTTTCCTTACTTTCCTTTGAATGAGATGATGATACCTTGAGAGCTATTCCCTTTTGTTTCTTCTTGTTAAGCTCACGGTTAGCCCTTCTGTTTAACTCCAACTCATATTCTTGAAGCTTTCCAAATAAGGTAGCTATTGACATTGTAGAGAGGTCTTTAGCTTCATAGATTGCCGAAGTCTTTGCATCCCATTCCTTAGTAAGACATCTCAGAATTTTGTTAACTAACAGTTCATCATCATGGAAAATATTTAAAGCATTCATTGAAGTAACTATATGCATAAAACGTTTTTGCATGTCAAATATAGATTCACCCTCATGCATCTCAAAGAGCTCAAACTCTCTAGATAATGCATTTTGTTTAGAACGCTTTACTTCACTAGTACCTTCATGAGTTGTTTCTAAAATAAGCCACATCTCACGTGCGGTCTTACATGAAGATACTCGGTAGTATTCGTCTTTGCCAAGTGCATTAACTATTAAGTTCTTTGCTTTTGAGTTGTATTGGGCTTTCTCTAATTCATCTCTAGTAAAATCTGTGTGTTTTTTAGGCACAGTTTTTCCATTGTCATCTAGTGTGGTTGGAGGCTGATATCCTTCCTCTACACTATACCAAATTTTAAGATCTACTGACTCAAGAAAAATCTGCATCCGAGTTTTCCAAAAAGGATAATCAATCCCATTGAAAAATGGAGGACGGTTGGTTGAACCACCCTCAAGAGGAATATCCTGATGGAAAGAAGCCATAGGATCTTTAACTCTTTGGCAGATAGCCAATCACTCAGAGCACGAAGCTCTGATACCACTTGTTGGGCAAGTGGCTACTTACACAGGACGCTTACAGAACACCTAGAGAGGGGGTGAATAGGTGTTCTAAACTTTTTCAAAATCTTTTTAAATTCAGTAAACAATTACACAATTTTTCTTCAATCCCTATATGCCCAAAATAGTTTTTCGCAATGCTAAGAACAATGTAGTAATAGAAAGCGTACCTTAGCAATTTATAGAGTATAAACGCAGCAATTATAATAGAACTAGTGTAACTGTCAGTCTATAAACAAAATATTCAGAAATTAAATCAGAGAGACAATGGACACACGATATATCCTGGTTCACACCCACTAAGCCTAAGTAGGGTGCTACGTCCAGACTGAAGTAGCTGCAGATATTTTATTTATCACAAGTGTATCAGTTTTACAAACACGCGTCACACATGCAATCAAACAAGATATCAAAAATCTTCCTAGTGCCTACACTGCTCCAAGCTCTGAGAATACTCTCAAGCCGAACCTACGGAGTTCACCAACTCCTCTCACACAAGACCTCCACTCTCCCTAGTGGATTCTTGAGGCTTCAGGCCTTGAGACACACTCTCAAGCCAAGCACAAAGTCGCCAACCCACTCGGTTGCACCCACACACCTAGGACAGATTTACAGCACACAACTACTCCACTTTAACAACCAATACAATATCTCATATTTATAACAGGAAATTTTTCAACCTATTACAATGTCCTATCACACTTGATATATCAAATAAAGCACAATAACAAGCTCCAAAAATGATATGATGTATGCAGAAAATTTAGAGCACAAGTATGTGTATCACAAACTATAAATTTTCAGCAATAAGGAACTTGTATTTATTTATATCAAGTATCAAAATGATAGACACTAAAAATTCTGATTTAAAAAGAAATTATCACATTATATTCAGAAAAATCAGAATTGTAATTTCTCTCAAAATTTCACAAAAAATTCAGAATTAGTTCTAGATAAATCTTTTATTGATAAACCACAAGAAATCTGAGTTTTAATCAAAATATATCTCAATTAAAACAGAAAATTCAGATTTAATATTTCAACAATAAAATTCCTAGAACAATTCAAGATTAGGTTTCTAAACAATAAATCCCAAACAAAAATCTGAATTAAACACAATATGCTTCAATGAAATCAGAAATTCAGATTTAACATTCTTAACCAAAATTCTTCAAGATTTCAGAATATAGGGTTCAAATAGAAATATTAACCAAGAATATGAGTAGATTAGAGTTTACCAAAATGAAGCCCCAAAAATTTTGTTTAATTTGCTCCCTCAAGAAAACCCCAACATTCAGTATCAATCATAGAAGTGTAGATCTTATTCTTGATGGACTTTTAGCTTTTGCAGATTTTTCACTCTTGGAGATGCACGCACAAAATCTCAGTTTCTCCGGTTCAAAGGCACGAAGAAGATAACTATGCATAATCGCTTTTCACCGTGTTCAGAGACGCTCTCTGTTTGTGATTTCTGAAACTTGCTTTTTCTTTCTAAATCTTGTTTTTGCGCAGAGAGAGAGAGAGGAGGAAAATTTGTAAGAATGATAATGATGCTTTTTCTTTTTGTTTTATTACACTCTTTTTATATTGCTTAGTATCTTCTTAAGAGAACCCACGTGACGTGAAGTTTTCGTATATCTTTTCAATTGGTAAAGCTACTTTTTCTTATTATATTATATTTAAGAAAACTGAATTTGAAAAGCTAATCCACGTGAATGCAAAGCCTTACCTGAATACTTTCATTATTACTTTTTCGAAAAGCTAACGTCCTTTTTCATTTTAGTTATATTAAATGATTTAGTTTTATTATAGTTTTAAAACATGTTTTTATCAAAATCAAAATCATTATTATTTATTATGAAATTAGCATGATATGCAATAATATGTATTGGCATGCAATGGAGCTTGGAATCATGCTTAATGATATATCTAATGTGTTACAAAAAATCTAAAATACCTAATCACTTGTATCTTCACACTCCATCTTCAATTTGAGACTTCTTATAAATCCTTTGTCATCATCAAAATATATATTCCATATTCCATAATGCATAGGAGGTCTTCAGCATTTTGGCAAAATTTACTATGTGGCATTTTGGTGCTTTTTTTTTTGCCACTGTTTCTACATTATGAATGGTGGCATGTGGACGCCACGGTCAATGCATGTGCGGTTATGTCTTTTAGTTTAAGTAAGGAATGGGTTGCTGTTGGTCATGACCAATTTATTTTTCATTCATTGGAAAAAAAAATCAAAAGTTAGTGTTGTTTTTTGTAATATTTTAAAATTTATGAATTTTTAAAATAAATTAGTTAAAGCATGTACTTAATTTACAATAAAAAAATTTAAATATATTTTTACAAATAATGAAATAACTTTAAGATGTCAATTTTTCAAGAACTAAGTGTTTTACATTTAGAAAAAATTAATGTCTTAATGTTAATGAAATATACAATATTAGCAACAACAAAAAAACCGAGAGATGACCGCTTAAGATTGAATATTTCATTTATTATTTTATGTTGTTATTTAAAGAAGCTATTTATACATTACTTAAAAATCTATTTTTTTTTAAAAAAATTACACATTTTTTATACTCAAGATTCACTTAAATGTTGGATTAACATAAGAATATTATCAAAACATTTTTTGAAATATATTTTTTAACATTTCCTTAACATTATTGGATGAAATTTATATGAACTCACTAAATAAAGTAAACACACGTTCTGTTCACCAAAAAAAAAAAAAAGTAAACACACGTTCTATTTACAGGAGCATTCAATAATATTAATAAAAATCTTAAGCGTGACAAATAATAGATTTATAATATTTCTCTTAACATAATCTATGATATGTCATGAAAAGAGTTAAAATCAAATAATATTTTTCACTAATCAAACTATAACTTTATTAGTTATTACAGTATATATAATAATTTTGGCTTTTTGACCCTTGTAGTACAAGAATAAAACACAATACCGGTTTAGTTCTTTTGTCAAACTATTCACCTAACTACTGTGAGTACGTTTAAGTCGCATATATTATTCCATACGTGACTTATGTAAAACCCCAAAAATATCTATCACACTCTGCAAGATGCGTATAAGAAATGTGCAAGGCTTGAACACGCATAGTTAGGATACGTGTCTTATATTGTGTCGATTTTTACACAAATAACGTATTAGGTAATGCACGACTTAAATGCTCAAATATCCCATGCGATTTCACTACATTAATTTGCCCAAAAAATGTTTATTTTTTTTTGCTTTAGAGTGGTCAAAAAGCCAATAATTTTCACTGCAGTACAGATTCGTCACGGCAAACGTCACAACTCAATACAAATCTACTCTGCTCCCCGGATAAATTCAATCACTCCAACCACTCTTTTAAGTTTTAAGTCATTAAGTCAAGTTTCTTGTTATCGAATTGGTAGCAGTAGCACTCTATCAGGCATTCACGCGCCGTCACCACAACCACCATGCTCCACCAGCGCATCCTCCTCATACTGTACCCTGCACAAGGCCACATAAACCCTGCCCTCCAGCTCGCAAAGAGACTCATTGCTTTGGGTGCACATGTCACTCTCTCCACCACCCTTCACATTCACCGCCGCATAACCAACAAACCCACACTCCCCGGCCTCTCCTTTGTCCCCTTCTCCGACGGCTACGACGGTGGTTTAACCGCCACCGGGGATGTTGATTACACGCTCTACGCTTCGGAGCTCAAGCGTCGTGGCTCCGAGTTTGTAACCAATCTCATAGCCTCCAGCGCAGAGGAGGGTAACCCTTTCACTTGTTTAGTCTACTCTCTCCTCCTTAATTGGGCTGCGGAGGTTGCGCGTGGGATTCACCTCCCGACGGCGATGCTGTGGGTTCAACCAGCCACTGTGTTGGACATTTCGTACTATTACTTTCACGGATACGATGATTACATAAGTGAGAAAACAAAAGAACCCTCTTGTTCCATAGAATTACCGGGATTGCCATTATTGCTAGCACCCGGTGACTTACCTTCATATTTATTAGCCCCAAATTCAAGTGTGTCATTGTCTGTGATTGTTTCATTGTTTAAAGAGCAGTTTGATGAGCTTGACGTTGAAACAAACCCAACAATACTTGTCAACACATTCGAAGCTTTGGAACCAGAAGCGTTGAGGGCCGTTGATAAGTTCAACATGATCCCAATCGGGCCGTTGATTCCCTCGGCCTTCTTGGATGGGAAAGATGCCACTGATACTTCATTTGGTGGTGATATATTCCACCCATCAAATGGTTACATTGAATGGTTGGACTCAAAGGCGGTGTCATCGGTTGTTTATGTGTCATTTGGTAGCTTCTGTGTGTTATCTAAGATACAAATGGAGGAACTTGCACGTGCGTTGTTGGATTGTGGATGTCCATTCTTGTGGGTCATTAGAGAAAAAGAAAAGAAAGAGAAAGAAGAGGAGGGGCTGAGCTGCATAGAGGAATTGGAAGAGAAGGGGAAGATAGTGAAATGGTGTTCTCAAGTGGAGGTTCTGTCACATGCTTCATTGGGTTGTTTTGTGACACATTGTGGTTGGAATTCGACCATGGAAAGCTTGGTTTCGGGGGTTCCTATGGTGGCATTTCCACAGTGGCTAGATCAGAAGACTAATGCAAAGCTAATAGAAGATGTGTGGAAGATAGGGGTGAGGGTGGATCATAAGGTGAATGAGGATGGGATAGTACAAGGGAAGGAAATTAGAGAGTGTTTGGAAGTTGTGATGGGGAGTGGAGAGAAAGGAAATGAACTGAGAAGGAATGCAAAGAAATGGAAGGGTTTGGCTAAGGAAGCTGTGACAGAAAAGAATCTGAGGGTTTTCATGGACACTGTTTCTGGATCACAATGAGTTTGATCGTGTCGGAATTGTCCTCTTCTTTATTGACTTAGTGTGTTTTCTTTTTTCTTTTTCTACTTTTCTTTGCCCAGTTTCATTTGTCTTTCTGTTAATTGGTTCACCGAGGGATCAAGTCAATTTCTTCTTCATCAATCAAGCAGATAGGGCCCAAGTTAAGCTAATGAAATTGCGTGTTTATTTAGTTATTTTCTAAATATTCAATAAAATAAATCCAAGTTAACAGTTACTAGTAATTAGGTGACAACAAAGAATAATAAGATTTTGTGTCTAGATTTTATGAGATCACGATTATGACTGTCGATCATCAAATTGTTACTTAATTTAATACACAATTATAAGGAAGAAATTATTGCATATTTACTATGTCAGGTAAGCTTGCGTTAATTCCATTTATTTTAATTTTTAACCTTGAATAATAATAGTAAAGTCGATTATTTGCTTATATATTCATTTTTTTAATATAAAGTAAAAAAATAAGTGAAAAAAATAATTCAATAATAAATTTCATAATTTTTAAAGTTAAATTTTTAAAGTTAAAATTTTAACATGTAAAAAAATCAAGGCAATTTTCCATCTCATTTTGCGCGAGTGCAATAATTAATTTAATATATCCTATTTCATTTTTACATGTTCATTTCAACCTTTAATAATTTTAACCACCTACTCTATCTGTGATTCAGTGACTGTGGTCTTTTAAATAAAATTTCTTAATATTTATATATAATTGTAAGAAAAATATTTCTACTACTAATTAACATATAGTAACATAGTAAATTTGAATATTCAATTGTATCATTTTTAAACTCTTTTTATCTTTTTAAACAATATATGCTTTAGTATAGAAATATTTTAATACTATTATTCTGCTACATATTTATAAAAAATAATTGTAAATATAATTATATGAAAATTTAAATAAATCCCTAAAAAATAGATTTATTATTAGCGCTGTAAAAAAAGTAATCAGATTATACAATTTCAAATTTTGCAATACATTTTGTCTTTTTCCTATCATCTTGTCTTTAGCATAAAGGGTAAAAAATTAGTACGAAGAATTTTAAATTCATACTTTTTCATCTTCTTTTTTTAATTTCCAAAAAAATATATAACTATTAAATTTTCTGTCTATACTATCTTAACATAGGTTAACTAGTAATTATATAAGGATAGGACATAGCTAGGAGAAATGCCACCAGTGCTGCTCACACTCTATCTCACCGTGCTCTACCCTTTTCGGAGTCCATATGGATTTATTTTTTTTTGGTAATTACCATATGGGTTTATTTTACCACAATATGAATGAACGAAAATACAATACATTTACCATTATATTTTTCCATTAATTACCATAAATTTGCAGAGTCTTTCTTGAAATTATTTATAAGCATTGTGCAATTTAAATAGGAAAAATAAAAAATTTAAAAAATGTTTGTTCTTTTAATTAAAGGATAGTCATTTTAGTTAAAATTAATATTTTTTATTTAAAATTTAAATTAAAAAACTCTTATTTTCTTTTTTTTTTTGAATACAAAAAACTCTTATTTTCTTTTTTATAATTTTTAGTGTGAATCTCTTTTTCTCATTTAAAATAATACAATTAATATACCAAAAAAATAAAAATAAAAATAATACAATTAAATATTCTTTAAAAGAATAAATACCCCTCCCAAAAAAAATATGATTTGCATTTTGCAGTAACGGATGCGTCAATGATTTTCCAATTTGCGTCAATGATTTTCCAATTTCCATCATTAATAAAGGCCGAGAAAGGCAGAACACCCAGGAATAATCGAGATTTTCCAGGTACTGGATAACAGGTTTCGCAATAGAGTGTGAAATTGGGCTCGACTGGGTCGATTTTTATCCTGAAAAGTTGAAGTTTATGTCAAAATAAAATTAATTTAACCTGACCCGATAGCATAGTATGAGTCTAACAGTTGACCTAACTTGACTCATTTATAAAAAATAAAAATAAATAGTCTGGTCTGACTCGTTAATCTATTAATTTTTAAATTCCAATTACAATTATCAATTAACTTCACAAAGTACTCAAATTCTGTTGTTAAAACAAAAATCACAATTTTAATGTCCCAACAAAATCATGAATCACAACAACAACTTATAACAATTTACATTTAAGTCATTTTCAAAAACAAAATGCTCAAACTAAATATAATATATTTCATCAGATCCAGCAAATCAATCCATACTATGTAAATTAAAATAACTTTACGAATCTTACAAACATATCATGATACTTATAGTAGCCAAATACAATTCCAAGGTTACATAAATTGGCAAACAATTTGTAAATATAGAAAATAAAAAACAAGATTAAAGAATAGAAAGAAAATAAGATTAAGAAACAAAAAAATCTTTTTATACATTTTGTTTTTTCTTCAAGCCATACATACTTATTACGTATCCAATCTCTATCATATATTAAAGCTTCAATGGTATCTTTAGTCAAACTAGAACGATAAGTATCAATAACTCTTCCTCCAGCACCAAATGTTGATTCTGATGCTATTGTAGAGATTGATATAGATCTTATGTCCCTCCTAAATGTGATATTTGTGGGCTATGAAGCACCGACACTTCAAAAATCCTGACGTGTCGTGTCCGACACTTTCTGACACTCTCTAACACTCCAACACGAGTTGTAGAAACTCAAAAAAGGTTCAAAAGTTGTGTTGCGTTGCGTTGCGTTTTTAGTTTCAATTATTAGATTTGTTGGATTACGTCAGTTTAATATAAATATTTAAAATATCTTATGTTTCTTTGCAAAATTGATGGGTATTATAAATTTAATTTAATTTTTTTTGTTAAATTATTGAATATTAAATATTAAAAATTTGTCCTAACGTATCGAAATCTAATATTTTTGAGAACTAACGTGTCGGAGTGTCGTGTCCCGTGTTGGTATCAGTGCTACATAGTTGGTGGGGATCGAACCTAGGTCCTTCTATCAACTACTCAGCTCATATGCACCAACATATAGATCTATGCCCCTCTCAAATGTGATATTCGTGGGGATCAGACCTATGTCTTTCCACCACCTACTTAGCTCACATGTACCAACTGAGCTATTACCATTTATTACTATAATGAATTATTTTATTTTATTTTATTTAAAATAAATAATATGATATATGTCAGCCTGTAGACTTATAAGCCCGATATGTAAAAAAAGTCTATGATTTGCTTCTTAACTAAATAGGCTTTCTTAAAAGCTCGGGTCTGTTTTATTTGCCTATATATAATTGACCGAGTCTAATTTAATATAGGCAAAGTCATACGCACTTGTAGACCGACCGACCCGGCCTGCTTTCACCTCTAACTTAGCAACAGTCTACATAGATAAATCTTTTCTAGATTTGTGGACATGGACAGACACAGGTTTTGTGGACCTGGATTCCACCATCGCTTTCGACCATTTTAATGTGCTTTGCGCATACAAAAAAATAAAAAATAAAAAAAATTCAATCTGCATTGGACGAGGAAATTCAGATCACACAAGAGAGCTGATTAATCAATATAATATAATTTTTTTAAAATTATTAAAATAATATGATTTGATCACATTAGAGCCCCACGTACACTTGTTTACAAGTGAGTACATGATAGTGATTATATTATTTTAAAGGAAAAAATAAGTCATTCCAGTTAATTAAAATCACTATTTTTTATTAAAATATATAAATTAAAAAAAAAAAACTATAACTTTCTTCATGATTTCTCTTTCTCTCATTATAAAACATAATAATTTTAATGAAAATGACCCAATTTTACAGGATAAACATTAGGGTTTTATTAATCTCATTTCACATGAGATAGTTATCTTACGTGGTAGAGAGAAAATGGGTGGGTCTCACCATTACAAGAAAAAAGTGAGGTGTAAAAATCGAAGTGAGAGAAAATGAGATAATTACCTCATGTAAAAGTAGAGTAATATTTCTCTAAACATTAATCCCTATGTTAAATCATATTATTTTAATAGTTTTTTTAAAAAAGCTAAATCACGCTGATCAGCCCAACTCAGCTTTTAGCCACAGGGAAGCATTATGCAACATCATTCAAAAAAGTCTTAAGATTTGTTTCCGAAGGACCACCTTCCTCGGATGCGTCTCTAGCCAATACTTTCCATTTCTTTGCATTCCCTCTTAATTCATTTCCTTTCTCTCCATTCCCCATTACAACTTCCAAACATGTCCTAATTTCCTCTGCTTGTACTACCCCATCCTCATTCACCTCATGATTCACTCTCACCCCAGTTTTCCACACATCTTCTATCATGTTTGCGTTTGTCTTTTGGTCTGAACACTGAGGAAATGCAACAACGGGAACCCCAGAAACCAAGCTTTCCATGGTCGAATTCCAACCACAATGTGTCACAAAACAACCCAAAGAAGCATGTGACAAAACCTTCACTTGAGAACACCATTTTACTATCTTCCCCTTCTCTTCCAATTCCTCTTTGCAGCTCAGCTCCTCCATTTCTTTCCCATTCTTTTCTTTTTCTCTAATGACCCACAAAAATGGATGTCCACAATCTAATAACGCACGTGCAATTTCCTCCATTTGTATCTTAGATAACACACAGAAGCTACCAAATGACACATAAATAACCGATGACACTGCCTTTGAGTCCAACCATTCAATGTAACCATTTGATGAGTGGAATATATCACCACCAAATGAAGTATCGTTGGCATCTTTACCGTCCAAGAAGGCAGAGGGAATCAACGGCCCGATTGGGATCATGTTGATATTATCAACGGCCCTTAACACCTCTGGTTCCAATGCTTCAAATGTGTTGACAAGTACCCTTGGTCTTGGGTTTGTTTCTACGTCAAGCTCGTTAAACTGCGCTTCATACATTGGAAAAAAGACGTAGTGAAAGTCAAAACAAGAGTCCAATAAATGCGAGGGTAAGTCGCGGGGTGCTAGAAACGATGGCAATCCCGGTAATTCTATTGAACTTGAGGGCTCTTTGATTTTGTTATTGATGTAGTCACCGTATCCGTGAAAGTAATAATAGAAGATGTCGAACACCGTGGCTGTTTGAACCCACAGCAGCGCCGTCGGGAGGTGAAACCCACGCGCCACCTCTGCGGCCCAGTTAAGGAGTAGAGTGTAGACCAAGCAAGTGAAAGGGTGACCCTCTTGCGCGCTGGAGAGTATGAGATAGGGGACAAACTCGGTGCCTCGGCGCTTGAGCTCTGACGCGTAGACCGAGTAATCTCCATTCCCGTCGGCGGTGATGCTGAAACCAGCATCGTAGCCGTCGGAGAAGGCGACGAGGGAGAGGGCAGGGATGTTAACTTTATTGGTCATGCGACGATACATGTGAAGAGTGACAACAAGAGTTACATGTGCACCAAAAGCAATGAGTCGCTTTGCGAACTCAAGGGCAGGGTTTATGTGGCCTTGTACAGGGTATGCTACGAGGAGGAAGCGGTGGTGGACCATGGCGGCAGTGCCTGGTTATGGTTATAGATAACCAAGGTAGCTAGCACTCTTGACTGCGCAGCCATTTTCTTGGGTCCATATATTCACACAAACACACGCAAGCAATTACGTCATTGTAAATTTTAACATTTTTCTTTTTTTTTCTTTTATTTTTTTCAGGTGATGGAGTCCACAAGTTTATCTCTATGATATGAGATAACTTATCTCCTTTCACATGAGATTAATAAAACTTTTTTATAATGATGTTTTGAATGTGTATTTAATGAATATTTATTGATTTTAGATATAATATAAATGCATTAATGACATATATATATATATATATATATATATATATATGAAATTTACATTTCTGTAGCTGCTGTAAGTGTAGCAATCAAATACTTGTCATATATATATATATATATATAAACATTAAATGCTGGGAATCATAACCATATAAAAAATGAAAACATTAAATGTGAGGAATCATAACCATACACATGTCGTTGATGTACGTAAAGTGATTCTAGAAATGATTTTATGGGGTTTACATTTCTGTAGCTATTGTAGGTGAAACAATCAAATACTTGCCATATATATACTTGAAAGCATTAAATGCGAAAAATCATAACCATACAAATGATGAAAGCATTAAATGTGAGGAATCATAACCATACACTTGTCGTTGTTGTACGTAAAATGGCTACAGAAATAATTTTATCATATATATATATAGGGATTTACATTTCTACAGCTGTTGTACGTGCATCAATTAAATAATTGTCATATATATACTTGAAAGCATTAAATGTGGGGAATTATAACCATACATCTAGCAACAACACTTGTCGTTGCTGTACGTAAAGCGATTGCAGAAATAATTATACTATATATATATATATTCAAATAATCTAAAGGTTGAGAAAAAAATAAAATGTTTTTAGTATAAAGAAAAAATAAAATGTTTTTAGTCTTATACTAGAATGAAAAGATTTGTCTCCTCTTCTCTCTTTATATATAATTATTATTTGAGCATGTAATGAATGCGAATTTAATGATTGAAAAATATAAATAATAATATATAGTAAGTATTAGTGATAATATTTATTTTATAAAATAATAATAGAGACAGGAAAATAAAACAAATAACATTAATTTAGGTTTGATAAATGCATTGATGACCTAGAGCATCAATAAATGATCATTAATTCATTTGACTATGTAATTAATGAGCTTTTATTGATTTAATAAATATAATAAATGGAAATTTAATAAATAACCATTTATGATTGTTATTTTTTAATAATAATAGTGACGAGGAAATGAAACATACTAGCATTGATATTGATTCGAGAATTCAATAAATATTTTTTGATAATTTTTTAAGTAGTATTTTTTATATTATTGGATTATAAAAATTTAAACATATTATAATCCCTTTTATATATTGCATCTAAATAATAATGAAATAAAAGTGATATTTATTTTTATTTGATCCGAGTATTGGAAATATATTTTATGCATAGAAAGTTTTAACAATAATAAGAGGCTGTTTAGATGGGGTTCCAAAAAAAGTAACTTTTATTTGTTTATTTTAAAAGTATTTTTTATTAAAGTTAAAATTATTTAGATTTTTAAAAAAATATTTGATTTTTGAAAAAAAACTTGATTTTTAACTTCTGTTTTTTTTAGTAGCTAAAATTTTTAGCTTAGAAAAAAAAATAAAGTTTTTTTTTTTGTAACTTATGTTTTTTTTAGAAATCGGTATCCGGACAGATTTTTTCTTAAAAACATTTTTTTTTATCTGGAAGAAAACAACGTTTGAAGAAAAAGAAAAAAAAACTCATCAATCAGTCAAACTCATACGTTAATACAAAAAAATTGAAACGTTGCGAGTGTACTACAGAGAGCATCTCTGAAATACATTGAGCATCGTGAATGTGATGCCCTCGTTAAGCATTAGTTTCATTCGATATCAGCTTTTCCCTTTTTTACATTTTAGGTTGTGTCATAACATGGTTGTAGCTTAGAAAGTGGGACATTCGTCATGTTGTTACTCCTTTAATAAAATATTATCGGATTGCCACGTCAGAAAAATTTTTTGTCAAAATGTTACGTCACAATCTCGCTAGTCTGACAAGCGGGAATGGTCTAGACACGTGTCAGCATCTGAATGGTCAACCATTCTTGCTGGACTGCCCAGCTAGAATGACAGAATGCTGACACGTGGCAAAAGTACAGACATCCAGATAATGCTTGTACTTTTGCCACGTGTCAGCATTCTGTCATTCTAACTGGTCAGCCCAGCGAGAATGGTTGACCATTCAGACGCTGACACGTGTCCATACCATTCTCGCTTGTCAGACCAGCGAGATTGTGACATGACATTTTGACAAATTTTTTTCCTGACGTAGCAATACAGTAATTTTTTGCCTAAAAGTGACAATATGGTCAAAGTCCCCAACTACGTCCATGTATAATGTCATTTCAATGTTCCTATCAACATTCTTGCTTTTGACTACGATTTTGTAATGCTTTATGATGTTTGCAAGTAATTTTCACTGGCAGTCCAGTACAAAATTCCAAAAAACTATATATATCCAAAATCTAAATGGGAAAATATAAACCTCTGAAGCATTGATACATGTTGCTCACCCACATGCTCTATTAATTATTCAGCAATATTATATTATTGCCCGTAAACCAAACTACATATATCAAATGACATCAAGGTTTATAAGAGCAACCCTTGGCTATTTAAGAACAAGCAATTTCTGAGGAAATTGGATTTAATGGAAATGATTGATCCCAAGCATATTTGAAGGTGATAGCATCTCTGTAGATAGAGTTACCACCATTAACAAGACAAACATTGCCTGAGACACTCAAAACTGAAGGGTTTATGTGTTCAATGGTTTGAAACCCTCTGCAATTTAACATGACATTCTTTTGAACACAGGGGCAATTGTTGGTGATAGTCACACCCCACTCTGGCTTTCCCTTCAATTTAGCTCCTGTTTGAGATTGTCTTATGGAGAGATCACTCAAGTAGCATTTGCTATTGCCTGAGATAATAGGGGGGGAAATAATAAGATGAGAAGTTATGAACAACAATTTATAATTTTTTTATTTTTCATCAATTGGAAGAAAACATTACCTTGAGAAATGAGGACAAGGAAGAGAATTATGCTGAGAATTTTAATGGTTGAATCAGCCATTTCCAATCACACAAATTGCTAGGTTCTATTCTTGAATTTGTTTAGGCAAAGTACAATGCTGCTATGTAGCGTTATTTATAGGGGGGAAAGAGATAATTTTTCAAGAGATGTCAATTACTCACCAAAAATATAAGAAATTAATTGTAATAGAGTTTTGGTCGATATGGTTTTTTAATTTTTTTAATTTTTTAATTTTTTATAGAATGGTCAATCTTCTTTCTTAAGTATTTAATTATTTTAGATTGAAACTGTAGTTTGGGTTTTTCTTCTCTCATTTTCCTATTTCAAAAACTTTATTTTTTCATCTTTGTTGAATCAAACCTTTTCTTGTTAAATTAGGAGAGAGAGAAAATAATAAGTGAATTTCTTTCTGAAAAAATGCAAATTAAATGTTGAAGAAACTTGCAATATATATATATATATATATATATTGAAGTATTTAATGTTTAATCACTTTTTTATATAACTGGGAAAAAAAAAGGATTTTATAAAAGTTATGTTGTAGGAAAAGTGATTGTGTTATGTTATAAAGATTCGTTTTGCCTGCTGTAGTTTTTTTTTTTTTTTTTGCTTTAAAAAATACGGGTTTCACAAAATGTTGTGTGTGTAGAAATTTTTGTGTGGCCATGTTACATGATGAATGCAAACCCAAAAAAAATTATACAATAAAAGTAAAAATATTTATCCATTTTTTAATGAACTGTGATCAAAACCTCACTGCCTTTTGATTTGATGTGCATAAACTTCAAATCTTCGTTACTGATATTAATACAAAATTACTATGTTTTTTAAAATGCTGATTCAATCGAGTGGAGAAGCAATATAAGTGGTAACGGAATGATGTGTATTTAAATAAATTAAAATCATTTATTACAATTATCATGGGTTCAAGTTCATCCTAGTTATTTCAAAAAAAAAAAAAAAAGTTCATCCTAGTTTCGTCATGCCAGAGAATTATTAAACCTAAGCCAGTAAATATGCGGTGTAATGGCGAGGAGTTTCAGTAGTTTATCACTATCTCTCGGCGCTAATCAAGCCAACTAATCATCACCTCTATTTATATAAATTTTTCCTTTAAACAATGACACGTGCACCTTTGGTGTTTTTTTTAATAATTATATCTAAAGTAAATATCTTTTTGATCCTTAACAAATTTCACGATATCTACTTTAGTCCCTAGCAAATAAAAAGTTATTCTTGATTCCTAAGAAATTCAAAATGAACATATTTAGTTGAAATCGTAATCCCTCACAGATTCAAAAAAGACTCACATTAATTTCATAAAATTTTGCTAAGCACGGAAAAAAATATTTACTCTCATATCTATAATGCTTTTCCAACTGGCTTTTTAACCATTTTGCCCCTAATTAATTATTTAATAACTATTTTGTCCCTGATTGGAAACTATCAACCAATTTGCCCCTCTTTAATCGACTAAGCCAAAAATTTAATCGACTAAATGATCGAATAAAGATTTAGTCGATTAAATCTCCCTATTTAATCGACTAAATTTCTCATACACAAGATTGTTCTTCTGATAAAGAGGTAGATTTAGTCAATTAAGTTGAAGATTTAATCGACTAAATCTTCATTTGATCATTTAGTCGATTAAATTTTTGGCTTAGTCAATTAAAGAGGACAGATTGATAGATACTTTTCAATCAGGGACAAAATAATTATTAAATAATTAATTAGGGACAAAATCACAAAATGGTTAAAATGCTTTCCAACTGTATCAAAAGAAGACAACTGATCCCATATCAATTATTCATTCAATCAGATTGATATGACGTCCTTCCTTATACAGTAAAGGCGTTACACATGTTATTTGAAAAAATAATTCATTATATGCATTAAATTCACATGTCATTAATTTATGAGAAAAATGTGTATCATTCTAAAAGAGATAAAATTATGTCATTTTAAATAAGAGAAATAGATAGATCATGAGAGAGAAAGAGTGAGCAAAACAATAAATAAAAGTGTGAGTCTCACCGCTTTGTGAAAGTAAAATAATATAAATTATGTCATTTAAAGGGAGAAACAATTTTCCCTTAATATATATATCAAAATCAATTCAACTTTAACATAAATACATTTATTGCACTCAGATATTAAATTAATTACTTTATCAATTACTAAATGTATTTATTAAATGGAAAAAGTATGTGTCATTTAAAAGTATGTAAAGTTATGTCATTCTAAGTTAGAGAAAGACATAGATAGATCATGAGGAGAGAGAGTGGACAAAAAACATAAAGATGTGGGTCTCACTTCTTTATGAGCGTGAAATGACACAAGTTTTGTTATTTAAAAGGACAAATATTTTTCTCTTATTAAATTCAATTTAGTAATAAATTTACCATATTTAAGTTAAATTTATACAATGTTAAAAAATATATTAAAAATAGGGAAAAATTATTCTTATGCAACATAAGATAATATCTCTTTCTTGTTATCAAAAATATATATATATATCTCTTTTTTACACATCCATTAATTTCCGTATAGTTTAATTTTTATTTTTATTTTATTTTTATAAATGAGTATTAATAAAGCCCTAAAAAGTAACAATGATCCCATTGCTCATGTGCATGTGTATATATATATATATGGGAAGTATCCGTTTATAAATTTTTTTTTGAATTTTTTTACAAATTACACTATGTTCTATCGGGAGAACATAGTGTAACTAGTGACCTCCCGGGAGGACATAGTGTAATTTGTAAAAAATTTCAAACAAATTTTGTAAACGGATCCTTCCCATTATATATATATATATGGGAAAAATATTTCTCAAGCAGCTTGAGATAAATTTATTTGTTCTCCCGGGAGAACATAATATAATTTTTAAAAAATTTCAAAATTTTTTGTAAACGGATCTTTCTTATATATATATATATAAGAAAAATATTTCTCAAGCAGCTTGAGATAAGTTTATGTGTTCTTCCGGGAGAACATAGTGTAATTTGTAAAAAAATTCAAAAAAAATTTGTAAACGGATCCTTCCTTCCTATATATATATGGGAAAAATATTTCTCAAGTAGTTTGAGATAAGTTTATCTCCGGCTACCACAAAACTACGTCATTTTATTTATTTATTTCCTTATATTAATTTATTCACCTTTGAATTGTATTGGTTATGATTCCCTTTTTCTCTCTCTTCCTTTATCATCATTGATCCATCTTTGTACGGTTATGATTTAGTAGCCAGAGATAAAATTATCTCAAGCAGCTTGAGAAACAATAAGTCTTATATATATATATATAGGGGTTGTAGTTTGTCCTTTAACATGACACAAAAAAATTTCCTACACACACAACATTTTGTGGGACTCACATTTTTTAAAGCAAAAAAAAAAAAAAAAAAACTAAGGCACGCAAAATGAATCTCTATAACGTTTCACAATCACTTTTCCTACAACATAACTCTTATAAAACCCATATATATATATATATATATATATATATATATATATATATATATATATATATAGAGAGAGAGAGAGAGAGACAAAGTTTGATGTTTGTCATTTTAAATGACATGAGTTATGTCATTTTATTAGAGAAATAGACACAAAAAATGGAAATCATAGGAGAGAGAAAGTTGATGGTTTTTTTAATTTAAATTTTAAATAAAAAAATTATTTTGTGTATATCTCTCTCTTAAAATGACATAATTTTATGTCATTTGAAATGACAATATATATGTATATATATAGGGGTGTTAACGGGCCGAGCCGAGCCGAGCTTTGGTCTTAAAAGGCTAAGTCTGTGTTTAAATGTGTCGGTCTTACCAAACCTGTTACCTGTTACAAATATAATTATCGACCTGTGGCCTACTTTATTTACAAAAAATAAAAGCCTGATTTAGCTTGTTAGCCTGTTAGAAAATAATAAGACAACAAAATTTTTTCCAAACAGAATATACAATCAACAACACTAGTAATTCCATAAATATTCATAAATTCAATGTATATCCAAATAGCATAATATAGAACAAAATCATTCAAAATGTCTATTTAACTAATAAAATAAGGGTGAAATGAATTGAGAGGAAAGGAAGGGCTATTATAAATAGTATAAAAAATATAAATAAAAATAAAAATTAATATATTAGGCCAGCCTGAGAGGCTCCAAGGCCGAACTTTTAAATTAGAGCTTGAGGCCTTTTTACTAAACTGAGTTTTTATAAAAGTCCAAGCTTGGTTTAAACAACCAATATTAGGCATGTAAGCTCAGGCCTTCACAAGCCGAGCCAAAGGCCTCCGGCTCCTTTATCACCCCTATATATATATACATATATATATATATATATATATGGATTTGGTGTTTTTCATTTTAAATGACATAAGTTATGTCATTTTAGGAGAGAGATGTTACAAAAAAATAAAAATTCTAAAAGAGAAAAAGTGGGTGTGTTTTTTTTTCATTTAAATTTTAAATTAAAAAAAGTATTTTGCATCTATCTCTATCTTAAAATGACATAATTTTATGCCATTTAAAATGACAAATACTTTTATATATATATATATATATATATATATATATATATATATATATATATATATATAGGAAAATAGTTTTCTTATGCTGTAGGAAAAAAGTTCTCTCATGTAGTAGAAACAAAATTATAAGTGGGACCCACAGGTAAGAGGAGAAAGAAAAAATAGAGGTGAGACCCACCTCTCTTTTGAGTGTGTAGGAAATTGACTTCTCTTATGTAACATGAGATAAATATAATATATATATATATATATATATATATATATATATATGAAACCAAAGAATGCATATCTCTTTGTTATATATATGAAACCAAAGAATGCATATCTCTAGTAACCAAGAGTGCTAGTTATCTATCTAGTAACCAAACACCGCCGGCGCCGCCATGATCCACCACCGCTTCCTCCTCATAACGTACCCAGGACAAGGCCATTTAAACCCTGCCCTTGAATTTGCAAAGCGACTCATCGCTATGGGTGCAGCACACGTCACTCTTGGTATCACTGTGCACATGTACCGTCGCATGACTAAGAAAGTTAACATCCCTGGCCTCTCCCTCGTCCCCTTCTCCGACGGCTACGACGACGGTTTCAATGCCATCGCCGGCGCTGATGCCGATTACAAGCTCTACACGTCAGAGCTCAAGCGCCGGGACTCCGAGTTTGTGACCAATCTCATAGTCTCAAGCGCGCAGGAGGGTCACCCTTTCACTTGTTTAACCTACACCTTGATCGTTCCATGGGCGCAAGAGGTGGCGCGTGGGTTCAATCTCCCAACAGCGTTGCTGTGGATTGAACCAGCCACGGTGTTGGGAATCCTCTATTATTACTTTCACGGCTACGGTGATTACATCAATGAGAAATTTACCAAAGAGCCCTTATGTAGTTCCATCGCACTACCAGGGTTTCCATTTTTACTGTCACCACGTGACATACCATCTTTTTTACTGGTCTCGAATCCGAGTGTGTTGTCTTTCGTTTTTCCGTTGTTTGAGGAACAGATTAAAGTCCTTGACATGGAAAATAATCCGATAGTACTTGTGAATAGCTTTGAAGCATTGGAACCAGAGGCTTTCAGAGCCGTTGATAAGTTAAACATGATCCCGATCGGGCCGTTGATTCCGTCTGCTTATTTGGATGGGAAAGACTCAACTGATACTTCATTTGGTGGTGACTTCTTTCAAGACTCAAATGATTACATTCAATGGTTGGATTCAAAGCCTGGGTTATCTGTGGTTTATGTTTCATTTGGGAGCTATTTTGTGCTGTCTAAGAGACAAATGGAGGAAATTGCACGTGCGTTATTAGATTGTGGATGTCCATTTTTGTGGGTCATTAGAGAAAAAGAAGAGGAGGAGCTAGGATGCAGAGAGGAGTTGGAAGAGAAGGGGAAGATAGTGAAATGGTGTTCTCAACTGGAGGTTCTGTCACATCCTTCGTTGGGTTGTTTTGTGACACATTGTGGTTGGAATTCGACCATGGAAAGCTTGGTTTCTGGGGTTCCTGTGGTGGCATTTCCTCAGTGGTCAGATCAAAAGACAAACGCAAAGATGATAGAAGATGTGTGGAAGACAGGGATGAGAGTGGATCATGAGGTGAATGGGGACGTGGTAGTACAGGCAGAGGAAATTAGGACATGTTTGGAAGTTGTGATGGGGAGTGGAGAAAAAGGAAATGAATTAAGAAATAATGCAAAGAAATGGAAGAGTTTGGCTAAGGAGGCAGCTAAGGAAGGTGGTCCTTCCGAAAAGAATCTAAGGACTTTTTTGGATTATGTTGCAGAAGGCTTCCGTGTGGCTAACAACTCATGAGTTGGACTCTTGTGGTCTCAATTTCTCTGTCCAATGCAGTGTTTTCTTTTCTTCTTATCTATTCGCTGCACAAAACACGATAAGGTGGTCGAAAGGGTTTGGTTGTAATGGGTGTTCTGCTTTTCTTTTGTCCTTTATAAGTTCTGCATCCATTATTGTTTCATGGTGGAAAATTATTGTTTCGTTACTGCACACCAAATGTTTTATTTATGATAAATAACAATCATATGTTACATGAACAAGATTCTTGTCATTTAAAGCTACGGACAAAACAAAATAGTTGAATACAGTGTTTGTTCCAAATTTTTTATTATTATTTATTCTTGTCATTTCCCACCGTGCTTTCTCTCTCTGTATAATTATGATTGTTTCATATGACTATATTATTAATTTTTTTTAACACGAGAGGATCCATTTTCATCTCACTGTACTTTCTCTCTTTGTATAATTATGATTGCCACACATGACCATATTAATTTTTTTACATGAGATGATCCATTTCCATCCCAGCGTACTTTGGGTGTGCATGATAACCATTATATTCCATTCCCGAGCACTGTTTCTGAAAATAAACAATTCCTTTTTATTTCTGTGCCTTAGAACAGTTTCTGAGAAAAAAAAATATGTTTGATAACATGTTCTATTTTTATTCCGAGAATGAGAATTGTGTTTGATAACACCACAAATAATATAATAAAAAAAATTCCTATTAAATATAAAAAAATTTCGGATCATCACTTTCCTTTCAATATGGTGTGGTTGTGGTGGTGGCGACGGCGGCGGTTGTGACGGCAGTGACTGCGACGATGGCGGTGGTAATGGTGACAGCGACGGTGGTAGTGGTGGAGGTGACGGCAGTGGCTGCGACAATGGTGGTGGGTATGGTGGTTGGTGGCGGCAAGAATGGTAGCAGTGGCATGGTTGTGGTTGTGAAGGCATCATGGTGGTGGTGGTGGCAGTGGCTGCGGTGGTGGTGGTGGTGATGGTGGCGATGATGGCAATGGCGTGGTGATGGTAGTGGTGGTGTAATGGTAGCGATGATGGTGGTGGTGACGGTAATGGTTGTGATGATGGTGGAGGTGGTTGGTTGCGGCAATTGTAGTGGTGGTTGGTGACAGTGGTGGTGATGGTAGTGGTGGCAGTGGCGTGTAATGGCGATGGTGGCAGTGAAAGTGGCGGCGGCGGCGGCGGTGGTAGTGGTAATGGTGGTGGTGGTGGCAGTGGTAGTTGTGGTGGTGATGACGGTGACATGGTGGTAGTGATGGGTGGAGGTGGTGGTAATAGTGGCGGTGGTGAGGGGTGGTGACGACAGCACTAGTGGTACAATGGTGGCGACAGTCGTGTCGGGATGTTGGTGGTGGCGGCGATGATGGTAGAGGTGGAGAGTGATTAAGAGAGATAAATGTTTCTCATTTTGTGCCGGGAACAAAAAAAACTGAAATTTTTTTATTCTTTTTTCTGTTCCCCAACACAAAAATTAAACTGATTCATTTCGGGAACAAAAAAATAAATCAATTTTACCAAACGAGTTTTCTATCTATTTCTGTTCTCGAAATCAGAAATTAAAAAAGAATTGATTATGCATACCCTTTCTCTCCCTTGGAGTCCACATGGTAGAGGATCATAAACTTTGTCTTCTTAATCAAATGTGTTTTTTTTTTTTTTTGACTTTGAGTAATGAAATCATGAATCCCACGTTAAAAGAAACTAATAAATTACTATTAACTAATATAAAAGTTGTTTATTAAGTAACGAATTTATATATTTTATTAACATTAATTTAACAGTTTAGTCCTTTAAATATTTATTTAGCATTAATCTAATTCTTTGCACAACTCAGAGAGTCTTGAAATTATTTATAATTTGTGTGTAATTTAAGTGGTTTGAGTGATCATGCACTTTTATTATTTATTTATTTAATTTTATAAATAATCTGAAGGTATCCATCCAAAAACAACCTCTTCCAGCCACCTTATTTTCATAGTCATGTCAAGGCTAGCTCCTAATTGAAATTAGAGGGATGCACATTTGTTTAGGTAAAGCACTAATGCGTCATTTTATTCTCTGTACTAATTGAGGTGAGATTGGAATTTTTTTTTCAATATATGTTTAATTTTCTTTTATTCATATTTCACTAAGTAAAGTTATGAAAGGAGGCAAAAATGAAATTAACACCACGTGATGTAGAACTAAAACGAATTCATGGGAGGCGAGGTCTCATATCCTGATCCTAAAATTTACTATGACCAATAATAAGAAACCATGTACAGTCACAAATCCACAATCGCACTTTCGTCGGCTAAAAAGTACAAGTAGAAGGGGAGATGAAAAATAGTGGGAAATGTGTATATCTGGACATGATATATATGAGATTGTGCTTTAGCGATTATGAAGTAGATCTGATAGTGGTAGTGACCAAGGAAATTGATGCAAGTGAAAAAAAATTATAATATAAAAATCGTAACCATATAAAGGTAAATTAACTGTTATAATTTTGTAATTATCTATTATAATATTTTTTTTCTCTCTTCCTTTATTATTATTGATTTATATTTGTATGATTATGATTTCTCACATGACACATGATAAAATCCAGTTTCAGTGACCAAGATACTTCTCTGTGTAGAGATTATGCAGTGCGACATTTAGGGCTCGTTTGGTAGATATGATAGGATAAGAGTATGATATGATATGAGATTGATAAGAGTAGGATATGATATGAGGCTGATAAGCCTATATCATGTTCTATGTTTGATGAGCACCTGATTAACAATTTGATAAGTCATAAGATTACGTAGAAAGAAAAAGGAGAAAGAAAAAAATAAAATAAAATGCAATAAATACAAATATATTGGGTAGCGTGAGGATATATTGGATAGCGTGGGGATATATTGGGTATTATCTTATCGTATTGAATCATAACTCAGCTTCCCCCATAAGATAAAAAATCATGTATTGGATAGGATAAAATGAGATAATAGGATAAGTCAATCATATCCTATTGACCCACCAAATAAGAGATAAAAGTAGGATATGATAAGTTATCCTATCATATCTTCTTTATCAGGTGCTCCAAACAAGCGATTAAGTTATTAAGAGTTATAAGTATTATAATCACGATGTACAGTATACGATTCATATCTGTTAGCTTCATGAATGAGGATTGAAACGGCTACTTATGATCCTTTAAGATTGTGTTTGAGAGTCAATGTTAAAGAGAAAGAGATACAAGAGAAGGTTTTGCTTATATCGTAGGGAAAAAATATCTAATGTTACTTTAGATAATTTTGTCTAATGTTCATTAAAACGATGTCATTTTGCGGTTGAAAAATAAAAAAACTAGAATGATAAGGACTATTATAACCCTGAAATAAATTAAAATTACAAAAATATCATGATTTCTGCCCCAAAATGATGTCGTTTTGGTGAACATTAGATAAAATTATCTAAAGTAATTTTAGAAAAAACAAACCCTATATTGTATTTGAATTTTAAAATACTATTCTCACCCTTGAAATCAGAATATGAGAGGGATAGTAAATTATTATCTGCTCTTATTATTTTTCTCAATTTTTTTGATTTTCTCTCGTTCAATTAAGAAATAATGGCTAATAATTTTTTAGAGACAAAAAATAATTTTTTAGAGGGAAAATTATTTTTAAATATGAAAATTACCCAAATATTTTTTTTTAAAATTTAATCTCATTTGTAAAATATAATAATTATATTAGTTTTTCAAGAAATTGTAAAATTATAAAAATATCTCATTAACTCTTAATTTTTTCATTTATCATATTCTTAACTACGGAAATTTAATACCCTTTATTTTTCTTCACTCCCTTTCCTTCCCAAACTCCCCAACACACCCTAAGTATGTAGCACCCTAATTAAGTATCTAGATTTTTCTTCTTCTTAATTATTGGATCCTTGGTTAATGCCTATGCTCAAATAACATTTGCAGAGTTGTATTGTATCCATATTCACGTTCTTATCAATTCGATCAATAATCAAAGTTAAGGCTGTTAAAAAAATTATGTTTACATTTCTATTGTACATTTTATTTTATGGATCATAACTCATCATGAGTCATTCGCGTGGGTTATATCTAGGGAGTTGCTTTTAATTGCAATAGGGGGCATAGCTACAAACTGGGCTTTCCAAGGCCCTTCTGACTTCTGACCCATTCTTTGATTCAAGGTCGATCTCCTTTAAATTCTTCATATTTGTTGTGCTGCTTTGGAAATTTAGAACATTAACCTTTACATAAAAAATATCCAAAAGCTACAAACAATGAAAATTACATACAATAATGAACGGAGGCATCTGAACGCTGCCGTCAATGCATGTGCAGCCGTGCAGGGTTATGCCTTTTATGGAGTGTTTTGTTAAAATTCTATAATGGAGAAATTAACTCTTTCATTGATTATAATTGAATGTTACAAAGGTACATTTATACAGAAACTAGTAACTGAAAATCTATTTTCTAGGAACAGAAAATATACACGTTTGCAACAGTAACAAGACTTATTTGTTATGAAACAAACTAACAACAATAATTCAAATTCTAATTTTGAATTTAACTTTCTGTTTCAACACTCCCCCTCAAGTTGGTGCATGTATATCTAGCATGCCCAACTTGCAAAGTATTCTTCCAAGAGCTTTAACAGATATTGCTTTTGTTAATCCATCTGCAAGTTGGTCTTCTGATTTGATGTAGGGAATATTAATAATTTGTTGCTCCAGCTTCTCTTTTATGAAGTGTCTATCAACTTCAACATGTTTGGTTCTATCATGTTGAACCGGATTTTGTGCAATCTCAATGGCAGCTTTATTGTCACAATAAAGATTCATAGGCTGGTCATTTCCTAATTTTAAATCTTTAAGGACATTTTTAATCCATAGTAGTTCACAAATGCCATATGACATACCTCTAAACTCAGCTTCAGCGCTTGATCTAGCTACCATCTTTTGTTTCTTGCTTCTCCATGTGACTAGGTTCCCCTCAACGAATGTTAAATAACCGGATGTTGACTGTCTTGTGGTTTGGTCTCCTGCCCAGTCAGAGTCAGTATATCCTACTATGCTTTCATTCTTATTTTTCGAGAATAGGAGACCTTTTCCAGGTGATCCTTTTAAGTACCTCAGAATTCTGAAAACAGCCTTCATGTGTTCTTCACTAGGAGAGTGCATAAATCTGCTCATAACTCCTACTGCATAACAGATATCGGGTCTTGTATGTGACAAATAGATAAGTTTCCCTACAAGCCTTTGGTACATGCTAATATCAGTTCCAATCTGATCTGGGTAAATACCCAGTTTGTGATTTACTTCTACTGGTGAGTCAGCTGGTTTGCAGGCAAGCATTCCAGTTTTGGATAATAGATCTAGAATGTACTTCCTTTGTGATAAAGCTATTCCCTGTTCGGATCTTGTAACTTCAATACCCAAGAAGTACTTCAGTTGACCCAAATCCTTCATATCAAATTCAGTACCCAAGTGTTGTTGAAGAGATTTTATTTCCTCATCGTCATCTCCCGTTAAAATCATATCATCTACATAAACTATGAGAATAGTTATTTTCCCTTTTCTATGTTTGAAGAATAAGGTGTGGTCTGCGTTGCTCTGAGTATATCCATATTTTTTCATTGCTTGAGAAAATCTCCCGAACCATGCCCTTGGTGACTGTTTTAGACCATATAGTGCCTTTTTTAACTTGCAAACTGTATTCTCCTTTGAGGGTGAAAGCTTTACTCCAGGTGGCACATCCATATATACTTCTTCTTCCAATTCCCCATTCAAAAACGCATTTTTCACATCAAATTGCCTTAATTTCCAGTCTCGGTTTGCTGCCAAGGAAATCAAGATTCAGATTGTATTCAACTTGGCAACGGGAGCAAATGTCTCTTGGTAATCTACACCATACTTCTGAGTGTAGCCTTTAGCGACCAATCTTGCTTTGAATCTATCAATGTTCCCATCAGCTTTTAGTTTCACATTGAAGACCCACTTGCACCCAACTGTTTTCTTGTCTTTTGGTAGATGAACAAGTTCCCAAGTGTTGTTGTTTTGAAGTGCTTCCATTTCCACTTCCATGGTAGCTTTCCACTTTGGATCATCCAATGCTTCCTGCACACTATTCGGAATACATACACTAGATAGTTGATTGATGGTTAGAGCACATGATTCAGAGAGGTTTTGGGTAGATACATAGTTACTAATTGGATATTTTGCTTTGACCTTGGGATCTGGTTCATAAAACTGTTTTGGTATGCCTTTATTTATGCAGACAGACCTTCTCATTTGAATGGGAGAATTATGAGATGTGAGAGGTATGGTAAAACCAGATTGTAAGTTACTAACCTGTTCATTTTGTGTTTCATGGTTTTGTGGAGATGAGATCCGAGGTGTAGGAGGAAATGCAGCAACCGGGGACTGTTCTGCATTACTTGGAAGAGAAGAAGGTGCAGCAACATGGGGCTGTTCTTGAAGACAGATTTCTGCTTCTCCAAACTGATCTAGGACAAGCTCCCCCTGAGAAGAAGAAACTAACTCTCCCCCTGAGTAATATGGGACAGATTCATAAAAAGAGAGTTCCAAGGAGATATGCATTTTATGAGAAATAGGATCAAAACACCTGTACCCTTTTTGAGAATTAGAATATCCCACAAATATACATTTTGTTGCACATGGATCAAGTTTAGACCGAAGTTGTTTAGGAATGTGAACATAGGTTGTGCAACCAAAAATTCGGGGTTCAAGATTTGTAACATGAGGCAAAGAAAAGTGAGATTCAAGTGCTTGTTGTGGGGTTTTGAAGTTAAGGGCACGGGATGGAGTGCGATTTAGAAGATAAGTAGCAGAAACTACAGCTTCCCCCCAATAAAATGAGGGAACATTCATACCAAAAAGGGAGGCTCTAACAATTTCCAAGAGTTGACGATTGCGTCGCTCTGCTGGACCATTTTGCTGGGGAGTATATGGACAAGAAGTTTGATGTTTAATGCCATGAGACGAGAGAAAGTCAGAAAATAAATTATTCATGTATTCTGAGCCATTATCAGATTGAAATATTTGGATGGTAGAGGAAAATTGGTTCAATATCATTGCATGAAATGTTTTAAATGCAGAAAATACTTCATTTTTGTGTTTAAGTAAAGTAATCCAGACCATACGAGTACATTCGTCAATAAAGGAGACAAAGTAATACGATTTAGAGAGGGAAGAAACTTTAGACGGACCCCATACATCAGAATGCACAACTTGAAAGGGAACATAACTTTTATTTAAACTTGGATGAAAAGGAATACGATGGCTCTTGGCCAAATCACAAGTTTTACATTGAGATTCAGCAACATTCAAATTAATAAACAAAGTAGGGAATAATTTTTTTAGGTAGCTAAAAGAGGGGTGGCCAAGTCTCTTGTGCCAAAGCCAAACAGAAGAGGAGGAGGAGTCCAAACTTGAGGTAGTAGATGCAAGAACAGGGGAAGGAACAGCACAAATGGAAGAGTCCAGAAGGTAAAGCTTGTCGTATCTAACTCCATAACCAAGGATCTCATTTTTCTGGTTTCCCTGAAAGACACAATAATTAGGATAAAAAATAACCTTGCAATCAAGGTCTGAGGTTAATTGACTGACGGAAAGGAGGTTAAATTCAAGGGAAGGTACAATCGAAACAGCATTCAGTGTTATGTAAGGAGATAACACAATGGAACCTTGACCTGTAATAGCCGAGGTCCCACCATTAGCAGTAGAAATCAATTTCTTAGCAGTGGAAGTAAAGTGTGTTAAAGCATGGGAATTACAAACCATGTGATCAGAGGCACCCGTATCAACTATCCAAGTAGTATTTCGAGAGAGTGTAGAGAGAGCATGAGACTTACCTAGGATACCTTCATATACCGCATTAGCAATTGGAGGATGAGAAGAGTCAGCCTCAGAGGTGGTGACCAGAACTTTGTTGAGGACTTTCCGGCGAGGCCTCTTGGAAAAATCCCACCAGTCAGGATACCCTATTACTTCATAACAGCAGGTCTTGGTGTGACCGGAATCACCACAGTGTGAACATAGAAGGGAACTTGGTTTGTTGGAAGATGGTTCTTTTCGTGGTCGGGTGAATGAGGAGCCAGAAGGTGGACGAGGGGTGTGTGTCATCAGGGCTGAGGGTTCGGTGCTAGAATGTGTGCGTCCCATGGTGACACGTTGTTGCTGTTCTCTGCGGACAAAAGCATAGCTCCCTTCTAGATCAAGCTTCGGGTCCTTGCGAAGAATCTCACCACGGACGGAGTCGAAGTCAGAATCTAATCCGCTAAGGAAGATGTAGACGCGAAGACGACTCATGGCAGAGTGCATCTGGACAACGCCTTGAACAGTGTTATCTGGAGAGGTGAGGCGGTAGTCAATGTCTTGGAAAATGGAGACCAATTCGTTGTAATAGACGGACAGGGAGCGGCCATTCTGTTTCAGGATGAAGGACCTCTGGTTCAGTTCAAAGAGACAAGATTCGTCAGAGCCGTCGTAGAAGGTACGACTGGCGGCGTCCCAAATCTCAGATGCAGTTTCGAGGCGGAGAAATCGCTGCATGAGGGAGGGAACCATGGATTCAATAAGCCAGCTTTTGACCCGTTTGTTCTCCGTAACCCAGTTGGCGTAGGTGGGGTCTGCCGCTGGTGGCTTCATCGTGGCTCCTGTGAGGTACCCAGATTTATTTCTTGCTCCGATGCGCATGTCCATCAACTGGGACCAAAGGGGATAGTTGGAATCGTCCAAAACCACAGTGATAGGAAACAGAGAGGTGTCTTGGTTGATCACAATGTTGGAAGGTGATGGGGAATGAGACACAGGGGTGGTGGCGAAAGTGTTTTCATTTTCAGCGGAAGTGTTTTCAGTTGCATCAGCCATAGGTTCGATTTAGGGATTGGATACTTTGGGAAAGAGATACGGGTCAGAGAATAAGAAATAAGGAGTTACGGGTATGGGTAAAAAAATTCAAAAGGAAAAAAACGATGTGGGACGAAGAGAGTGATTGAGGGCCAAGGATCGTAACTTATATGATACTATGTTAAAATTCTATACTGGAGAAATTAACTCTTTCATTGATTATAATTGAATGTTACAAAGGTACATTTATACAGAAACTAGTAACTGAAAATCTATTTTCTAGGAACAGAAAATATACAAGTTTGCAACAGTAACAAGACTTATTTGTTATGGAACAAACTAACAACAATAATTCAAATTCTAATTTTGAATTTAACTTTCTGTTTCAACATGTTTGATAGAGAAAAAAAAAAATTACCTGAAAAACTCAATTACTAGAAATATAGAGAGAAAAAATGAGTTTGGCAAGAAAAAAAAAAAAAAAAAATTTAATAAGCCAAAATATTACCGAAAAAATTAGTGTAAGTTAAAAAAATTTTCATCGCCACTTTTTGGTTTCTCAGGCAAAATCATAACACCATTATGAAGCAGACAAATTCTTGCAATTTTAAGTATTACATCATATTCTTATGGAAATGAGAAGTCTATGCAAATTTTTTACAAACCCCTACCAAACACTTTCCTGGGCAAAATTTTAAAACTCCCCTACCAAACATCATTATGTAATGTAATGTATGGGTTGCTCTTGCTTATGGCCAAATTATTTTCCTTCGTTAAAAAAGAAAAGAAGAAAAGAAACATTGTCTGGAACTCTGGATATGGATCACCCCATTCCAGTCACCCACGTTGAGGAGCAAAGTACTTACATTTGCGACCCTACTTCAATAGATTTTTTATTATTTCATATTGAGAAATATAGTCCCACATTGGTTGTCTGGGCAACGAATGTGAGATTTATAAGACCTTGAACACTTCCATCCTTTGAGCTAGCTTTTGGGGTAGTGACCTCAAGGTTCTTAACATGGTATCAGAGCGTTCGAAATCTCACCGCCTCTCACTTTCTTTGTAGTGGAATTTCCACATGTAGGTGGGCTTGTATGTTGTCCACCCTTCAAGCCCAGTGGACTCTCGTGTGAGGGGGCGTGTTGAGAAATATAGTCCCACATTGATTGTATGGGCAACTAATGTGAGGTTTATAAGACCTTAGACACTTCCATCCTTTGAGCTAGCTTTTGGGTGGTGACCTCAAGGTTCTGCCTAAAGCAATACCTTTACTGATAAATTTAATGTTAGTAAATTAAGTAGAGAGTAAATATCATTTTTGGTCCCTAAAAAAAAAACATGTCCCACTTTAATTCTTTACAAAAAATTATTAGCCTCGAGGTCCCTAAGAAATTCAAAGTAGACCATTTAATTGAAATCATGGTCTCTCACAATTTTAAAAAGATCCATATTAGTGCCTCAAGAACTAATATGAGTCCACTTTGAATTTCATAGGGACCCGTCGACTAATTTTTTTTGTAAGGGACTAAAGTGGGAACCGTGATTTTTGTTAGGGACCCAAAATGATATTTACTCTTAGGGTGTGCCAATCATTCTATTCCCTAGCACTGTTTCTGAAAAGAAACAATTCTTTTATATTTCTATGCCTTGGAACAGCTTCTGAGAAAAAAAAAATGTGTTTGATAACATGTTCTATTTTTATTTCAAGAATGAGAATTGTGTTTGATAACACAACAAATAATAAAATAAAAAATAATTCCTATTAAATATAAAAAAATTGGATCATCACTTTTCTTTCCATATGGTGTGGTTGTGGTGGTGGTGGCGGCGACGGTACGGTAGTGGTAGTGGCAGTGACGTGGTGAAGATAGTGGTGGTGGTTGTGACGGCAGTGGCTGTAACGATGGCGGTGGCGGCGGCGATAGTGGTGGGGATGGTGGTGGTGGAGGTGACGACAATTGCTGCGACAATGGTGATGGGTATAGTGGTTGGTGGCGGCAACAATGGTGGCAGTGGCATGGTAGTGGTGGTTATGAAGGCATCATGGTGGTGGTGGTGGCAGTGGCGGTGGCGATGGTAGTGGCGGGGGTGGTGTAATGGTGGCGACGGTAATAGCTGTGACGATGGTGGTGGTGTTTGGTGGCGGCAACGGCGACGACGACGGTGGTGGCTGCAACAATGGTAGTGGTAGTTGGTGACAATGATGGTGATGGTAGTGGTGGCGTCGTGGTGGTGGTAGGGATTGCAATAAGGGTGGTGGCAATGGCTTGTGATGGCGATGGTGGCAGTGACGACAATGATTGCGATGATGGTGGTGGTGGTGGTTGATGGCGGTAGTGGTTGTGGTGGTTGATGGCAGTATTAGTGATAATGGTGGTGACGGTGATAGTGGTGGCGGTGGTAGTTGTGGTGGTGGTGACGGTGGCATGGTGGTAGTGATGGGTGGAAGAGGTGGTAATGGTGGGGATGACATCGTGGTGGTGAGGGGTGGTGACGACGGCACTAGTGGTACGATGGTGGCGACAGTCGTGTTCGGGATGATGGTGGTGGTGGTAATGATGGTAGAGGTGGAGAGTGATTGAGAGAGATAAGTGTTTCTCATTTTGTGCCAGGGAACAAAAAAGCAGAAATTTTTTTATTCTTTTTTCTATTCCCCAGCACAAAAATTAAACCGGTTCATCCCATGAATAAAAAAATAAACCGATTTTACCAAACGAGTATCCTATCCATTTCTGTTCCCGGGAACAGAAATTAAAACAGAATTGATTCCGGGAAGGTTGTCATGCACACCCTTAATTAGATGAGAAAAAGTTGTCTCCTTCGAACAAAACTCAAAAACCTTTATATTTTGGTATTATATTATGAGCTTTATTAATCTCCATCAAAAAGAGATATTTTCTCTCCTATCACTCCCACAATCATGCGGTGGGACCCACATAATTATAAAATAAAAAATAGAAGAAAACAAAGCTCAAAAATCAATGTCTCTATTGAAAAATAAATCCATCTCATGTGACCGAAGACTAGTTTTTCCCTTATATTATATGTTGCTTGAGTGGTAAAGTTTATTTTTGATTATAGGAACAAGCAAGGTGTATTTGGTATGGAATGATGAGAAAGTGAGTGGGGAATTACCATGTTTGGTATGAGTATTGTGAAAAAAATCCTAGCAAATATTTTTCACAAGACTTCCCTTTTCAACTAGCTTCAACCAAATAATTATCCTAATGATCCTATGGTATTTTTTTTTGCCTATAGTCTTAGATTTTGAATATAATATCTTTAGTCAAAAACACCCTTGTTAATATGAATGTTTGAATCTAAATCACTTTTCATATTCAAAAAATTAAAGGGTATTTTGGTATTTCTGATTCACATTCCCATCAATATTTTATCATCAATCAAACATAACATCTGTAAAATGAACCCAACTTTTTCAGCAAAATTTTAGCTAACCAAACGCTTTTTCGTAACTTATCCGGACTAAAAAAATTCATACCAAATCCCCAACCATCATTTTTTCTCGGTAAAAAAAAAAATCTCCCGTACTAAACGTCTCTGCAAAAAAATTTGGTTTGAAGATCTTTAATTTAAATATAAAAAAATAAAAAGATTAATGTCATAATGTATATATGTTTATTTCGGTTAGCTTAATTAATTAAAGAGATAACAACAAGATTTAACGCGCGGTGATAAATAAAATTATATATTTAGGAAAGGATTGAAGTTTGAATTTTAGAAAATATAGTTATCATAAAAGCTTTATTTAGATTGCTAACAATTTCTCCCCTTCAAAAAATTCTGTGAGTACTTTTTTTAAGAAGAAATAATTAAAGGTATGACAAAATTTTGTAGGTAGGTTTTCTATAATGCTTACTGATATCCTAAACATGTCATTAGCAGTCTCATGATCCCATCACTGTCTTGTCCTTAATATTATTTAAATTAAAAAACGAACTACAAATATTAAATCGTGGCAAATGCTTGTTAAGTAATGTAAGATTCCATGTTTATTAACTAATGTCCTGATAAGCAGTAATAAAGTAATACAGCTATGTTATTTTCTCATCAAGATTTTCACGTCTTTTTATATTAATTAAAGATTATTCAATTATTGGTTAGTTAATATATCTAAATTACTTAACGGATATTAAACTAAAAATAAAGTTGAAATTTTATATTAGCATTTCAATGAAAACTATGCGTAGGTTAATTTGCATTATTTATTCTTAAATAAGATTAAAAACAAAGAACCAATAAAGGGTGGGCACAGTTGTTAAGAATTTAACTCATGCTCCACAAAGGTGTGAGTTTAAATTAATAATTAATTAATAAATATGATCTAATAAAAAATAATCATTGGAGTGATGAAAATTATTGTTAAAAAAATAGGTTGTAAAACTTGTAAATTATAAAAATAACGCTCCTCTTCCGTAAATATATATACAAAGGCAACACGAAAATTGATCCTCTCATAACATGGTCACATGAGGATATTATAATAATATAAAGATAAATTAATAATTATAATTTTATAACAATCTATTTAATATATTTTTTCTCTTTTTTTATTATCATCGATCTGTCTTATATGGTTATAATTTCATATTTTTTTTTTTCCACGAGAATCTAGATCCATTTAAGATAAAATATTAAATTAAAAAGTGATTTTTTTAATAATAATTTTTTATAATAAATTTATAGAATTAATTTCAAAATTAGCAATTTTTTTTTAAATAATTATAAATTATTCAATAATGTATTATTTTATACAAAAATAAAGAATAATCAAATAATGTGAACTTCCTTTTTATTATTATGCAGGGTCACTTTTGATATTGATCTTTCTCCAACCTTCTTCCCATACAATTTCACATCCGTTTAATATGCCCCTGAGTTCAGCACTACCTCCACTGCCTATATATTTATTTCATTTTCAATCTCACGCTCCACCTACAGCATAAAGCATTGATCCACAATGAATTCCAACACTAACAATTGACGTCTTAAATCTACCGTTACACAAGTTTCAGTTGTGGCGGTTAAATCGGGGTTTGTTCATACGATTTGATTAATTTGAAATTGATTAAGTAACATGTTTCACTGGTTGAATTAATAAAGAATTTATTTCCCTCAATTAATCACTGAGGTCCTGATAATGAAAAATATAATTGGAATATCACCTTGATGAAATCAGAATAACGCGATTTGCCTAAAAAAAAAAAAAAACTTTTACAAAATAAACTAATTTAAGTATAAGCAACTAGGTTTGGTCTTTGTGTGTTTAATTCTCTCTTGTATAAAAAAAAACTAATTTAAATATACACATAAGAATATAGAGTTTGATTTCAACAAATCAGGTTTAAAGTCATGAACAAATCAGTGAGAAAATCTATCTTTCATGTTGTATGAAATAAATTATCTTATGTAACATACATAAAAGTGGATAAAATTCACTAAGAAAAAGAGAGAAAGAAAGAAATGAATCTCACCCATATTTTTGTGTGATTCATGAGATAATTTATCTAATAAAATATAAGAAACATATTCCTTTAAAAAATTATGAGAATCGACCCTCCTATCATTTAATATGACTAGTTAATTAATTTTAGACATATCAATGATAATAAGAAATGAGAGAAAAAAAATATTAAAATAGAAAGTGAAATAAAAACAAATATTAATTTGTTTATGAATGATAAAAATCTTCTCATATAATTTAGTCTGGTCATATTAAATGGCATATAAGATAATCTAGTTTCAAAAATTACGATGTGAATGTAAGAATCTCTAAATGGTATTATGTAATTTATTATCAGGCAAAATCTTTTAGCTAAAATGTCATTATCTCGATTTTGTTGTTTTAACAAGCTAGCAAAAATAAGGAAGAAAAGCTCTTCACATATCTCAAACTTTTTATTGAAATTGTAAATGTCATTTGGCAATTATCGGCATCAGGCTATTATTTTAAAGAATTTCAATTCATGGTTAAAAAAAAACAAGCTAGCTGTATTATTTCTTGCATCAAAAGTTAACTTATTTGTTAACCAACCAATTTTAATCGGCATTTTTTAATTCTTTATAAAACTAAAAATAAAAAAAAATTCTAAAACATTTTATTCAAAAGTGTAACACCGTTTCCCAGTAAAACCAAACACTTAAAAATAGTTCTCTCTCTGCGTGTTTCAGCGAGAGGAGAGTGATGGTGTCTTACTACTAAAACTCTCAAGACAACTCCACCAACCGCATTAACCACTCTCTCTCTCTCTCTCTCTCTCTCTCTCTCTCTTCTCCAATTCTCAATGGCTTGCCTGAAAACCCTAGTTTCTCTCTCTACACTTTTCATCTTCACCGTCATGGCTGACGACGCCGCTGTTATGTCGAAGCTTCTAAAATCCCTGACTCCTGCGCCATCCGGCTGGTCTCCGGCGACTCCATTCTGCCAATGGGAAGGCATCAAATGCGACTCCTCAAACCGCGTGATCACCATAAGCATTTCCTCGCTGTCCCTCGCCGGAACACTCCCCTCCGATCTCAACTCACTCTCCCAACTCACCTCTCTCTCCCTTCAAGACAACGCTCTCTCCGGTCCCATTCCCTCCCTCGCCAACCTCTCCGCCCTCGAAACAGCCTTCCTCGGCCGCAACAACTTCACCTCCGTCCCCGCCGGCGCATTCGCCGGCCTCACCTCCCTCCGGAGACTCAGCCTCGGCAACAACCCCAACCTCGTCCCCTGGACAATCCCCTCCGAGTTGACTCAGTCCCCCAACCTCAACAACCTCGAACTCGGAACCGCTAGCATCGCCGGCGACTTACCGGATTTCTTCGACAAGCTTCCGAGCCTCCAGAGCGTTCGTCTCTCCTACAACAACCTCACCGGCGGTTTGCCAAACTCTCTTGCCGCTTCTTCAATCGTGAATTTGTGGCTCAACAATCAGGACAATGGGTTAACCGGCACGATTGAGGTGCTCTCGAAGATGACGCAGTTGTCTCAGGTTTGGCTCCACAAGAACCAGCTCACCGGTCCGATACCCGATTTGTCCGAATGTAATAACTTGTTTGATCTTCAGCTCAGGGATAACCAGTTAACCGGTGTGGTTCCGAGTTCTTTAATGGGTCTTTTGAGTTTGAAGAATGTTTCCTTGGACAACAATGAGCTTCAGGGTCCTGTGCCGGCGTTCGGTAAAGGTGTGAAGGTTACTCTTGACGGAATCAATAGCTTTTGTCGAGATACTCCTGGACCTTGCGATGCAAGGGTGATGGTTCTGCTTCAAGTTGCTGAGGCTTTTGGGTTTCCTATTCGGTTGGCGAATTCGTGGAAAGGGAATGATCCTTGTCAAGGTTGGAGTTTCGTTGTTTGTACTGCGGGGAAGATTACTACGGTGAATTTTGCAAAGCAGGGTTTGCAGGGAACCATTTCGCCTGCATTTGCCAATTTGACTGATTTGAGGAACTTGTATCTAAATGGGAATAATTTGACCGGTTCTATACCTGAGAGCTTGATCACTTTGTCTCAGCTTGAGACTCTTGATATGTCTAATAACAATTTGTCTGGAGATGTTCCGAAATTCCCATCAAAGGTGAAGTTAGTAACTGCGGGGAATGTTTTGCTTGGGCAAAGTATTAGTTCTGGTGGTGGAGGGAGTGGAACGACTCCATCTGTGGGGTCTGCACCTGGTGGAAGTCCAGCTGAGTCGGGAAATGGTTCTTCATTGACGCCTGGTTGGATTGCTGGTATAGTGATTATTGCTATGTTTTTTGTTGCGGTGGTGTTGTTTGTGTCGTGCAAGTGTTATTACAAAAATCGGCACCGGAAATTTGGAAGGGTAAATAATCCTGAAAATGGTAAAGGAAATGTTAAGCTTGATGTAATGAGTGTTTCTAAGGGATATGGTGGTGTAACCAGCGAGTTGCAAAGCCAGAGCAGTGGTGATAATAGTAACCTCCATGTTTTTGAGGGTGGGACTGGGAATGCTACGATTTCGTTACAAGTTCTGAGACAAGTAACGAATAATTTCAGTGAGGATAACATTTTAGGTAGGGGAGGGTTTGGAGTTGTTTATAGAGGGGAGTTGCATGATGGAACTAAAATTGCTGTCAAGAGGATGGAATCTGTTGCAATGGGAAACAAAAGAATGAATGAGTTCCAGGCAGAGATTGCTGTTCTTAGTAAAGTTAGGCATAGACATTTGGTTGCTCTTTTAGGATATTGCATCAATGGCAATGAGAGGCTTTTGGTGTATGAGTATATGCCTCAAGGGACATTAACTCAGCATCTGTTTGAATGGCGTGAACATGGGTGTTCTCCTTTGACATGGAAACAAAGGGTAGCAATCGCTTTGGATGTAGCTAGGGGGGTGGAATACTTGCACAGCTTAGCTCAGCAAAGCTTCATTCATAGAGACTTAAAACCCTCAAACATACTATTAGGTGATGACATGAGAGCAAAGGTTGCAGATTTTGGGTTGGTTAAAAATGCACCAGATGGCAAGTATTCTGTTGAGACAAGGTTGGCTGGAACATTCGGGTATCTTGCACCTGAGTATGCAGGTACGGAAAGCCTTTGATTTTATGCTTGTTCTTTAATTTTTAAAGTTTTTATTTATTCCCTTATTTGGTGGCTATAGCCTATAGCTATAGGTTAGTACTTCAATATCATGCTTTGGTCTTGAGAAGATTTGAGTAGTTTGAGAGAGTAACAACGAAAAAAAAATGTTGGAAGAACAAATAATTTATATTTAATTTAATTCCTAGATATGTTTCTCCTCTTTGTAGCTAGTTCTTTGCAACTTTTTTCCTGTTTCATGAGTTATTTTCAGCTGCATTGTGTGTTTTCTCATAATTCTCGGCTGTGGATGGTTGCAGGGCACAAAATTTGTAGTGCCATTTATCCATTATGATATGAGGAATACTCTGGTTGCATTAAATGTTGGATTACTGTATATTGTCATGGGTTTAGGTGCTAGTTTTCTGTTGCTACTATTTACTGTTGCGGAATGTAACCTCCCCTTCCTTGGTGGCTTGGTGTCTAGACATGTCTTTAGTTAAAAGTCGACAATTTTGAATGGTATTGTTGTATTGATTCGACCAGCATTAAAATTGGTGCATTCTAAAACGCGCTATAATGTTGTTTGTCTTGGCTTATTGTCTAATTTTAACAGAGTCAGGTTAGAGTATGTGCATAATTATTGTTGCATTGAATGTGATTGGTTGCGTTTGGTTTATGCTAGTCTATTTGTTTAATTGTAATAAGTGTAATCTTGTTTCTTGCCAGCTACTGGAAGAGTGACAACCAAAGTGGATGTTTACGCATTTGGAGTAGTTTTGATGGAACTGATCACCGGTAGAAGGGCGTTGGATGATACTGTGCCTGATGAAAGATCTCACTTGGTTACATGGTTCCGTAGGGTACTAATTAACAAGGAAAATATTCCAAAGGCAATTGATCAAACTCTCAACCCTGATGAGGAAACCATGGAGAGCATATACAAAGTGGCTGAGCTGGCAGGCCATTGCACCGCACGTGAACCATACCCAAGGCCAGATATGGGACATGCAGTGAATGTCTTGTCTCCTCTTGTGGAGCAATGGAAACCTACTAACCATGAAGAAGAAGACACCTATGGCATTAACCTTCAGATGAGCCTTCCTCAAGCCCTACAAAGGTGGCAAGCCAATGAAGGCACTTCCACAATGTTTAATGACATGTCCTTCTCACAAACCCAATCGAGCATTGCCTCTAAACCTTCAGGATTTGCAGACTCCTTTGATTCAATGGATTGCCGGTAGCCAAAATGATAAATGAGACAAGACACCATCTAAGGGATTCTTTGTCCATACGAGATTGAAGACTTGGTTGAGGGAAAGTCAAGCGGTTTAATCAAGCAGCATCACCAAATTGTTTGCCAATTTTTTTTTTTTTTGGGTTTCTTTATGTCTCCTTTACTGAGCTAAACCTGAATATGTAAGTTTGTTTGATGATCTTTATTGATTCTTTTTAAGCTGACGGATGGGTTTTAAAGGATGGTTGGAGGTACTAGATCGGAAGGATAATTAGTTTTTGAGGAAAAGGAAGGACCTATAGAAATGTGAAATGTATTATATTCTTCTTTTTGAATCAGATGTATATGTATCGCTTGTAATTATTTTTAGTGAGCAGGCATTATTAATCTTGTCTTTTCTCTTTTGATCAAGTATTAGTAAGCTCTAATGTGTATAAACTATTCCCAGTCAAATAGCTTGCAAATCGGCAGTAATTAACCAAATGCAGCATGTTTATCAGTCTAATGGGAACTCCTGGTCGAAATCTACGATGAGAAGTATTTTGGAACCTTAAATATAAAATATTTATAAGATAATTTCAACTTTTCAAGTTAGGTAAGTGGTTAGGTAAAGTTTTATTTTGTAAAATGGTGATTATAGAATTTGCACTTCTGAAATTGCAAATAAGGTTTACTTAGGATTGTAAAAAAATAAAAAATAAAATAAAAAAAATCTACCCTTAACTTCCACCTTTAGTAACGGTGGAAGCACGGGCATTGATAAAAGGAGATATATGGAAATGGGAACAATATATACAAAACCTTATAAAAAGGGAATCTTTTTAAATGCATAATTACGACTATATACTAAATAATTTAATTTAATTTTTGGTTCATAATTATCTTTATCAACTTTTCGTTCTCTTATGGAAGAGTGAATAGAATCTTAAAATTTGGGTTGGTGATGGGCTGACATTCTCACATGATGAGCCTTTTCTATACTTGAACGCACGTATGGTGTATATCAAAGCTGGATCTTTATAAAAATACTCAGCAGATAGATAACTATCGTAACAAAGAACATGCTGTGGGTGCCAATTTCTATATTCTTTGTTGTGGTTAGGTGTCCCGTATCAATGTTAACTGGCACACCACATTCTAGATGTTGTCAAAAGTATAAGGCAGATTGAGCAGTTGAAAATAATTGGCAATCGATGATTGAGATTTTGGTTATATAAAAGAGAAAATTCCAATTGTTAACACCATATTTGCATTTTCTTTGGGAAGACGATGTCAAGCAAACTAGAAGCAAATTGGATCCTCCAAATTCTAATTGTTGTTTAGTGGTCTAAGAAATTTGTTAACCGATCGAGCATTGAACTCATAGATGCTTTGTGATCAAATTCGGAAAAAGATAAAGGGGACATGTAACTTTTTTATATGCATCCAAGATTTCACAAACGTAGTTTGATGGGAGTTTTAGGAATATATTGTGCCCACCACCAACTTCAATAGAAATATTATTGTAATATTATAATAATTGAGAATGACAAAATCCCAATCCCGTATACATCTTCTAACACTAGTTATATTTCATATGTACACTACTACAATATCTTGTTATTCCTTACAAATAATTAGTCATCATCACAAATTAACACAAATCATAAAATGATATTATTCTAGGCAATCAATTTATTGATATTAACAATAATGAAGTCGTTTAATTTACTGTTATTTTCATTAATATCAGAGTCAATCAATTTTCCATTAAATCAATTAATAAAATTTAATGCCCATTTACTTGGCAATACATAAAAATTGAAACGTTTCCTCGACCCGCGGTTGGAATATTACCAAAAAATAAATAAAAATTGAAACGTTTCAAGTGTACTCAAGAGAGCATCTGTGAAATACATTGAGCTTCGAGATACCCTCATAATTCCTTTATGTTGTGTTAGTTTAATTTCGATATCAGCTTTTACCTTTTTACATTTTGGGTTGTGTCATAACATGGTTGTAACTTAGAACGTAGCCAAATTTTCTTGCTTTTTGCTACGATCTTGCAATGCTTAATGATGTTTGCACGTATTTTTCACTGGCAGTCCAGCACAACAACATTTAAAAAAAAAAAAAAAAACCAACCAGCGTGGATGCTGTCTTTCTTTGTATTGCTGCAAAAATTTTCATCCGCGGTAATATAAAAAGTATTAAAGCTATATATATATATATAGGTTCATTTTTTCTACAGTCAATGTAGATAACATAACATATTTACATTGAGCCCAAAACGACGTTGTTTTGAGGTGTAAATCAAGACATTTTTGTAATTATAATTTAATTCAGGCTTATAATAGTCTTTTTGACGTCGTTTTGGGAGCGAATCACTTTAGAAACATTTGAAGCCATATATATATATATATATGTATATATATATATATATCGAAAATCTAAATGGGACAATATAAACCTCTGAAGCATTGATACATGTTACTCACCCACATACTCTATTATTATTCAGCAATTATAATATTGCCCGTAAACCAAACTAGATATATCAAATTAATGACGTCAAGGTTTATAAGAGCATGCAACCCTTGGCTATTTAAGAACAAGCAATTTCTGAGGAAATTGGATTTAATGGAAATGGTTGGTCCCAAGCATATTTGAAGGTGATAGCATCTCTGTAGATAGAGTTACCACCATTAACAAGACAAACATTGCCTGAGACACTCAAAACTGAAGGGTCTATTTGTTCAATGGTTTGAAACCCTTTGCAATTTAACATGACATCCTTTTGAACACAGGGGCAATCGTTGGTGATAGTCACACTCCACTCTGGCTTTCCCTTCAATGTAGCTCCTGTTTGAGATTGTCTTATGGAGAGATCACTCAAGTAGCATTGGCTATTGCCTGAGATCATAGGGGTAAAAAAAATAATATGAGAAGTTATGAACAACAATTTATAAATTTTTTATTTTTCATCAATTGGAAGAAAACATTACCTTGAGAAATGAAGACAAGGAAGAGAACTATGCTGAGAATTTTAATGGTTGAATCAGCCATTTTCTAATAACACAAATTGCTAGGTTCTATTCTTGAATTTGTTTATGCAAAGTACAATGCTGCTATGTTGCGTTATTTATAGCGGGAAAGAGATAATTTTAAGAGACGTCAATTACTCGCCAAAAATATAAGAAATTAATTGTAAGGGATTTGATCGATGAGATTTTTTTTTTTAATGAATAAATTTCTTCCTGTAAAAATGCATATTCCATGTTGGAGAAACCGAAAAATATTTTTTTAAAAAAATGAATCACGATCTAAACTTCATTGCTTTTTGATTTGGTGTGCATAATCTTCAAGTTTACGTTAAATAATATTGAAACAGAATTACTGTGCTTCTTAAAATGCTGATTCAACCAAGCAGAGAATCACGGAGGAAGATGGAAATTAATGTAAACGGTAACTGAATGATGTGCATTTAAATAAATTAAAATCAGTTATTACAATTATCATCGGTTCAAGATCATCCTAATTTGAAATTTCATGATGGCAGAGAATTATTAAAGCTAACTTTATTAAGGAGAATAAATTGTAATACAGAGAAAGAATTCGTTTGAATATTGTCTTTACTTGTTAAGTTTTTCTTACGAGATTTTTTTTGAATTTATTTATTGACTTTTTTTTATTGGATTTTTAGGATTGGGAATTTGCTCATTCAGTTAAAAAAAAATAAGATAGGAAATGGATCGTCAAGAAAAAAATATGACGTGGTCATGTGAGAAAATCACAAAATCACGATCATATAAAAGTAAATCAACGGTTATGACTTTGTAACTATCTATTATAATATTTTTTTTTTCTTTCTTTGTTATCATTGATCCACCTTTGTATAGTTATGATTTTTCACAAGATCATGTCATATTTTTTTTTTTCCACATGAGAGATCTAGATCCAAAAAAATTACGTAATATGTTGTTTCTTTTAAATTTTTGTGTTGGTTGTAATAGTAAAACAATACTTTGTTTGTTTGTTGGTTTTTTTATTTATTTATAATAATAGCATTGAGTTTCAAATCTATAATTTCATATAAATTATTTAAGGGGAATGATTATCTCATGTTGCATGAGATAATTATCTCATACAACAAAAAAGTAGTGAGATCCATTATTTTTTATACTTTTTCTTTTTTTGAAAAATAGTGAATCTTACTATCTTGTATCTGTTTATCTCATGCAATATGAGATAAATAGATTATATTATTTAAATATCATACTGTTAGTCCTTTTTTAATGGCTTAACTTTTGAGTGATATGAGGAGTTAGGGTTATATTTTAAAAAAAAAAATTAGCACGTAGAATAAATGTAATTAAGTAAATGACTTTATTCCAATTCTAATAACTGATATGAGGAGTTAGAGTTATATTTATAAATTTTTTATTTACAAACTCAATTATATATTTAAGATAATACACACGTGTTTGTATTTTTTAAAATATATAATTGAGTTTGTGAACAAAATATTTATAAATATAACCATTTCCAACTAATATACCGAATCTCAAGAAAATTTTCCCAACTCCCTAGCATTGCTCACAAGATACTAAGAATAATTTTTGTTAAATATTTATTAATGTATACATTATTAAGAATTATACCTTAAATTAATAATTGAAAAAATGTAGTTCTTCACATTAAAAAAATAAAAAATTATAAATACATTTATACTATATTAGAATTCAGAACTATTCTCTGAAAAGTTTTGTCACGTGTCATTCATAAAATGATTTGGATTCTTTTAAAAAGTATAAACTTTTCTTCTTAAGCAAGTTTTTTAAAAAATTTAAATTATATGGTCACACACAAATTAATAAAATTAATTTGAATTCTAATTTTAAATTTTAAATTTAAATTTAAATATAATCATGAAATTAGATTCGATGACAAACGAGAAAATTAAAAAAACTAATTAATTAGATTGATTGGCTCAAATTAAAAATAATTAATTAAATTAATTGATTAAAATTAGAGAAATCAATCAATTGAATTTATTGGATAAAAAAGAGAAAAAATTATCCAATACCATTAGGAAGTGATGCGACACTAAAGGTTGACTACACACCATATTTAATATCTTATCCCCTGTTTTGTTTTCTTTGTTGCTCTTCCTTAGTTAGAAAATGATCAGACATTATGGTTTTATTTTATATATATTTTTAAACTTAAGAGATATCCTCATCCAACATATAATAAATTGAGGTGTGTTAAATCAGAGGTAGAATGATATTAATTTCCCACCAAGACATAAATTAGGGTTATCATACCTTAAATTTTATTTCCAAATAACATTTAATAGTACTTTTTTTTATAATAAAAATATATCATCGATTACTCGACTAGTAGAACGATAAAAAAACTTTTCCAACCAAGATGATAACTGATTGAGCATAAATAATCCCCTCTCAGTTTGTCCAGGTGATGATTTTAATAGTATTTTTTTTATACTGTGAAGTCATTCTTATTCGGAACTTGAAAACATTTTTACTCATGTATAAAAAAAAAAAAAAAAAAAAGTATCGCGAACAAATTTTATGACATTTATTTGTAGAAATAGAGTACAGGAAACTTGTACGTAGCAATTTTTTAAAAATGCAAGCATTTCTGTTTTCTTAGTGGGGGGAGGGGGGACTTTTTTGAGATTTCCTTAAAAATAATAGTGGTAATTTTATTTAGGGTAAAGAATTTCTCCCGTCAATGGAAATAAGTTATCTCCAGTGTGTCCAAAACGACGTCATTTTGGGGCAAAAATCAATGCGTTTTTGTAATTATAATATATTGCAGGGTTATTTTAGTCTTTATCATTATAATTTTTTAACCTTACAACCAAAAACAACGTCGTTTTGAGCTCACTGGAGATAACTTTATCTCCAGTGACCTAGAGAAATATTTTCCCCTTTTTATTTAGGCTTTAATGTTTCTAAAGTGAATGTATATAATTCGCTCCCAAAACGACGTCGTTTTGGGTTGAAAAATTAAAAAATTATGATGAAAAAGACTATTATAACCCTGAAATAAATTATAATTATAAAAATACCTTGATTTCCGCCTCAAAACGATGTCATTTTGGGCTCAATGTAGATAAGTCATCTACATTGACTGTAGAAAAAGCAAACCCATTTATTTATCCATGTTTGATACGACGGTTTTGAAAATATTATGGGAAATCTAATCTTCTCTGTTTTGTATACAATTTTTCTTTCAAAATGTCATATCCGAGGGGTGATATTTTTGGAATCCTAGGTGTTGTGAAAATTTTACATTTTTTGAGGACAAAATTTCGGTAATATTTTGGTCTATAACTTTTTGATAACATTCTCGGAAAAATGACTTTTCCACCGTATTTCTGAGAATCATGATTTTGGGCACGAAAAAATTTATTCTCTACTAAATATAGCTAGATGTTTTATATAGCTCAATGTTTTTGTTTTTTGATACATATATAGCTCAATGTTAAATCTGATCTCTTACACAAACTGTGCTTAGCACGGGTCTACTACATAATTAAATTAATAACAGCTCATATAATTAGTATGACGCATTTGAATATGTCAATATATAAGAATTATCTTACACATTTTTTTGGCTGGTAGAATTATCATTCACTTAACAGCTATAGTTGTACCATTCAAACATTTAGCAATGAATATGACACTTAAATTCTAGTTAAACTCATATCTTTCTTGGTTAATCAGTTTACCAATAAATTGGAATAGAGAATGTTATGTCCAGCTGTAAACCACCAATTCCATTATTGGAAAGAAGGATTCCACAAGAACCAAAAGCAGCCAAAATGACATCGATGAAAAAGGTGAAGAGAAAGTGGGCCTCATAAAGGTATTATTCTTATCAAAGATGGTAAAGAGTCTGGACCTCTTAATCAGAGGTCTTTAGTTCGAGTATTGAAAATGAAAAAAAAAGGATTTGAGAGAGTTATCCCCTTTAATAAGATTCGACAAGTGCTTGAACTGGACGTAGTCTGAAGAATGAACCGGTTGGGAAATAAATAAATAAAAAGTTGTTATTCTTCATGAAGAGCTATCTACACTGAATGATATCATGAACAAGACAGAACAACAAGGGATTGATACTCAGTGATTGTAAAGGTAATTTACCAAAGTAGTTGTGGGCCTATGGCTTGGCATGAACTTGAAAGTTGAACCTGTCAAAGCCAAACAAGTATACTTACAATTGAATACTTTGTATAACCAGTTGAGAAGGTAGCCTCATAAAGCATAAGAAAATTTGCTGCAAAAACTATGAATGTTTTGAGAAACTTGAAAGTATTCTTATATATTTGCTGAGGCAACAAGCTGTTTATAAGCAATTGAAGTTTCTAGTTCTGATTTAATATACATGTCTCTTTGTCATTTGATGGAACCCAGAAAAATATAATACTGAACTTGTAATGTCCCACATCGGTTGGAGAGGGGAACGAAGCCTGCCTTAAATAAAGGTGTGGATACCTTTCCTTGTAGGAGGCCTTTTGGGGGTAACTCGAAACGTAAAACCGTGAGCTCGACGGTGCTTGTGCGCGGGGCAAAGCGGACAATATCCTGCTACAGGGTTTGGGGCTGTTACAGAACTCATTAACAATTGAGGCATAGCCTTTTTTTACATACAATATAAAATGCAGCAAAGAAACCAGAAAGCCTCAACTCTCCCTCAAACCAAATACCTAGGCTCAAGAGGTCTCTCATTTTTCCACTAACCAATTCTGAATACATGAATAATAGAAAAATTACCCTAAACTTCTATATATACTAATTCTAAAATACTAATGGGCTTGAATTATTTATTATAGGCCCATCATCATTTGAGCACAATCATTATTAAATAAATGCTTCTATGTGCATATTGTGTACATGGGATATAAAGATAAATCACAATCCAGAAACTACTAGAAGTATCACTACAAAATGTTATTTTCAGTGCTAGGAAAGTATGGCTTTGTTTGTAATCATTAAATATTCATTTTCCAATAGAGATGGTGTTGTAATAGTGCAATAAATTTGAGCCAGGAAAGTGACTTCAAATGTAACATAGCAACTCTGGTGTAACACTTATCAGAACTTGTTAGTTAGTTAATCATTAAATTGGATTGGAGAATGTTGTATCCAGCTGTAAATCACCTATTGCATTATTGGAAGGAAAGATTCAACAAGAACCAAACGAAGCGAAAATGACATGGGTGAAAAAGGTAAAGAGAAAGTGGGCCTCAGAAAAAGGCTTTATTCTTCATAAAGATAAGAGCTTTCTACATTGGAGTTATATTGTGAGAAGAGAAAAATGGTGTTGATTGATGTTACCTAAGTTATGTGAACAAGATTGACAAACGTAACTTACCATAGTAGCTGAGGCTTGGCTTGAAGTTGAATCCGTCAAAGGCAAAAAAACACATTACATTTCCACATAGAATATAGAAAACAAGAAACTCTTGTTTGAAAAAAAAAGAAAGAAAGATGAAAGATAAGGCACAATCCAGTCCCACTAATGACTTTTGAAAAACAATAAAAGCAAAAAGTGAGACTCAAAACTAGAGAAAAAGAAAAGGGTGCAATAAACGTGGGATGATGGGTTTGGGACTATATTAGTACACTTATGTTATGACCAGAATCATTACAATATACACTAGAAAAGCATTGATAGCTACAGTTGAAATTGACAAATAAAAGCACTAGAGATGTATAAGCAATCAGTTCAAACTGTGATTAAATATCTCTAAATTTGATGTCTCACTCGTTTATGTATGATTTTGATTGCTTAATTTAATCCTTCAAATAAAAGTAGTATACTAAATACCAACATAAATTCCTCTGATCATGAAGATATTTATGCATACTTTTCATCCAATTGAGCATAAAAATCAAAAGTGCACTGGACGAAAGAAAAGGACTCCCAACTTTACTTATCTTCAAAAAGTTATATCATACACATCATAGATAATGAGAAGGAAACCTTATAAGACATAGGAGAATTTGCAGCAACTTTGTATGTTTTAAGAATTTGGAATGCCATTGAAGCCCTCCTCTGATTACAGAGACAATGGATATTAATTCAAGAAACTGGAGATGGACAAGAAAGGCCCAATTGCTAGTAACTTCTGCTTTTCTTTTACTGCAAAACTTTCTAGTCACCTCTGAGATATTTGCAGAGGCAACAAGCTCTGTGAGTGCAACTTAAGTTTCTAGTTCTGCTCATTGATATACATGTATGTATGTATGTGGATAATATTTGTCATTTGAGCATTATAAATTATTAAATAAATGCTTCTAGGTGCATATTGTATACATGGGAGATAAGATATATCACAATCCAGAAACTACTAAAAGGTATCACCACAAAATGTTATCATCACTCTTAGGGAGGTAAGGCTTGTAATCTTCATATATTCATTTACCAATAGAGCTTGTGTTGTATTACTGCAATAAGAGCCAAGAAAATAATAATAACTGTAAATGTCTTCTTTTTGTTCTAAAGCAAAGAAGCTGCAAAGAATTCAATTCTTTACAGCTATAAGCACGGATTTTCAGGGTTTGCTGCAAGATTGACAAAATCTCAAGCAGAAGAAATAGAAAGTATGATCCTTGCTTTAATTAAGCTTGTCATTGAGCTCATTTCAACACCTTTTAAAAGCTATATACCATGTGATACAGTGTTTCCTGGAGTAGTTTCTATCTTTCCAAACCGAATTCACAAACTCCACACAACCAGAAGCTGGGACTTTATTGGGGTCCATCATTCCTCCTCAAAAACAGCTTTCACTGAAAGCAACTTAGGTGAAGGAACCATCATTGGAGTCATAGACACAGGTAGTAATTATCCTCTAACAAAATAACTAAGCAGGAACTGGAAAATGGCAATGTAACCAACGATAAATATGATTTCTTGAAGGCATTTGGCCAGAATCTGCAAGTTTCAATGATGAAGCAATGGGACAAATCCCATCAAGGTGGAAAGGAGTTTGTCAAGTGGGAGAACACTTCAACTCCACCAATTGCAACAAGAAGATAATAGGTGCTAGATGGTTCTTGAAAGGAATAACTGATCAGACTAAGAAGCTCATCAATGGAAATGACACAAAGGAGTTTCTCTCAGCCCGAGATGCTATTGGCCATGGCACTCATACAGCTTCCACAGCAGCTGGTTATTTTGTAGGAAAAGCAAATTTTAGAGGACTTGCTTCTGGTTTAGCTAGAGGAGGAGCACCCCTTGCTCACTTAGCTATCTACAAGGCTTGTTGGGACATTTCTATTGGAGATTGTAGTGATGCTGATATCCTTAAAGCTTTTGACAAGGCTATACATGATGGAGTAGATGTTTTAACTGTTTCTCTTGGCATTGGCATTCCTTTGTTCTCATATGTTGATCAACGTGACACAATAGCAATTGGTTCCTTTCATGCAACTTCCAAGGGAATCACTGTTATATGTTCAGCTGGAAATTCTGGCCCCATGTCTCAAACCATTACAAATACTGCACCTTGGCTCATTACAGTTGCAGCTACCACAATAGATAGGACCTTTCCAGCAGCCATCACCCTTGGAAATAACCACACTGTGTGGGTATGCTGCTACTATTTTCCAACCAAATTGATGAAATATGCTATCAGCTAACAATTAATGTAAATGTTGATATAATGTAGGGACAGTCTATTGATACTGTGAAACACAATCTTGGATATGTTGGTCTCACATACTCAGAACGCATTGCTCTAGACCAATCAGATGATTTAGCGTGAGACCTCTCTCTTCCTTCTTCATTTTTACTTATTTTTTTCCTTCCATTTGTATACATTTTGAATCAACTATTCATTTCTTCCTTTCAAGCAAGGATTGTCAGTCTGGAAGTCTGAATGCAACAATGGCAGCAGGCAAAATTGTTCTATGCTTTTCCCTATCAGATCAACAGGATATTGTTTCTGCATCACTTACAGTAAAGAAAGCCGGAGGAGTTGGACTAATATATGCACAATTTCATGAAGATGGACTCGGTCAATGTGATTTGTTTCCATGTATTAAGGTGGATTATGAAGTGGGAACACAAATATTATCCTACATTAGAAGAGCAAGGTGAGAAAATATGAATATATAGATTGAGAACATTGGCTTCTGAAAGTTCATTTGAATTAAAATTAACATTAAGCTTATCTGGAAGGTTTCCAACTGCAAGCCTAAGTTTTCCAAAGACTGTTATTGGAAAATGGATATCTCCACGAGTTGCATCTTTCTCATCTAGAGGACCCAGTAGCATGTCTCCAACTGTGCTGAAGGTATTATTCAACCAGACCAAATATTTTCTTAAATTTTGAGACAAAAGTAATTGAATATAGATTTATAACAACAAAAGATTTAACTCCAAATCTTTTAAACTGATAAAGAATTTCTGACTAGGAAATACTTTAAAAAAAAAAGTGTAGTCTATCTATGAGTAATAACTTTCAACATAAGTATAAAATATTCATCTATCTTCATGGCTTTGCCTAGTAGCTTAAGTTAATTATATGTTTAAAAAATATATTATATATGATGTTATCATTAACTTATTCTACTCTGGGGATGATTTATGTGTGTAGCCTGATATAGCAGCACCAGGTGTGGACATTTTGGCTGCATTTCCACCAGAGGGAACTGCAAAGAGCAGTGGGTTTGCATTCTTATCTGGAACATCAATGTCTTGTCCCCATGTGGCAGGAATAGCAGCTCTCATCAAATCCAAACACCCAACTTGGTCACCTGCAGCCATAAGATCAGCTTTGGTAACAACAGGTGAATCAGTGGAAATCAACACATTAAATTACATCTTACTCAATATAAACCAAAGTAACTAGTTGGACCATTGAAAAATGCAGCCTCTCAAACAGGAACTGATGGGAGCATTGTATCTGAAGAGGGTTCCACACCTAAGGCAGCAGACCCATTTGATATTGGTGGAGGGCACGTGAACCCCAACAAAGCAATGGATCCAGGACTCATATATAATATCACCACTGAGGATTATATCCAATTCCTATGTTCCATGGGTTACAATAGTGCATCTATTAGCAAAGTGACCAAGATCACCACAAGTTGTAAGAAAGAAAAACAACAAGAACTGAACCTTAACCTACCTTCTATATCAGTTCCAAACCTGAAGAGGGTTGCAAAAGTCATGAGAACAGTGACAAATGTGGGAAACATAACTGCAGTATACAAAGTTCTAGTAAAGACTCCACATGGCATAAAAGTGAGAGTTAAACCTCAAATTTTGAGTTTCAGTTCAGACACCCGAGTCCTTACCTTCAATGTTAGTTTCTTGTCAACTCAAACTTTGCATGGAGATTACAAATTTGGGAGCCTAACATGGACAGATGGCAAGCATTTTGTAAGGACCCCAATAGCTGTGAGGACCATACAATTTGAATCTTAAGCAGATGTTATGGAAATGAGTTTGGTCAACTAACTACACAAGTTCTTGCTTGGACTCTTACTTAACACAGCATGTTCTTCAGTGAGCACAAAGCATATATTCTTTAGAGAACAACTCATGTAAAAACTCATGTTAATAACATTTCGGGAATTAACTGATACACGTTATAACTACGATATGTTCTATGCTCTTCTTTTTAAAGGTAAATTGCATGATATGTATTTGTATAAACGTTATAATGATTTAAAAATGATTACTTTTGCTGTACTAGGTTTAAGTAATGTGTTTATATGTGAATTTTTACGGATAAAGATAGAGTCAAAGGGATTACCAAAAAAAAACGATAAGAGTCAAAGACAGTAAGAAAGCCCAAAGGTGTTACTTGGACAGCTGCCATGGATGAAGCTTGGATTAATGCATAATTGCATGAGTAGGATTTAGGAAATAGACTGGGTGGCACCTTCGCGACTCATGCATTGGATGCCATTTTTTAAGAGATGATAGAACAATTTCCCGATAAACTAGTCAACATTGCGCTGAAACTGGAATGGTTTCTCGAACACATTAAGGCGCAACATCATCAAAAGGTAAGAAAAGAAAATCTAGAACAGTGAAGTGTGACTTTAGCTTGTGGATTTGAGAAGTGTACAGTGTACCACACAATTGGTCAAGTTTCACTAAAACCATCCTTGATCGAAAGATACAATATGGAAACAACTAGAGTGCTTGAATGTCCATTTGAAAAGCTAACGAAATGTTAATGCATGTCGTGCAAAGCTACGCTCCGAGCAATAAGGTTTAAACTTTTTTATCGATTGCGTTGAATGTTCTTTTTCCTATGAATTTGTAGGTTACTATGAATTTTCTTACAAGAAACTACATATTGACATAGAATCGTCATATGAGAAAATCATATTTTTAATTGGTTTAAAATTCAATTGAAGGTTTTTGTTTTACTTTGTGAGTTGAAGGTTTAGTTTTGTAAAGTTATATATGGCAGTAACAGCAAAAGAATAATTCAAAGGGCTATCTGAGAAGTTAAAAAATATAACGTTTCCGTTCCGTACCTTTACAACACAACTCTCAAATAATGTCTCACTAATATTCCAAAGGGTAAGGGAAACAAGCTAGCACTGCTACAACCTTACAACAAGAAGCAAATAACCTAAACAAGCAAATCAAGAGAGGAAAATAGATGATACAAAATTTATGCTTGCAAAATGACACCTATGATGGAGCACCTAGATATGAAGCAAGTCGTAAAATATCACTAAATATTCCACCAGCTGTGACTTGAGCACCAGCTCCTGGCCCACGAACTATCAGAGGCTGATTCTTATACCTTCTTGTTGTGAATGCAATAATATTATCTGACCCAGACAATTGTGCAAATGGATGATCCTTCTTGTATCTTCGCAGCTCTACCACTCCTTTTTCATTAGTCACGTCCACCACTCCCACGTATCTCAAGACCTTCAAAGTTCAAACATAACAAGCTCAAATTTGTATGTATGATACTTAAACCAAACCACTCCCTGTTAAACTCGACTAACGAGTGTGGGGCAGAAATAATCCTTAGACGCAGCCTTACCTTTACATAATTACAAAGAGGCTGTTTCCTGGATTCAAACCCATGACCTTTCAGTTATGAAATAACAGTTTTATCACTGTTTCGGTTCACCTCTTTTATGATACTTAGGACCCCCCCCAAAAAAAAAAGGGAGAAGAAGAAATATCGAAAGAAAGATGCCATTATGAAAAATATAATAATTAACGGTGTTATCTCGCATATATAGCAAAATACAGACAAGCAGGAACCCACCTACCCAACATAAGTCAATCGCTATACTTTTTACTTGAGATCATGGTCTAAGTGGAAATCTAGGTTTCTTTGAAATATCTAAGCTTCCTTCCATTAAACCACGTCTGCATGTTAAGTTATGAAGTCTTCATTAACCCACCAGTTAAAGATTTATTATAGTTAAATATACGATACGGAAAACTTAGGTATTCTGGGATGTCAAGAGTGTAATCAGAAAATCCCCAGCCCCATCTGCAGCATCTCAAATAAGTACTACTTTATGTTTCAGTCCCAATGTCCCATGCAGAACTGAAACATATAACAAGCTAAAATTTCCATCAGTAAGTCATTCTACTGATGTTTAAAAAATCATGCTACTAAGTTTACCAGATATTTTCTCCCCACTCTCCTTAAAGCGCCTCAATTTTATTACCCATTTGAGAGGAGAGAGTTTCAACCTTGCTTTTTCCAGCATGTAGCCTTCAATTTTATATTAAAGAAAAGGAGGTCTGTAACAAGGTCTAATCAAATCAATAACACTGTCAAATGTCAATCATGATTTGGACGTATCAGGCATTGATGAAGCAGTTAATGCAATTATTTATTATTCTTTTAGATACTTTAACATAGAATACTGTCTTAGAGTAACTCACTTCCCCAGCATTCTCAGCATCTTGTTGTTTCTTTGCGAACTCCTGGTCAAATTTTGGTAGCAGTTGCATAAACTCCTGAGCTGATGCACAAACCTGCGCACAATTATCAAAACATCCATGTCAAGCAAAATGCAACACACAAAACTAAAAACTGCATAATTAATAGATATTGGTTCTTACTCTTAGTGGTTCTGGCACAAGGCTTTCAACAGGAATATTTGACAATTCTAGCTTTAAACCAGATTCCCTTGCAAGAATTATCACCTGTATATCCACAGCAGCTTCAGGATGTTGAATTTAAATGGCCACAATCAAAACAGAATTTTTATGAACCAAAAATTGACATTGTGATCAGCCTACACGTTCCAATTAGTCATCATGACATTACGCAATATACCTACTGCCTAAGCATACGACCTTTATTTATTTCCTCAGTCAAGTCTTTTCTTACGTATATATTTATAATTATATATATGCACTTCTATACATCAGAACATGTGTATGGAGAGAGTAAAATGGTAAAAGGAAGAGTGGCAGAAATATGGGTATAAAAAATCATTAAAGTGGTTAAAGAAAGTAAAACAACAACAATAACCAAGCAATTCGCCACGAGGAAGGGTCAACTACAAAGATAAATCTACACAGTTGGACTATACCAAAAATCTTATTTTTAATAAAACCATTTAGAGTAAGGTCTCTCTTAATGGTTTCCCCTAAAGTAATCTTAGGTCTTCCTCTACCCATTTAATTGGGCTATCTTCCCTAATATGTCCAAACACTTTCAGCACATTTATGTCATCTCCACAATAGGTGCTACTTCAATTTTCTTATGGATATACTCATTTCTAATCTTATGTTTTATATTGTAATCTCCATTTTATTAGTTTACTTAACAAACTTGTGCATGGAACGAGGACTCTGTTGGAATTTTAAGGGCAAAAGACAAGGATGAAAACCAACTCCTGTTGTCTTTATCAATGATACAGATGAAAAAAAACTACTTTGATACTTCTGAAACACACACTTACTGTTTTTCCCATTTTTACATGTACACCTTAATTAATTATACACTTTATTTATCTACCTATACTTTCTATCATTTTACCATATACTCTCTATCTGCATGGAAATTCATGGAAATGCTATATTAATCGTATGTACCAATGCATAAGCTGTATATTATTTACAAAGCAACGAAGTACATATTCAGAAATCTTAAACAAAATTGAAACTCAAGAGATGTCCGCAGCACTAAGGAACTTTATTAACATCTAACAACAAAACTTGGTAAACATGTTCAGTATTGTAAATTGTACCTTTCTAGCAACATCTGTTCCGGACAGATCATCTCTGGGATCTGGCTCAGTATAACCTGCTTCCTTTGCTTCAGCAACTACCTCACTAAAAGCCCGGCCACTTTTGAAGTTATTAAAGATGTAACTCAAAGTCCCACTGCAGAGTCAGAGGCAATACCTTTTGGTGAACACGCAAGATGAATGATTGCCTATAGACATTAATAATCCTTGAAATAATGTTCTAATTTATTTTTCTCTTCAGAATGGGAAAATTGCTAGAGGCTGGACAAATGAGACGAAATGCAAGATCATCATAAAGTCTGAGAATCGAGACTGTCAATCCATAAATTAAGACAACTGAAGAGAAAATAATATGTCAAGGCAAACCTGAAGATGCCTTCAATTTGCAATATTCGGTCTCCAGTTTCAAGGAGACCACGTAAGGTGCTAACAATGGGAAGACCAGCTCCAACAGTAGCTTCATAGAAGTAGTGTGTATAGGATTGCCTTTGAAGAGCCCTTAACCTCAAATACTGGATGTAGAGAGTAAAGGTGTGAGAAAGCCCCAAAACGAGTAGTAACTAAGATTACAAAGTAACCAACCAAAGAAGTAACATATGTACAAGCAGTAGCCGCTGAAGCTTATAGAAGGGAAGCACTTTAAAAATTACAAAAAGTATTATAGAAAAGAAATCTTCAAAGCATTTGTTCAATCAGAAGAGCATGATTCTCGGTCCAATGCCTACTGCTGCTGTTCACTGTTCCAATTTATGTTACAATAAACTTTGATGGTAGATGTTAATAACTACGTAAAACGATGAAATATCACTCAGTGGAACAGTAACCCATTTCCAAAATGCCAAAATTTAATGAAAGATGCACAAGAGAAGATGTCACAGACTGGTTGACATCCACATTTAAGTGTGACAGCTTATAAATCTTTGCTTTTTGTTCTCAAATTAATTAAGTCCTCATTCATCAACATGAGATCCAGTTAGAACACTTGGGCTACTAGCAAATATGATTGCTGCGAAAGGAAACAATGCAATTTAAAGATTATTTTCTTATTAAAAAAATGAGAAGGGGACAGCAGCCATGTATGGAGGATATGGCCTGAATGAAGAATAAAATAGTAAAAGCTGCCTCTCCAAATTTTCTTGTAATCATAATGTAATGAGGTGGTTTTTCATTTCAAATGAAATTACAAACAAGAAATTCTCCTTTCCTTTACATGTTTTGTTCTTTATTTTTTTCTTAAAAAAAAACCCTATGAAAACAAATGAACCTAAATTAATGTCTGGGAATTTCCAGCAGAGCAATTGATGAAAAAATAGGTTTGGAATAACGGCACTAATTACAGGAGATAAGTCAATAACAACCAAGAACATTCTATCCATCCAAAGGACAATATGGATTATTTCACCTGATCAAGTGGTCCCGAATTTGCCTTCTTATTGGGGGTAATTACATGTATTCCTTTGCACAACCAGTCATGGTAATAGCCAGCAATACCAGAGTCAGCAGTGCAGTCCACTAATGCCGTGTTTGGTATAAAATGATTTCCATGCACGTGTTGAACAAATTTTTCCAAATTAGCCACTTCTCCTATTTCCTCTCTAAGTTCTCTCCACCTAGCTAAGTCAATGCCCCTGCAAGGAGCAATTACAGTATACAATAATTGAACAAGAACCAACTTGGTCAATAGTGCACAGATAGCCAACATCATAAGCTAATTAATCACAGCATGCATTCCGTAGATGAAGCTCCATAACCATGTATTGGCCGAGGAATTTCACTTATCAATAGATGAACTACATAATTGTAAGTGAGAGAGAATCATCAAACCAACGTTGAAGTATTGAAATCACCCAAACTGAGAATCATGACTCCCAAAAAATAAACAGGTATAACCTACTTTTTGAATTCATTCCATCTAGTAGACCTAATCAGGTACTATGGCCTACTTAAAAGGTTAAAGCAAAAAGGGGGGCACATCTCTACAACTAATGAAACTTCTTCAAGAAGAATAAAATGAACAACTCTTCGTTTTTGGTGAAACTGCAGTATGTCCACAAAACTTTGAGCCTAAAATGTGGATTAAGAGGTTCTACTGGGCAAAATGTTATGGCTATGTGCCTTGTATGTTGTTCTATGGTGTCTATTTCCTTTTTCTGGAACAGAATGATCAGATAATTAAGTTGTTCATCATTGCAATTATCTTACTTTGGGTAAGGATTTTTTCATGCTTCCTCTTGGGTTCTTTACGAGGTTTCAGTTTCTTTCAGGAATTTTCCTCATTAGACATGCAGAAGGATTGGAAAGCTCTTTAACATTTTTTATTTATTTCCTTCCACCTTTTCTTTCTTTCTTTCTAATAATATTCTTCTTTTATCTACATAAAATATAAGAGGGTAAGCCAGCTGTGGTAAAGCTACTCTTTTATCATAGACAGGTCACATGTTCGTTTATGAAATAATTTTTTTGCAAAAATATAAGGGTAAGACTACATACAAGGATTTCCTTCAACATTATGCTTGCAAGTCGGGATTTAATGGGGATTGGTTTATCTAAATAAAATACGGGGTTAATGTTTCTAATGTTGTAGGAGATAAATTTTATCTCCTACACACACATAAAAATGTTCGTTTATGAAATAACTTTTTTGCAAAAATATAAGGGTAAGACTACATACAAGGATTTCCTTCAACATTATGCTTGCAAGTCGGGATTTAATGGGGATTGGTTTATCTAAATAAAATACGGGGTTAATGTTTCTAATGTTGTAGAAGATAAATTTTATCTCCTACACACACATAAAAATGTGTGGGGCCAATATGGGCCCATGTGAGAAAGAGAGAGAGAAAGAGAAAACATGATCCCACACACTTTTATATATGCATAGGAGATAAATTTATCTCCTATAAAATGAGAATCAATAAACCCATAAAATATATGGTATGTAATAAGCAATAATATTTTCCAGATAGAGAAAAGTGTAAAATGAAATCCACTTTCTCACATAAAAGGCTCTCTTAACCGTACAAGCAAGGAAGCCTAATAATATATCATTCAAGAAGAGAGATTTCAGTTAAGGGCGATTTGACTTACGCATCACTAAGGAGCATTGACTTTGAACCAAGTATGCCCATTACACGCAAATCAATGTTAAATTCTTCTTTCAGAACTGAGGCCTGCATTGAAAGAATGGTCAGATGAATTTGCCACATATTATAAGAAGCCTTCCACCTTGTTAACAAGATAAAATGTATGAAGATACCCCCAATGAGTATGTTTATCAAGCCAGCAGCGTATATAAACATGGGAATGTAAAATGTTTATTAGGGATCAAATCTCAATAAAAAAATATTCCGTACCAGTCAAAAAAAGTAAGAATTGAAGATACTTCAGAATGTTGGAGTTGGACAACTAAATACCACAAGTACGAAAATTATAATCAAATTATCTTGTCAGCTACCACCCCTTTAAAATCTTGAATAATATTCGATAGTCATATTAAATTTAAGAATCATGACTTCTCATATATCTCGCGCATAGCTAATAGTCATATTTCCTTGAAGTGCAATTTTGTAAGATAGAAAAAAGAGTAATTAATTATTTAATTTCATATCAAGGACAGTAAAAAGAAAAATACACAGCAAAATGTAAATACAGGTAGAACCAAAATCAATGATTCATACATGCAGAATTATCTACAGAGAAAGCACCTGATCCCTTAGCTGATCGAGCAGTGTGCTTCCAATTAATCCAGGTCCAATAATGCCCATTGCTATGGTGGTTCTGGAGAGATAAAATCTGGAATGGACAGCCCGTAAAGCCTTTATACAATCCTCTCGCTTAACAACGACAGTAATATTGTACTCAGAACAACCTTGTGCTATTGCACGGACATTTATACTGGCCTGTTCATGATAGCAAGTTTGACCATAAACAAGTTAAAAGAAATAAAAAATTATGCCAAAAATTCTAACCTAAGCAATAACTTACCATACTACTGAGATAAACATAATTTCCTAACCTTAGCCAATGCATTGAAAAGGGTTGCACTAACTCCAGGAGTGCTTGCCATTTTCTGGCCAACGGCAGCCAAAATGCTACAATTTGGAATAACGGCAACCTGAGACGCGCTACATAATTTAGAATGTGATAAAGGTAACAAAATAACAAGTTTAAATTTCAACATCATTTAACTACATGTACTAATTTAGACAGAAGAAATGAAATGATTCAGCCCTTAACTTTCTAACTGATGATAATTAAGAAATAAAAGAAATAAGCACATAAAATAATGAAAGAAAGAAGGGTTCCATTTAACACAAAACTTTCACAGATAACTGTCTCATGAGGAAAAAAAGGTGGTAAGAGCATATTCCAAGAGACAATGCATTCCTTTTGGTTAAGAAATACATTATTGCCACATTTTCTATAAAAAGCAGCATCCCATATTAATAATTATTACATCATGAAGATCCAAGTATCCAACCCAACAACTGGTGAACAAAGCCAAAGGCAACACCCAAACTTTTGTGATATGAGAGAATATAACCTCCATTAATTTCTGTTGTAAATATTAGGTCTTTTATTATTATTAGTATTTGTTGTATTGGGCCAAGCCCATTAGGTCAAGAATTAGGTTTTTTAGTCTCTATAAATAGAGACCTCTTTGTATCAGATTAACATACAAATATAATAATATTTTTCTAATTACCCTTTTCAAGTTGGTATCAGAGCTCTCGATCCTGAGGGCTCTGCTTCCGCGCCTACGAAACCTTTTATTTTTTTTTTCGTCTCTCGCTGCCATCAGCCGCAACCGGAAAAAAATTTCCGAGGACCTCTTGGACCGAGAATACCATTGTCATCATTGTTTCCTCTCCTCCTTATTTTTTTCCTCTCGTACAAAGCACGGATATACAGTAACCAAAGCAACCAACCAACGAACGTCCAACACAGAACCTATTCCTCACGATTTAGGCACTGTTCCGATCGATTTTTTGCTCCGACCAGCCACAGACCCAGCCGCGCTTGCTGGACGCCGCCGCCCTGAAAAGCCCAGCCTCATCGGAAGCCAGACGCGCCTCCACGCGCCACCCTTCTCCCTGCGCGTGAAGTCCACGCGCCGCCAGCTTCTCCGGCGCGTGACGGCGGTTCTGGAGGTCGAGCCACTGCAGTTCTAATCGACTCTCCAAGGTCGTTCTGGATCTGTGCTCAAACCTTTGATCGGACTTCGTTTGGTATTTTTTCTAAATTTTTTGGCTTCTTGGAGCTTGTTCTTTAACTAGTTTTTGTGCAGCATGGCCTCCGATACTGAAACTGAATCAACCGTTGCAAACACAAAAACAAATTCTTCTACACAGTCTGTGGTGACCCTTCTTGGTCACAATGATCTTCCTGCTCTCCATCAGAATTATCGTCTGAATGGAAAGAATTATTTACAATGGTCTCAGGTTGTTCGTACCATTCTCAAAGGACGCCGTAAAGTTTCTCATATTGAAGGACCTGTTCCTGCCAAAACAGATCCAACATTTGCTGATTGGGATGATGAAGACTCCCTTATTATGACGTGGCTATGGAACTCTGTGACTCCTGAGGTTAGTCAACACTGCATGTTTTTACCTACTGCTCTTGAGATCTGGAGCGTTCTTAAGCAGACCTATTCAATGAAGCAAGATGATGCCACTTGTTATGATCTGAGGAATCGGATCTTTTCTACCAAGCAAGGTTCTCTCTCTATAACTGAATACTATGGTATTATGAATAAATTATGGACTGAGCTTGATCAGTAACTTGAAGATGGAATGTAGCAAGGATGCAGCCACTCTGACTGCTTCCATTGAACGCCATAGGATCTATGATTTCCTTTGCGGTCTCAACTCAGAATATGACCCGATTCGAGTTCAAATTCTTGGTAAGGAAAAATTACCGTCTCTTTCTGAAGTTTTTCATATTGTCAGGGGTGAAGAAAGTCGCAGGGCTGTCATGATGGATACCAAAGTGTCTGAAGGCTCCATTATGCTCTCATCTAAAGTTACTACTTCAACTCCTTCTGACTCTAATCCCACTGATGGGTCTGCTATGATTTCAACAAAGAGGGATGGTTCTTCTCAAAGGAACTCCTTTGGAAAAAAATTTGATGTTTCATCTTCTAGACCGAAGAAAGACGATCGTTGGTGTTCTTATTGTAAAAGAACGGGTCATATCAAGGATTTATGTTTTCGCCTCCATGGAAAGCAAACGGTCTTAGACAAGATGACAAGGATGCGTGGTCAAGCACATTTTACTTCCTCTGAAATAGCTCCTGCACCTAATGGGACCCAACCTGCGTTCCGTCAAGATGAGTTGGAACGGCTCCGCACCATCCTTGATTCTCTGAGTAAGCCATCTGATACTAATACTTTGGCTATGACTGGTATGAGCTCCAAAACTTATTCTTTTTTGTCTTCATGTACTGATTTTAAATATTCTTGGGTTGTTGATTCTGGTGCTACTGATCATATGGCTTGTTGTGCTGACCCCTTTACTTCTTATAATCCTACCATTGGAACTCATACCATAGCCGTAGCTGATGGCTCACATACATCAGTTGCGGGTTCTGGTAACCTAAACTTACAGTCGTCCTTACATCTTAAAGATGCTCTTCATGTTCCTAAACTCTCCACAAATCTTCTTTCTATTCATAAAATTACAAAAGATTTGAATTGTACTGTAACCTTCTTCCCTACCCATTGTGTTTTTCAGGATCTCGCCATGGGGAAGACGATTGGTAGTGTTAAAGAGCAAGGTGGGCTGTACTATCTGGTGTCACAATCTCCCGCAAATAAAGTCACGGATCACATCTTGCTATCTCATGGTCAATCAACTGCTAATTCTTTGATTTGGCTTCATCATAAGCGCTTGGGACATACTCCATTTAGTTTATTCAAGTCTTTATTTCCGTCATTGTTTTTGTCTAAGTCTGTTGAGTCTTTTCATTGTGATGTTTGTGAGTTTGCTAAGCATCATCGTGTGACTTTTCCTTCTAGTATTACTAAGAGTGTTGAACCTTTTGATATTATTCATTCTGATGTTTGGGGTCCTTCTAAGGTCCCTCATTCTTCCGAAAATAAATGGTTTGTTTCTTTTATTGATGATTGCACTCGTGTAACTTGGGTTTACTTAATGCGTGAAAAGTCTGAGGTACCACAACTGTTCTTTCAATTTTATAAAATGGTTGAAACCCAATTTGGTAAAAAAATCAAGAGACTAAGGACAGATAATGGTACTGAATATGTTAATCAAAGTTTTTCCCAATTTATACGAAATAACGGTATAATTCATGAACTTACTTGTGTTGACACCCCTCAACAGAATGGGGTTGCTGAAAGAAAAAATCGTCACCTTCTTGAAGCGGCTCGTGCATTAATGTTTCAGACACATGTACCCAAATACTATTGGGGAGATGCTATTCTTACTGCAGCATTCTTGATCAACCGTTTACCCACTCGGGTACTTGACCATGTAAGTCCTATTCACTCTATCACTTCCTTTTCCCCTTCTATTCCAACTATGAGTCTTCCTCCACGGGTGTTTGGGTGTGTTGCTTTTGTTCATGTTCATAAACATCATCGCAGTAAGTTGGACCCTAGGGCTATTAAATGTGTCTTCCTTGGTTATGTTCCTGATAAGAAAGGGTACAAGTGCTATCACCCTGGTAGTCGAAATTTTTTTGTTTCTATTGATGTTACATTTCAGGAATCTAAGTCTATTTTTCAAGGTCCTCATCTTCAGGGGGAGAATAATTCACCAGAAAACTCATCACCTTCCTTCTTTGAGTCTGAACCTCCAGTGTCTATTCCTTTACCTGTGTCAATGTCACCTCCTCTTGTTCCTGTTCCTTCCATGTCTGATCCTCCTGTGATTGATCCTCCTGTGACTGATACATCAAGTACACCAGAGATACGGAAGATTGTGACACCTGAATTGGTATATCAAAGAAGGAAACAACCCACATTGCCTCAACAGCAACCTCAATCGTCTGAACCACTGGTAAGTCCTGAATCTCATATTTCTGATCATGATGTTAATACTTCTGATGACTTACCCTTTACTATTGCTTCTGATGATTTACCCATTGCTTTGACAAAAGGGAAAAGATCTTGTTCCAAGAAATCTTGTTCTTCCTGTCCCTCTTGTACTCAATACCCTATCTCCCATTTTGTTTCCTCTGCTAATCTTTTTGTGCAGCACAAAAGCTTTGTTTCAGCACTAGATTCTGTTTCAATCCCAAAATCAGTACATGAAGCCTTGAAAGATGGGAATTGGGCTCAAGCCATGCAAGAGGAGATGAATGCGTTGGAGAAAAATAAAACATGGGAAGTTATTGATAGACGTAACAGAAAGAAAGCAGTTGGGTGCAGATGGGTTTATGCCCTGAAATATAATTCTGATGGAACTCTTGAAAGATACAAGGCTCAATTAGTCGCCAAAGATTACACTCAAACCTATGGCATTGATTATAAAGAAAACTTTGCTCCAGTTGCAAAGATGAATACGGTGAGAGTCTTGTTATCCATTGTTGCCCATTACAATTGGGATATAAATCAATTTGATGTGAAAAATGCTTTCCTGAATGGTGAGTTAGAAGAAGTCTACATGGAAATCCCGCCTGGTTTTGATTCTGTGAAGGGAGAAAATAAAGTTTGTAGATTAAAAAAGTCCTTGTATGGATTGAAGCAGTCACCTCGTGCCTGGTTTGGAAGGTTTACTAAGGTTATGATGACCTTAGGATACAGACAGAGTCAAGGAGATCACACTCTTTTCTTCAAGCACTCTCAAAATGGGAAGCTTATTGTGCTCTTTGTATATGTTGATGATATTATTATCACAGGTGATGATTTTATGGAGAGACAGATTCTGCAAACACGGCTTGCCTCTGAGTTTGAAGTCAAAGACCTTGGGAAACTGAGATATTTCCTAGGAATAGAAGTAGCTCTTTCAAGCAAAGGAATTTTTATCAACCAGAGGAAATATGTTCTGGATCTTCTCAAAGAAGCAGGAAAGCTTGGGTGTAAACCCTCTAATACTCCTATTGAGCAGAATCACAAGATAGGCTACGAAGAGGAGAGTCCTCCAGTTGATAAAGGACAATATCAACGGCTAGTTGGGAAATTGATATATCTGGCTGACTGGCTCATACTAGACCAGACCTAGCTTATGCTGTTAGTGTTGTCAGTCAGTTTATGCACGATCCAAAGGAGAAACACATGCAGGTAGTAGAGAGAATTCTTCAGTATCTGAAAGCTACTCCTGGTAAAGGATTGTTATTCCGACGTGATGGCAATCTCTCTTTAGAAGTCTACACTGATGCTGATTATGCTGGATCCGTGACTGACCGTCGATCTACCACTGGTTATTGCATGTTTCTTTGTGGTAACTTAGTGACATGGAGAAGTAAGTGTTAGAATATTAGATATGATATGATTAGATTTGATTAGATATGATTGGATTCTGTCTTATCCGTAAATAGTCTGACTGTATTCTGACTGTATTAGGATTAGGTTTGGGCCTTACACTTAAGCCCATTAGGGTCTCTATATATTGTAACTCCCTGACACAGATCAATACACAACGTATTCTTTTACATTTAACTTGGTACCAGAGCTATTTCGTTCTGGGAACCCTCGCTTCCGCTTAGAAATCTTGTTCTTCGCTTTAAAACCTAAGCCCACTGCTTAGGAGTCATCTTTTATTTGCCGTGCGTCCTTCCGGTAAGATATCAAAGGCTGTAAGTCCTCTCCAGGCATCTTCTGCACGTGTCCACAGTCACCGGAGCACCATCAGCCACCGTCAGCCACTGTTCAGGCTGCCGGAGTACTTTTCCGGCGAATTTTCAGTCTGGAACGAACGCGAACAGAACCCTCTCCTCCCGGCGACCTGCTCTGTGGAAGTCCGGCCACCATCGGAGTTGTCACGCGCTCTCACGCGCCTCCAGTCTTCTCTGCGCGTGGGCTTCACGCGCCACCTTCTGCCGGCGCGTGAGCACTATTCCGGCGGCTTTTTCCGGCCGGTCTTGGACAGAGAAACTCGTCTTCTCCTCCTCTTTCTGGATCTGTGGTTGGTTCTTTGTGGGTCTGACTTTTTGTGCGCACCTCTTCTTGATTGGTGATCAGGTTCGTTTCTCTTTATTCGGTTTGTATCTTTGTGATTTGATACTATGGCAGCAAACCCTCCAATTCATTCGGAGGTCAAGTCTCCATCTCCTCCTTTGAGAAATTCTCCCAATATCATCTCTACCAATATTGGGTCCATTACCTCTTCAAAATTGAAGGGATCTGTTAATTACAAGAACTGGGCCACCTCTGTTCGAGTTTGGTTCTTTGGACAAGGATATGGGAACCATCTCACAACTAAGTCTACTGATGTCCCTGAGGAGGACAAGTCTGATTGGGAAAAGATTGACAACCAACTTCTGAGTATCCTCTGGCAATCCATTGATCCGATTGTCTTGGATATCTTTTATTCATTTAAAACTTGCACTGAAGTGTGGGAGGAAGCAAAAAACCTCTACACTAATGATGTTCAGCAGCTCTATTTCATCATCTCTCAGTTTATGGAATTGAGCAAATCATCCGACATTCAGATGGAGACATATATTGGCAAGAGTCGCTCTTTGATGCAGGCATATTTGGATATGCTGCCTTACCCTACTGATGCTACTGCATATCGAAAACAGGTGGAACGTCTCTTTATGGTTGCCACACTTTCTGGCCTTCCCGAAGAATTTGATAATGTTCGTGATACTATCTTGACTAGTGGGGAGCCTGATCTATCCATGACGTATCAGCGTCTTCTGAATTTGAATAAGAAATCTGCTCCTGCATCGTCTTCTGCTGTTGATTCTACTACTCTAGTTTCCCGTACTGATTTTCGCGGGCATATTAGAGGTGGACGTGGTCGTGGTAGAGGCCCAGGAGGCCGGGGCCCAGGAGGTCGTGGCCCAGGAGGCCCAGGAGGTCCAGTCGGACGTGGTCAGCGACCTCGTTGTCATTACTGTCAGCAACTTGGTCATTATGAGGAACGCTGCTACACCAAGTATCCTCACATGCGACCTTCTTTTGCTGCTAATGTAGCTCAATCGGATACTGCTTCAAATGGTTCAGTCTCTCTCTTCTCTGAAGAATATGCAGCATTCCAGGCCCTTCTCAGGAAGTCCTCTCCTCAATCTCAGGCCTCTGCTTCAGAAACTGGTAATCCTGTTGCTTGTGTTTCTCATTCTGCATCACTTGGTCCTTGGATATTTGACTCAGGTGCTACTGATCACCTCTGTGGTAATAAGGAACTCTTTTCTTCCCTTACATATTCTAATAATTTACCCTCTTTTACTCTTGCTGATGGAACTAAGGCCCTCGTTCATGGGATTGGACAAATCTGTCCAACCTCCTCATTGACCTTGACATCTGTCTATTACATTCCTCACATCCCTTATAATTTAATATCGGTTAGTAAATTGATCAATTCTCTTAATTGTATTGTCACATTCTCAAACCATTCTGTTTCTGTGCAGGACCCGGGTACGGGGAAGATGATTGGAGTGGGCCGTGAGTCACGGGGTCTGTTCTACCTTGATGTGCCGAGTCCTTCAGTTGCTTGTTCTCTCACAGAATCTCCACAGCTCATCCACAGTCGTCTCGGGCATCCTAGTCTTGCGAAATTGCAAAAGATGGTTCCTCTTTTATCCGGTCTTCAAACTTTAGATTGTCAGTCATGTCAGCAAGGAAAGCACATACGCTCCTCCTTTGCTAATCGAGTCAATAAACGAGCTGATGCTCCTTTTTCAATTATTCATTCAGATGTTTGGGGTCCTAGTCGTAGTGTGTCTATTTTAGGTTTTCGGTATTTTGTCACCTTTATTGATGATTTCTCCCGTTGTACTTGGATTTATTTAATGAAAAACCGTTCTGAGTTGTTTTCTATTTATCAAAAGTTTTCTGCTGAAATTCATACTCAATTTGGTGCTTCTATTCGTATTTTATGTAGTGATAATGCTAAGGAGTATGTTTCTGTTGACTTTTCTCACTTCTTAGCCACACAGGGTACTTTACACCAAACCACTTGTCCTCACACTCCACAACAAAATGGAGTAGCTGAACGTAAGAATAGACATCTCATTGAGATTGCCAGGACTCTTCTTATTCACATGCATGTTCCTCTTCACTTCTGGGCTGATGCAGTCCTTGCTTCTTGCTTTCTCATCAACCGCATGCCTTCATCTGTGCTTAATAATGATATTCCTCATAACTTATTGTTTCCAGATGTTCCTCTCTTTCCTCTATCCTCACATGTTTTTGGTTGTACCTGTTTTGTTCATGATCTCACTCCTGGTAAGGATAAGTTAACATCCAAAGCCTTTAAATGCATTTTTCTTGGTTATTCTCGTCTTCAAAAGGGTTATCGCTGTTACTCTCCTGACCTCAAGCGTTACTTAGTTTCCGCGGATGTCACCTTTTTTGATCAACAACCCTTTAATTCTATCCCAACTCCATTGTCACAGGTTGATCATGTTCTTCCTGTTCCTTTTCTTGACTTGTCTTTGCCAGATGCAGGTGCTTCTACTCCAGATAAGCCATAACGTATTGCTCCAGTACCTAAGGACCGTCCACTTCTCACTTATCAGCGTCGTAAGACAGTACCTCCAGTCGACTCGACCCCTGCTGACTCATTGCCCTCTGCAGTTGATTCTTCCCCTCCGGATCCTTCACCAGAGGCTCTTCCCATTGCTCAAAGAAAAGGTACATGTACTACTCGTAACCCTTATCCTCTTTATACCTTCTTGAGCTATGATCGTCTTTCTCCTCCTCATTTCACCTTTGTTTCTAGTCTTTCTTCTGTTTCTATTCCTAAGACCACAGGTGAAGCACTTTCCCATCCAGGATGGCGCCAAGCGATGCTTGATGAGATGACCGCACTTCATACCAATGGCACTTGGGACCTTGTTTCTGCTCCTCCAGAGAAGTCTATAGTTGGTTGTCGCTGGGTGTTTACTGTGAAAGTTGGACCTGATGGCCATGTTGATCGTCTCAAGGCACGCCTAGTTGCCAAGGGTTTTACTCAAATCTTTGGCCTTGATTATAGCGATACATTCTCTCCAGTCGCTAAGATGGCGTTCGTCCGCCTATTTCTTGCCCTTGCTGCTGTTCGTCACTGGCCACTCCTTCAACTTGACATCAAAAATGCCTTTCTTCATGGTGATTTACAAGAAGAAGTTTACATGGAGCAACCACCTGGTTTTGTTGCTCAGGGGGAGTCTGAGAAGGTATGTCGTCTCCGAAAATCCTTATATGGTCTCAAGCAGTCTCCTCGAGCATGGTTCAGTCGCTTCAGTTCTGCTGTACAGGCGTTTGGCCTAATTCGCAGTAAAGTTGACCATTCTGTATTCTATAGGATTACATCTCCTAACAAGTGCATCTATTTGTTAGTCTATGTTGATGACATCATCCTCACCGGAAGTGATCAAGACGGAATCCATCAGTTAAAACAACATTTATTCAGTGCATTTCAAACAAAGGACCTTGGGAAGCTGCGTTACTTCTTGGGAATTGAGGTGGCGCAATCTAGACAGGGCATTTCTATCTGTCAAAGGAAGTATGTCTTGGATATCCTAGAGGAGACTGGTATGTTGGGGTGTAAACCAGTTGATACACCAATGGATCCTAATGTTAAGTTATTGCCCAGACAGGGGGAGCCGTTATCTGATCCTGGACGTTATCGAAGGCTGATTGGGAAGCTCAATTATCTTACTGTGACTAGGCCAGATATTTCTTTCACTGTCAGTACGGCCAGTCAGTTCCTTGATTCCCCTTGTGATTCACATTGGGATGCTGCTGTGAGGATCCTCCGATACATCAAAGGAGCACCAGGAAAAGGTTTGTTGTATTCGGATCAGGGAAATACAGAAATTTGTGGTTACTCAGATGCCGATTGGGCAGGATCACCCTCGGACAGACGCTCTACTTCTGGTTATTGTGTCTTCTTCGGAGGAAACTTAATCTCATGGAAAAGCAAGAAACAACCTGTTGTTTCCCGATCTAGTGCAGAAGCTGAGTATCGTGCAATGGCAAATACTACCTGTGAGTTGATCTGGTTAAAGCAGTTGATTCAGGAGCTTCATCTTTGTGAACAGAAACAACCCATGACACTCATCTGTGATAATCAAGCTGCGCTACATATATCCTCTAATCTTGTTTTTCATGAGAGGACCAAACATATAGAGATTGATTGTCACTTCATTCGGGAAAAGATTCAGTCAGGAGAAATCAAGACAGCTTTTGTCAACTCATCTAATCAACTAGCAGATGTTTTCACTAAAGCTCTAAGAGGTCCTCGGGTTGAATACATTTGTAACAAGCTTGGTGCTCATAATATATACGCACCAGCTTGAGGGGGAGTGTTAGAATATTAGATATGATATGATTAGATTTGATTAGATATGATTGGATTCTGTCTTATCCGTAAATAGTCTGACTGTATTCTGACTGTATTACGATTAGGTTTGGGCCTTACACTTAAGCCCATTAGGGTCTCTATATATTGTAACTCCCTGACACAGATCAATACACAACGTATTCTTTTACATTTAACTGTAAGAAACAAGATGTGGTTGCCAGGTCAAGTGTAGAAGTTGAATTTCGAGCTATGGCTCAAGGCATTTGTGAGTTACTGTGGCTGAAAATTGTACTTGATGATCTCAAAATAAAATGTAAGGGACCTATGAAGCTGCTATGTGACAATAAGTCCGCTATTTGTATAGCTCATAATCCGGTTCAACATGATCGGACTAAACATATTGAGGTCGACCGCCATTTCATCAAAGAGAAACTTGATAGCGGGTTGATTACCACTCCATACATTCCCACTAGCGTCAATTAGCTGATCTATTGACAAAGGGACTTCCTTCAGAAGGATTTCAAGAACTTACTTGCAAGCTGGGAATGCTAAATATCTATTCCTCAGCTTGAGGGGGAGTGTTGTAAATATTAGGTCTTTTATTATTATTAGTATTTGTTATATTGGGCCAAGCCCATTAGGTCAAGAATTAGGTTTTTTTAGTCTCTATAAGAGGTTGTTTGCATGGACTTTTAAAAAAAGTCCTTTTTATCACTTTCTTATTTTAAAAGTACTTTTTATAAAAGTTACAGCTATTTAGATTTTTTTTGAAAAAATTTGTTTTTTGAAAAAAATATTTGACTTTTGACTTCTGATTTTCTTAAAAGCTAAAATTTTTAGCTTCCAAAAAATGTAGGTTTTTGGCTTTTTTTATGACTTCTGCTTTTTTTAAAAGCAGACATCCAAACAGACTTTTTTCGAGAAGTGCTTTTTTTTCTTAAAAAAAGCAGCTTTTGAAGAAAAAAAAGCTCATCCAAACGGGCTCTAAATAGAGATCTCTTTGTATCAGATTAACATACAAATATAATAATATTTTTCTGATTACCCTTTTCAAGTATTTATATTCTTTACATGGTATCAGAGCCTCGTGGTCTCGGGTTCAAACCTCGCCGCCGCCCACTTTCTCTTGTGGAATTTCTTAGCACAGGTAGGCTGGGCCTGTTGCATCATCGACTCTTTAAGCCCAATGGGCTCTCGTGTGAAGGGGCGTGTTGAGATATATAGTCCCACATTAGTTATATGAGCAACTAATGTGGAGTTTATAAGGCCTTGGGCACTCCCACCCTTTGAGCTAGCTTTTGGAGTGGTGTATTCCAAGGTTCTTTACAATTTCAAAAATAACTTATAAGGGCATAACCCACGATTGGTCCAAGCAAGGCTCTTTAGTGACATTTGATGCCCTTCAGCCTTCACCTTTGGCACCGTAAAAGAAGTTCCCAATGGATCCTTGTGCTACACAGCTTATAGAAATTCATTGATTCTTTCATCAATCTAGTGCAACAGTCTCTCTTAGTCCCAACTGTTGATATCTGCGTCACTGATATTTGCTTCCTCTTTTCTAGACCACAATAAGTGGTCTATAACTTGAATATTCATATTATCCGGAATCTGCCCTTATTGTTAATTAAGAGGGGAAAAAAGAACAACGCTTCCACAACAACAACAAATCATATTAGAGACAAGATAACCCGACCCGACCCTTTAGTCTTTATCCTCTTGAACAAATTAAGAGCAGGACAAACAAATGGTTCATCGAGTTTTGGAAGATGATGCAAATCCACAAGAATGCAGTGTTAAAACTCCGGTCTTTGATATCAATTGACAATTGAACAGAAACTTGCATGTGGTCAAAGTAGAATTAGATTTAGCACCTGAGAAAGACGCCCAGCATCCAAAGCTTGACGAAATCTAGACTGTAATGCCTCAGCAACAGCTTTTACTTCTTTCTCGGGAACAGCAAAGCACACAGAATGCTCACTACTAGCCTACACAAATACTGTTAATGACAACTGCAATTTCTTATATAACAATGTGGACAACTAGAAAAGGTGCAGAAGATTATAACTGCACCTGAGATATCATGATGACATTGGCTCCAACATCTTTCACTGCACCAAAAATAGCACTGGCTGTACCTGGAACACCAGCCATTCCAGTTCTGCAAAAAAGCAACAAAGAAAAACACATTAGAAATTACAACTTGAATGATTAAAATAGGTTGCAGAATATCTTAAATTAAACAGAAATCATCAAGCAGCAAGAACGCTAACCATTCACCGTGTAAAGTGACCACAACTCATGACTCACCCCTCAACATTTACGAGTGCCAAGTTGTCTATTGTTGCAAATCCTTTGACATAATTTTGCAGGTTTTGCCTATCTTCATCATTATAAGTAGAATGGCAGATCTTTGTTCCAGGAGAAGAAAGGTTGAAAATATTCCTTATCATAATGGGTATGCCATATCGCATCACAGGAATAATTGTGCGGGGATGCAAAACATTTGCACCAAAATAAGACTGCACAACAGGCAGTTTGAAAGTTAATCTCCTTAATTTTTATTGGAAAGAGGGGCTTTGAGGCTTTCCAGAGTCCAACTCACCATTTCCCATGCTTCTTGATAAGACAATGTCTTCAAAATCACAGCCTCACTAACTGCGGAACATATTGTTTATACTGAATCAAAACTTCATGTTAAAGCAGGCAAACACATTTTTTTTTTTTTTTTGAAGGTTACAGGAATCGAATACAAACACACACACCCACACCACTAGGCTAGCCCTAGTGGTTGGCAAACACATTATTAATATATCCGAGGTAGAACTCCATCTCAGTTACTAAAACACAATTCTCAAAATCCACGCATCGTTCAACTAGCACAAAAAATAAGCAGCACAAACCTTTTCTAGGATCTGCACTATACACACCATCAACATCTGTCCAGATTGTGACCTGGCGAGCCCTAAATAGAGCACCCATAATTGCTGCCGAGAAGTCACTTCCATCTCTCTTTAGCGTAGTAGGAATTTTTTGAGGTGTGCTTGCAATGAATCCAGTAGCAATGATTACCTCAGATGGATTCAAAGAGTACCATTTTTCAAGTCTTCGTTCAGATTCCAAATAGTCAGGATCAACTTGATCAGAACTAGTAGGATTTACAATAAGGACTTCCCTTGTATCCATCCATTTGCAATCAGTCCCATTCTGCAGAACCAGAAGGGAAGCATGACACAATCAGCTCAATTAATATAAAAGGAGAAAAGGAAGGGGGGGGTAGCAGATCTTTCTAATCAAAACAGCTGACCTTCCTAATAACTAGAGACAACATCTGGGCAGACCATAATTCCCCGTGTCCCACAACAAAATCTGTGAAAGATTCGGTTGCATGACCAGCTGCAAGATATTAAGAATGTTAATCAAGCTGACAGTATGATAACTTAACTAAAGAATTCATTTTAAGCAACAATGTAGACACCTTTTCCACAATGAATGATTTTTAGATTTAATAACATAAATATAACAACTTTTTAATCAACAATCAATGATAGGTGATGCAGACTGATAAGACTGGATCAGAAAATCAGAAAATAAAAGGAAATGTGCAGCGCTGAACCCAGAAAAGTATCTGAATATATCTATATATTGAGGAAACAGGATTACAGTAATGGAAATTACAGGGAAAATAACTATCACCCAGCCACGCTGGTTACAAAAGGGAAATGCTAATAACAGAGCTAAAATCAGCAGATTAGAGAGATGTTGAGCTCCCCAAGTCCAATTCCCAGCTGCCCTCACACCCTTCACATTCCCCATCTTATACTCAGCCTAAGCTCCTAGAATATTCTAAAGCTAGTTATGCCACCTAATTGGTAGAACTGAACATAATCCCCAACTACCCATCTTACATATACCTACATGAGTATATTCCTATTAATAACCCCCCCTGGGGAAAAAAAAAACTCGCCTTGCCCTCAAGCTAAGGTTTAGCTCCCAAGAACCTTCCACCGGGATCCCATTGCTTGAATTGGAAGGGCCAACTTATATGCAGTGCATGATGAGCTCTACCAGGATTGAAAATGTATAAAGCTTGATGTGTGGTTGTCCTTTGGCTTGCGATTTCCACCTGTCTGCACCCAGCGTTCCTTTCCGCTCTATACTCGTCACCTACCTCCACCCCGTTGCTAGGTGTAGCTTCCACCATGAGTTTTAATTTCTCAGCAACAGCCCTCCCGATGAAATTATGTGATGCTTCACTATCCACCAACAAAGTGACCTTTCTCCACAAATCGACCCCCACATTCTCATTGTTTGGTTTGAAGAGAGCCCTAGGACACTATACATCAAAAGCTGAAGAACTTCTTCTCGGTTTTGACAGCCTTCGCCTGAAACTTCAACCAGATCAACATCTTCTGTTGTGCCTTCATCTCCTTCAACACCCCCTCGTCCCTTTCGTCGATTATCAACAAATTAAGTTGTGTCACTTTGCACCGATGATTTGGAAGTTGTGCTTGTGTTAAATGATGGCCATCTATCTTGAGACCATTGCTCCCTGCACCTTCATTCAGGTGTTGTTGCCCAGCTGCTCCCACGACATTGACACATGTGTGTGTATCAGTTAACGTGTCGTTAAACAAAGCGTTTGGAGTCGTTCACGAGTCACCAAGGTTGCTGAAACTTGAGCTCCTCATGTGCTTGGCACCTGCTGTGGTTAATGAGTTTCTGTTGGGCTGCATGGAGCGGCTTGGCCCACTACCCTTTCCGCCAAGCCCAACTCCAAACCCATAAGCTAACCAAGCCATATTTCGTTTCTCCAACACCGTCTCCTTCATCACGCGCTCGTCCCTGTCATGTAGCCATTCTGAATTCATTGGTCCTTGACTTCCCCGACGAAAATCCATGGACTCTAGCCTTCCCCTTCGTGAACGTCCACATCGTTGACTCCTCTCGCGACGATCCTGGAGAAGCTGTACGATCTCCGTCAACCTACGTTCTGTTTTGCGGAAGCGTTCCTCCGATAATTCTTCAATCCTTCGGAGACGTTCCTCGATAGCTTCAAACCAGGCTTCCATGTGGCAGGCTAGTACCATTCAAAGCACCTCAGATCGGAGTGCTCTGGTACCAGTTGATAACACTGGATCAGAAAATCAAAAAGTAAAAGGAAATGTGCAGCGCTGAACCTAGAAAAGTATCTGAATATATCTATATATTGAGGAAACAGGATTACAGTAATGGAAATTACAAGGAAAATAACTATCACCCAGCCACACTGGTTACAAAAGGGAAATGCTAATAACAGAGCTAAATTCAGTAAATTAGAGAGATGCTGAGCTTAAGGGTGTGCATGGAGCGGTTCATAACCGGTTTTGACAAAAACCAAACCGAACCAGTTTTAAACGGTTTGGTTTTCAAACCGAACCCATTTTCTTTTTTTAAAACCGGTTTGAAACCAGTTCCAAAACCGGTTTATGGTTCATAACCGGTTTTGTAACGCCCGGCTGCTTCAAGAATCAACGACTATCCCCACATACTAACACGAGACTTTTCAGTGTGCTTTTTCCTCACTCGCACACTTCCCGGGAGATCACCCATCCCAGAATTGCTCCAAGTCAAGCACGCTTAACTATGGAGTTCTTCCGTTCCGGGCTACCAAAAAGTAGATGCATCTTGTTAGTATAGGTAGTGCCAATTAATTCTTATAAGCTACCCCAAATTGTGCAGTCTCATACCTGCACAGTCTTTGGAATCCCTCTCTTTCGGGTGTCGATTCGATTCATTCGTTCATGTAACCCCGCACTGGAAGCCTGTCAGGAGCCGCTCCTTGTTCGTGCCTCTTTGCATCGGCGATCACTCCCCGCCCTAGTCAGTGCTCGGGATGTTACAGGTTTTGATTGAAAACTGGTTTTAATTCAAAACCGGTTTTAAATCAAAACCGATTATAAACTATAAACCGGTTATCAAGTTCAAAACCGATTTTATAACAAATTCAAAATTTTGAATAATGTACCAGTAAATAATATTTACAAGAGTTATACTTAATATTGAAACTATCTTTTTTCTTTGTTAACGACAATTCATAAGAGCCAACTCCCAAAGTTAAGTATCTAATAGAAAAGTTATCTAATCGCACAAATTCATAAGAGTCAAATCACTAAGTTAAGTATCCAAGACGAATTCCTTCGTCAAAAGGTTTTGTTTAAGCACAACTAATTATATCAATTAGCAAAGTAAATTGATAAATATCTCACAGAGGGAAAACCCTTCTTGATATTCCTTGTTTCCAAATTCAAATGTTGTAAATTAAAAAGGAATATTTACCAGTAAATAATCTTGTAAATTTGTAAATATGAAGTATAACTAACAATCGAATGTGTGAAAAGGAACCAAGAAATTGGAAAAAGGAAACCTACCAATCGGTGCATAAAGAAACGTTGAAGCAAAGTAGAGCAGTTTGGTTATAGATAACCAATTATTTTTATGGTTTGGTAAATAACTAGTTTATAAAATAAAATGCAGTTTTGTATGAAACCGGTTTTTAAAAAAACCGTTTTTTTAAATGTGGAGCAGTTTGGTTATGGGTTGGTTTGGTTCTTTTGGACATTTTGAACACCCCTAGCTGAGCTCTTCAAGTCCAATTCCCAGCTGCCCTCACACCCTTCACATTCCCCATCTTATACTCAGCCTAACCTCCTAGAATATTCTAAAGTTAGTTATGCCACCTCATTGGTAGAACATAATCCCCTACTACCCACCTACATCAGTATATTCCTATCATAGACGAAGTAAGATAAACAAGCAAGGAATCAGTTGCATTTACATAACTAACAACCATAGCATTGGATGAAAATGAAGTCATTCCTTTTGAATGCTTCTAGCTTAACTAAGACAATAAGAACCTAAGACAATCATCATTCTATTCTATGTTATTCAGGTTCAAGTAAAAACAGCAAAGCTACTACTCTCGTGAGTCATCTGATATATAAAACTAATATGTTCTATGATTATAACTGAAGATAAGTTTAATGAAGCTAATATGATCTTAAATCACCTATGCCTAATAAGAACACAGATTCAATTCCAATGCTTCAAGCAAGTACTTCGCCCATCTTTTCCACAAGTCACTTTTCAGCCAGTACTACTAGTTATTCCACCATCAAAACCAGGAAGAAAGCATCAAGATGCTAATCTAAGACAGGTTTATCTTCAACCCTAAAACTTCACTCAAGAAACACATTCAGCTGCCACCTCCTATCTGCCTCCATTTCAAACTTGTGCTCTAACCCTAACAAGCAGTTGCACAAAATGGTTTGAAGGAAACAAGTTGGTCAGCAAAAGTAATTTCTCTAATTTCACTTTTTGTCTCCTGTGTATATCTCTCTCTTGGTCACCAACCCGATAAAATCCAATAGGCATTCAGATCTCAGCATTTCGATGGAGGATTCATAGTTCAATGACTGGTTTATGTTAAGATCTATGTTGAATTCACGACAAGGTAAATCCGGGGATGTTTAAATTTGTATATATATTTTGACACATGAAAATCCATGTATAATACAGATCATATGACCAATAGTTTTTTTCTTTAATAAAATGCATCTAATTCTTTCATATGAAATTTATTGTCCAAAAAGTACTATACAATAGTGACCAAGACATATCTAACGCAATATAGATTTAAATCAACACTATTAGAATGTGCATAAAGCACCAAAAAGCGAAAGCCATAAATGCCAACTTAAAAAGAAACAAGACAACCAGGGAATAGCAAAATGACATCCAAGAATACCACCAGGGAATCCCAGATGTTGGGAAAATTTGACATTCTCAATAATATTTAACAATCAACCAAACATAGAATCAGTAAACTTGAGTCAATATTCCTAGTAATATTTTTGCCTACCAAACAGCATTTTGGTCATATTCCTGGAAAATTCACTTTCCCAACATATTCTTGGTAATTATGATTTCCGGGCAAAATCAAATTTCTCCTCTACCAAACGCTCCATAAAAAAAATAGAAAAAGTAACTAAAAAAATATATTTATAAAAATAAATAGCTTTTGGTGCCAAAAATAAAAAAGGAACACGGTGTATCAAAGGGGGAGAGAGAGTTGATGTGCCTATGACCTATGTATATTGCACGAAGCATCGCCTTCAAGTTACTGATATCGTGATGCAACTGAGACAAAAAAATAGCAAGATTATCTCCATCAAGTAGGTCGTGTGCAGTTGAACTATGCTTCTCCAAGACAGCATCCAATGCAGATATGTAAGACTCATCACGTGATTGAGCCTTGTCGATAAGGTCATACATCATATCTGTCACCTTTGACATTGCAGAGACAACCACCAATTTCCTCTCCGAATCATCATTAAGAATTATGTCCGCAACATTCTTTATTCTTTGTGAGCTTCCCACACATGTTCCACCAAATTTGTGAACAGACCAAGTTTCTCCTTTGGGAAGCTTTTTTTCCTCTACTGACACATTCGGCGAAACATCTACCAGTAAATAAACAAGAAAATATAAGGCATTACATTTCCGTTTCCAAAATTACAAGCACAAATTCCGGTATAAAACTAAGTAGCAACCTGTAAATGAAGCACATATCCTGTGGCTTGGTGACTCTCGTCCCCTTGGCAAAGTAAGACCCTTTCTGAGAAAGAAACCAGTGTCCTCATGAGTTAATTACACACACACACAAAAAATCACAGAGGGAATATCTTTTAAATGTATATACTAAAAAAATTCTGTAATAAGTAAAGGATAGATTAAATATAAAAAAAGAAAAGAAAATAGAGTAGAATATATTGCATGTAAAACAACCATGCATTCAAGAGAAAAATATTATTTTGAATATATATGCCAAATATATGATATCCAGGGTCCCGATTACAACTTTATTATTGGTCTGATATATGCTTATATGCTCTTATTATTCATATTTACGTTTCTTTCAGTGAATTACAAATGAAAATCAACGAACACAGTCCATTCTTTTTAAAACTGACGAAATATACCTTCGAATTATCTCTTCAGCTAATAAGCTTATTAATTAAATAATTAATTGCCACTGATTCGTTAATGGTCTTTGATATCTCTTCTCTGCTTACTCATTTAAAAAAAAAAGATGAAAAAATGGTAAAGCATCATCTTTCAATCCACACAAAAAAGAAAATTAAAAAAAAATCATGTCTGAGTAAAACAGAGTAACAAGTTACGAAGTGTTGTATGTGCAGTCCACTACAATTCGACAAAGCCACTTAATCCGAGGCATAGAGCTACATAACCATTTGCGTCATGTGCTCTAAAACCAAAACCGAATAGAATAAAGGAAATAACGTAACCTAATTCTGGAAACAAACATACCGAAGTGAATGAGAACGGCGCGAAAGGAGGAAAGGGCGGCATTGAGATTCGAAGATCTTGTTGTCGTTTTGAAGCAAAGTGTTGGGACGTGAAATGCTGGAGAAGCGAGACACCGCTGCAGAAAACGACGCCATCACTGTTCACTGCAGAGAGAGAGAGAGGGCGCGTTTGGTGTTGGTGGTGGCGTTTGAGGTATGGTGGGGTGACTGACCCTGAAAGGTGTAGCACTATATTAATGAGCTACCACCGCTTAAAATCGAGTTTTTATGTAGAAATTGACGGATCGGTAGAAATGTAAATGAAACCTAAAATTTTTACTATTTAAATTCAAGATACAAAATTATATATATATAGATATAAAAAAAATTTAATAAATAATTTCATATTTAAAAGATATAAGTCACAAAATTATATAAGATATAAGTTCAAAAATATTAAAAGAGAAAATTGAATTTGAAAAAAATGGAAAATAGGTTTTTCAAAAAATAAAAAAATTTAGTTTAAGTAGAAACAGTAAAAAGATGCAAAAACTTGCGTTTCTATCATTTTTATGTTTCTACACGTTGTTTTTATCCGTTTCTACTTATATTTTAACATGTTTTTATATTTTGTTTCTACCATTTCTGTGTTTTTACATTTTTAGACAAGTTTTTGACAACTATGGCTACCACTATCATTTAGTGATTTTTCAATTATATTTTAGATTAAGATATATTATTTATCATTGATAATTTTTAAACTTGTTTATAAAAAAATAATCTAGTTCTTGTATATATAATAAGGGAAAAATATTTATCTTTTTAAATGATATAATTTTTATTATTTTACTCTCACAAAGATATGAGATCCATATTTTTATTTTTTTTTGTCTACCATCTCTTCTCATGATCTATCTCTTTCTTTCATTTAAAATGACATAACTTTATATCTTTTAAATGACACACATTTTTCTCTTTTTATATGAGAAAAGTATGTGTCATTTTAAATTATGTAAAATTATATCATTTAAGTGAGAGAAAGAGATACATCATAGGAGAGAGAAAGTGGACAAAAAAAATAAAGATGGATCTCACCTCTTTGTGAGAGTAAGATGATACAATTTCTGTCATTTAAAAAAACAAACACTTCTCCCATAAACTTACTAGCAAGTTATTAAAAGCTGATAATTTTAATAAGATAAATTTATTAAGAAGTTAACAATTTAAAAATTATCTCGTATAAATAAAAATTTAAAAAATTAATTTGGTCAAATATTAATGCAAGTGATTTAGAGCCTGTTTGGATCTTTTTTAAGCTAAAGCTAAAAAAGAGTTTTAAAAATAAAACTACAAGTTGTTTGATAATTATATAAAAATTTAGCTTAAAAACTACTTAAAATCTATTCATTTTAAAACAAAATACACATTTCGGAAAAAGCTGATACAACTTAAAAAAACCTTCCGATGAACTTTTAACTTTTGACATCTTTCTTCGTTATAAAAAAAACTCTTTTTATTACAAGAGCTTTTGTAAAATCTATTTGGCTTATGTTCTATTTATAAGGAGAAGGAAGTAATAAAAAAAATTCAAAAAGACACTTAATAACCTTAACTTTAAATGAAGGTGTCATTCACATTAAATATATCTTTGAAGGTGTCATTCATATTAAATATATCTTTGAGGAGGTATTAACAATGACTAAACCGAGATTAATTTCATAACTAAATCAAAAAGTTGATGTTTGTGTGGATCAACTCGTTTCAAAAAATTAATTAATATTGATATTCTAAAAAAAAAATTAATGGTGTCAAATACATGTGAATTGAGATATTATCATGCATGTTACTTTAAAAACGGGTTAACAAAGATCCACTAAGCACATGGAAAATATTTACATTTGTCCACTACCATTAGGAGTGTTAACGAGCTGAGCCGAGCTTTGGTCTTAATGGGTCGAACCTGTGTTTAAATGTGTCAGACTGGCCTTAGCCTGTTATCTGTTACGAATATAATATCAGCCTGTGGCCTGACTCATTTACAAAAAATAAAAGTCTTGTTTAGCCAGTTTAAAAAAAAAAGACAACAAAAATTTATCCAAACAAAATATACAATCAACAGCACTAATAATTTCATAAATATTCATAAATTTAATGTATATCCAAATAGCATAATATAAAACAAAATCATTTAAAAAGTCTATTTAATTAATAAAATGTGATGAAATGATTTGAGGAGAGAGAGTGGACTATCACAAGTAGTATAAAAAAAAGTAATATATTAGGCAAGCCTGAGAGGCTCTAAGGCCGAGCTTTTGAATTAGAGTCTGAGCCTTTTTATTAAACGAGCTTTTATACAAGTCCAAGCCTGGGTCCAACAATCAATTTTAGACATGTAAGCTCGGGCCTTTACGAGTCGAGTCAAAGGCCCCTGCCTCGTTTAGCACCCCTAACTACCACTAATTCAGTTCACTAATTCAGTTGGTGAAATTTAATTCGTTCATGAATCCTTTGTAAAGGTGTTCAACGTATTTGATATGTTTATTATTCAAAAAGTAAGTTTTATCATAATATTAAAATGTGTTCAATTATTCTTGCTATAAGATTTTGACTATTGTGCCTTATGTTTTGTCCAAATCTTACAACTTAATATTACTCTATGGCTTCTCAGAGCAAAACCAGGCGCTGCCTCTACCAGTATAAGAAAAGGCCTAGATGGACTCCATTAAAAAAATTAAAAATTTCAAGGCCAGACAAAATTGACAAGGCATTTTTTCGTCTTGTGTTTAGTTCTAATATTTCTCCTTATTCTCTAGTGCAATTGACTAACAGATACAAGAAAAATTGTGATCTCTCTTGTCCTACATTTAGCCTTTGCAAAATAAAATAAAATAAATTGAAAAACTCTAAGTTGGTCCATGGCCACTTAAAAAAATTGAGTTAAAAAAAAAAAAGACTTGACTTTTCTTAGTCTGATTTGACCCAACCTAGTGCAGAGATACTTGTATTAAAAAATAATATAATTAATTACTATATTTATTAAATGTTTGTTCTTCAAGCTTATCTAAATATTATTTGAAAACAATCATTCATATATTTTAAGAGTGTTAATTTTCTTATGTTACTGATGATAAATCGAGATTTCTTCAGACAGATAAATACATGGGCCCATCATTTTATTTCAAAAAAATCAAAAACAAAAAAAGATAACAAATTTTGATCAATCAGCATAAGAGGTAGAGGTGGCAAAGTGGACGTCTCGCCCCGTCTCCGTCATCAATTCGTTAAAAAATGAGCCAGCTCGCCCCGCTTTTGAAAGTGGGCTGAAAAACTGAGCCCGCTCTGCCCCGTTTGGCGGATTGGCCCGCCTGCCCGAGCATATTTTACACTGACCAGCCTCGGTCCGCCTATGTCCGTCATCAACCCGCCAAAAATGAGTCTGTCTCACTTTTGAGATGGGTTAAAAAACTCAGCTCGTCTCGCTCCATTGGACGGGTTGGCCCACCGAGCCGAGCCCGTTTTGCTGTTCTAATAAGATGAAAAATATTTTCCTATAACAGCATAGAATGTTTTCTCATATTTTAAATGATAATGTACTTTAAATCTTCTCACCTACAAATTAATCAAAATAAATTATTTAAAATAACTTTTTTAGACTCGAACTACATAAAAAAGTCCGAAATAGCACACAACTTGCATAGAATTGAATTGGATCAGTAAATTATCAACATAAAATATACTTCGCCCGTTATTACACCCCTAGTTATTAACTCTATTTGGAATTTATATACCATTCAATTCCATTATACTCTTATTTATTAAATTATATTACACTCTCTTGATTGCCACTTAATTTTTTTTTAATTCTTAATTTTTATTTTTTTATTTTAAACATTATTTATGTATATTTTTAAAACTTAAATATTTTTTCTCTTTATTTCATTTTTTTAAAACTCTACCTAAATTAATTATATATCTCTCTTGTAATTTTAAATTTTTTCTTTTAAATATTGAAATGTTTTCAACTACCGAATAAAAAAATAAATAAAATGGATCATTTGGCATTGGTATTGGTATTAGTTTTTAACACACACACACATAATATGCGTCACGATCATTTTATACCTGTGTAAGTTACACTCTCAATCTTATCTATTGATTCCACTTATATCTAAGGGCTCAATTTTTTTAATAATGTGAGCCATTGGATACAAGTGGATAAATGGTCAAGATTGAGTGTAAGACTTCTAACTCTTACACCAGTGTAAGAATATCTTAACCCTATATATATATAGGGTTTAGCGGATGTACAGTGACTGCACCTAAGGATTGGTGCAGTCATATAAAACTACATTGTTTTATAGTGTGAAAGCATTAAATATGGAGAATTATAACCATACAAAGACAGAAATAAATATAAAACATTAAATATAGGAAATCATAACCGTACAAAGATGGAAATAAATATAATATTTTCATTTTCTATAATTAATTTTGAACGCAAACTTCCTTTAACCCAACCAAAACGACGTAGTTTTTAGGCGACTGCACCAATGCTTATATGCAGTCACATTACAAATCATTTTGCCATATATATATAAAGGTTATACTTACAACCTATTTTTGTTTACAACCTCTTACAACTATATCTTAACCGTTGATTTTCGTCAATCAACAATTATCATTTATTGAGAATTAATAACTAATTAATAAAATTGATTTGCGAAAATCTTATCCGTTAATTGACGGAAATCAACGATATATATATCATATTTATTATTAATTATTAATTTTCAATAAATTTTAATCGTTGGATTCATGAAAATCAACAGTAAAAAATAGGTTATAAAATTTTTAGGTTGTAAGAATAAAGCTCCTCACACACACAGAGATATATATATATATATATAGAAAAATATTTCTCAAACAACTTGAGATATATTTATCTCTATCCACCAAAAAACTACTTCGTTTTGTTTATTTATTTCTTTAGATTAATGGATTCACCTTTTAATGATTATGATTCCTTTTTTCGATCTCTTCCTTTATCACCATTGATCTATTTTTGTACGGTTATGATTTAGTAGCCGGAAATAAAGTTATCTCAAGCAACTTGATAAACGATAAGCCCATATATATATATATATATATATATATATATATATATATATATATATATATATATATATATATATAGCAACTTGAGAAACGATAAGCCCATCCACAAACACACACATATATATAATTATAACCAATGTTATTAAAATCGGCCCGGTCGTTGAACCGCATGATCCGATGATTATATGTAAATCTATATTTTATATTTAAAAAATTATAAACATACTCAAATAGCTGAAAAAAATAATATAAATTCTAAATATTTTAATATAAAATATAAAAAATAATAAATTATATATTATTGTTCAATAAAGGATCAAACAAACATATAATGATTGTGATACTAGTGTTTCAGGGTCAGTAAACGACATATTTAACTATAAATCAAATCAAAAAAATTTACATAGTGCATAACTATAGGTACATAACTTATGTAAGTTAATAAGTTACAGATCTTTCAAATATGTCAATTATGAAAAAATATTGGAATTTTTTGTTTTAAATAAACCGGGGCGGGTCATTAGTTAACCGACTGCATCACCGATTTTCAGCAAAATCAGCCGGGTCGCACCGGGTTTGGTACTTGGTCGATCCAATATGATAACTTGTAACAGCCCAAAACCCTGTAGCAGGATATTGTCCGCTTTGCCCCGCGCACAAGCACCGTCGAGCTCACGGTTTTACGTTTTGGGTTACCCCCTAAAGGCCTCCTACAAGGAAAGGTATCCACACCCTTATATAAGGCATGCTTCGTTCCCCTCTCCCATACAGGGTTTGAGGCTGTTACAGTTTGGTATCAGAGCCTGGCCCTGGACCGGTGTGTACAGCGGGGACGCTGTATTCCCAGTGGGGGAGGATGTAATGTCCGACATCGGTTGGAGAGGGGAACAAAGCATGCCTTATATAAGGGTGTGGATACCTTTCCTTGTAGGAGGCCTTTTGGGGTAACCCAAAACGTAAAACCGTGAGCTCGGCGGTGCTTGTGCGCGGGGCAAAGCGGACAATATCCTGCTACAGGGTTTGGGGTTGTTACATAACTGGACCGGTTAAATGACTGATTCACTAGGTTTCAAGTCGACCAACCGGTCTGATTTTTACAATATTGGTTATAACAAAGTAAGATATGTGGGCAAGATGTGCACCAACAATATGTCTTTGTCCAATCTTGTGCAGCAAGATTGGACGATGGACAGACTAGTTGATAGTGAAGGCAATTGAAATTGGAACTTGTTAAATCAATATGTCTCTGTCCAATCTTGTGCAGCAATTGCCAACATTATGCCCCCAAGTACCAATAATGGAGAAAACTTAGTCATCTGGGATAAAACCAGTGATGGTCTTTTCTCTGTTAGATCTACCTATTGCCTCATAGAAGAAGATGTTCAGATTCCACGTACTCCCAATGTTTTTAGCCCATGGAGATGGAAGGGACCAACTAGAATTCAAATGTTCCTTTGGAAAGCTTCAAGTGACCACCTCCTAACAAATGTGGAGAGAGCAAATAGACACTTGACAAACTGTACTCTCTGCCCCAGATGCAACGCTGCACCAGAAGACCTTCTCCATATTCTTAGAGATTGTAATTAGAGCAAAGGTATATGGAACCGGTTTCAGAACCACACTCTTCAACCTCATTTCTTCGACAACAACCTTCAGGATTGGATCCGGCAGAATCTCAATTCTGAATATGTTTTACATTCTCCTGTGGACTCGAACCTGCTGTTTGGAACCACCCTCTGGCACATCTGGAGAGATAGGAACAACATGATATTTAACCATAAACTTTACAATCAGGAATCGGTCTTCCGAAGAGCCAATATTTATGTCTCGAACCTCAAAGAGGCAGAACAGGTAATGGGGTTGGTTGGGACAGAAAGAAGCCTTAGAATTGAGAAGCTAATATGTTGAAAATTTCCACCAGAACTCTGGCTGAAACTCAAGTTGATGACTCTAGTAGTGACAAAGGAACCCACTCAAGTTGTGGGGGAGTCATCAGAGACGACTCAGGTAGATGGATCATAGGATTTAGCAGGAACCATGGCAGAGGATCCTCCTTAAGAGTTGAAATTTGGGGTCTCCTAGATGGTATTCAAGTAGATTGGAACTTAGGTTGCAGGAAGATCCTGATAGAAGGGGATTTCCAAGTTGCTGTTAACTTAGTTCTTAATGGTTGCAAAAAGAACCACCTAGTTGCACCTATGGTTAACCAAGTGCAAGCCTTGCTTCGAAGACAATGGTTGACGAAACTATCTCACACATACACAGAAGGTAACATGGTAGCAGACACCCTAGTTGCACATATGAGCAAGTGGATAGATTGAGATTGTCATATTCTACAAGACCCTTCACTGAGTGTAGAGCAATTCTAAGTATAGCCCAAGAACTTTCAATCTTATGTAACCGTTTAATGTAATTCCTCTTTTGAAAAAAAAAAAAAAAACTTCATGGTCAAAGAGTACGATACATTAAACCATGCTTGAATCTTGACCTACCCACCCATCCGGATTTTTAAGACCAAGTATTACACCTCCACACATACATACATACACGGATATATACTAGCTGTCATTACTCTTATTGTAACTCCAAGGTCCAAGCTATAACCCATATCATTATTATTTTTTAATAGATGCACATGGTGTAAGTCATTGTTGTTGCATGACAATGACACCACTTACCATATACTTTAATAGTAACCATGTAGGCTATCATGATATTCAATATCAACAATTACATTCATTTTTGAATTCTTCAACAAACTAAATGCGCACTCATCATACAACAACCACAGATATAATATTTAAAATTAAACAAAATGCTTAGAGTTTCATGTAATATGACACATGTCAAATGATACTCTCCAAGAATATTTCCTTACAATTAAAATCAGATTTTGATAATAAAAATATGGTACTCATTTTAATTTTTTATAAAAAAAAATAGTCCAGAAATTCTTAAAAAATTCAAAAAAGTAGATCCATTTAGTTAAAAATGTGATCTCTCATAAATTTAAAAAAGAGTCATATTAATTTTTTAAAAGAATTAAAATGGATCCATTTAAATTTTATAGAGATCAGACGATGACTAATTTTTTTTTATAAAAAATTAAAGCGAGGACTGTATTTTTGGCTTTTTCACCCTTTTGCCCCTTATTAATTAATTAATAATCATTTTGTCCCCGATTCGAAACTATCTATCAATCTGCCCCTCTTTAATCGACTACATTGCATTTTTAGTCGATTAAATGGTCAAAACAGGCAAAAATGGCTGTTGGGAGATTTAATCGACTAAATCTCCCTATTTAGTCGACTAAATCTCCCAACAGACAACAAAGAAAAAAAGTCAGTATGATTTTTTAATCGATTAAGTAGGGAAATTTAGTCGATTAAATCTCCCAACAACCATTTAGTCGATTAAAAATTCAAGTTAGTCGATTAAAGAGGAGCAGATTGGTAGATAGTTTCGAATCAGGGGCAAAATGATTATTAATTAATTAATGAGGGACAAAATAGTCAAATAGCCCTGTATTTTTTAATAAAACTCAAAATAGGCTTTACACAAAAAAAAAAAAGAAAAAAAAAAACTTCTAAACAAATTAAGAATTCATATTGAACTTAATGTCATACAAAACTGAGTTGCGTGATGTTGAGGGAATGATGGGTCCGATTTGGAGTCGTTACCAGCCAGGTAACAGTGTAACACCAAACAAATTAGCGGCGCTTAATAACGGAGAGTACGAGAATTTAATTCCTTTCGACATCTACGAGGAGGAGCCACTACCCTCTGTCTCTTTATATGTTTGGTTACTTACTATATTCCGTTCCTACGAGTCTTCGCCATTTTTCTTTGTTTTGCTTATGCAACTAAATCATCAAATGACGACGGTTCCTATCACCTACAACCATGCTTGGACCTTTTCTCATCCTCATCATGCACTTCCTCTGTCCCTCACACACTGCAAATTCTACACGATTGCAGTTCCTCGCAGCAAATATGGTGTTGGCCGAGCCTCCTCTTCTCCACTCTCCCGTTTTCGCGTGTTTTGTCAATCCAAGGTGATTCTTCGCTACCCTTTGGCGCCACTTTTTAAAAAAACTAGTTATTTATTTATCAAGTAAGATATTTTTTTCTTTTCTTTGAATATCATAGCAATTTTTTTAGGGAACAAAACTTAGATTTTGGGGTAAAAATTTCATTTAGAAATTGACTTCATCCACCAAGTGGCAAGTAGCTTGTCACTTTAATTAGAGATCTCTAAGTTCAAGTTTTGGAATGGAGAAAATGATGTTGGGTGAACTTCCCCCGGTTTGTATTTTCTGATGAACTAGTTGCGAAACCAAAAAAAGAAATTGACCTGATCCTCCTCTTGAAGAATCACTTTCCATCCATAAATTGTTCAAATATGTTGTCAGAGAGATATAAAATCATTAATGTAACCTCACTCAATGCCTTCTTAAGATTTTGGGTTGAATGAGTTCTTTTTATAGCATCAGAGTTGAAGTGATCAGATGGTTACGGGTTCGATCCTCGTAAACCAAAAATGGATCTGTGTAACACAAGATAGACAAAAAAATGGGACTGTACAATATCCACGCTTTAAACCCAAAGGGCTCTTGCGTGAGGGGATGTGTTAGAGAGATATAAAATCATTCATGTAGCCTCGCCCAATGCCTTAAGGTTTTGGAATGAATTGGTTCATTTCACATGTTTAGCATACTAGAAAGAAAGAATTGTTAGCTGATATCTCTAGTGTGTCAAACAACTGTTATAAACAATGCCTGTAAAATTCACATAGCAAGCGTGTCTAGGTGTGCTTAGTATCAATCTTATATAATATTATTCTTGTGCATGTAGACGGAGACAATGCAGATAAGAAGGTGCTCCCCTTTTCTAGAAAGTTCATTACTTTTTGGTAACGGTGCTGTGGCCTCAGATGAGTGGAAAGCAGTTCCTGATATTTGGAGATCTTCTGCGGAGAAGTATGGTGATAAAGTAGCCTTAGTAGATCCATATCATGAGCCTCCTACAACTATGACGTATAAACAGGTCTTTTTTCCCCCCTGGTGTTCTGTGCTTTTTTACCAAGTTGTTTTAATAATTATACATGGTGAAAATGTTTTAGAAGGTTTTCTGGCTTCCTATCTCTAATATGGTGGTTGTATGTGCCAATATATGTAACTTGTATTCTGATTTGTTTATAAGAAAGAAATATTATGTTTTCTAGGTTGATGGCATGACATATGACTATATCACTGTTATTGGAATTTAATAATGACTATGGTTTGAGTGATCCCAGGGTATGGTATGATCCTGTATTAATGTAAAGGGTTGTATGCTATCACTGAATTATACTATGCTGCCTATTTAAAATCTTTCAGTGCAAGTGAAAAAAGTTATTTACTACTTACTATGCCTATGCGTGGATTGATGGAAAGAGATGGAATAGTGGAGAATGACATTAGTTGCCATTGTTTAAAACAGGATGGAATAGAACGGAACTTAGTGGAATCCATTCCATCCAATACCTTTATTTTTCTTTTCCCTAATACGTGGGGGTATGGGATGGAACCAACATATTATTTACCAATTTCATTGCCACTTCCCAAACAATGGAATGAAAACTTAACTCTATCCTATCATAAAATATTCAAACAATGGTATGGTAATTTTATTCCATTCCATCCCGTCACTTTTCATTCCATCTCATTAATCATTAGATATCGAAATTCGAAACATAACCACCATAAAGTAATTTGAAGACATCTATAGGCTCATCCAAGTCATGCAAGCCTCAAAACTTATCAATAACTAAGACTCAACTACCTATTTCATTAGAAAACTTGTTTTAAGGAGAGCATTTTCCGTCGTTAGAAAACTCGTTCAAATAATTTAAAATTTCTTTCCATTGTCATGCACTTGTCTTTATTTATTACGGTCATTGGCCCAAGCCAATGTCTTTAATAGTCGCCATTGTTGACACAAATCATTGTACGCAACATTCACCTATCTAACTGCTCACTAGAAAATAAATTGCTTTTATGATTCTTTATGTATTTCTTATACTTTGTTTCATATCAAGATTTCAGTTGGAGCAGGCAATTTTGGACTTTGCAGAAGGCTTGAGAGTGATTGGGGTAAGACCAGATGAGAAGCTTGCACTTTTTGCAGATAATTCATGTCGTTGGCTTGTAGCAGATCAAGGTGCGCAGAACCTTTTTTTCTTTTGCCACTTTCAGTGTATTGAGTCTAGTAATTGCAAGTTGTACAAATCTTACGTGCACAAACTTTTTGAAAAACAAATAACAATCATAAAATATGTTTTAACTTCTTATAAAGACAATATCAAATTTTGAAAAAAATATGTGAAATTCATGAATATATATATGAAGGAAGTGTTACTATTTTGTTTTGTAAAATTTATCCCCCCATTTTAAAATTGCTTGTTTTGTGAAGGTTACACCATTAAATGAAAATGAATTTATAATATTCATATCATCTTATATGCCGAGCTTAGTGGCAGATTTACAATGTTTACATGCTCATGAGTTGTGGAAGTGCTCAATTAGTTTGTTTTATTTGTGTGTTTTAATCCTTAAAAGTGATACTGTGGTGTCAACTATTTCTGCATTTGAAACATACATATGCATCCCTAAGGCTACAACTTGTCTGGTACAGTAGTTATGCTTTTTTAATCCCATCCATGCTATATTTTTAGTCTAGGTATGATGGCAAGTGGAGTAATCAATGTGGTAAGAGGCTCAAGGTCATCAGTTGAAGAGCTATTGCAAATATACAACCACTCGGAAAGGTTTGATAAATACTTCAATTCAAACTGCTTGTATCTTGTGACAGTTCATTCCTTCACTTGATGTGCAATTTGAATCATCAGTTTGATTATTATTTTCTTTAATATTTGTTTGTGTTTGTTAGGAAACCACCTATCAATAAGGCATATAGTGTATACTAGGAAGAACCAAAGGGAACTAGAGCCCCAGGCAAGGAATGGGTGTAACTAAGTTTAGGAGGGAAAATCAAAATATGTGACTCAGTTTAGGAGGGCAAAATAGTTTGGCAGGAAAATGATAAAAAGAGAGGGAGATGAGTGAGGAATGTAAGCAAGAATTAGCTGAATAGGGTCTTGGGAAAGCTAGGAGCACTTCGCAATTTTGACCCCCCACTGTAGGCAGTGGTCTTCAGTCCAATATTCCTAATGAAATCCCCAAGGGGAGTTATGCAGCTACACGAACTAACTACTCCAATCGCGTAGAGAGCTCTGGCAGCAACATGTGAGGGTAGAGTTTAGGGAAGATAATGACAACAGAAGGTGTAATTTGGTGAAGCTAGGAAAATCTCCTGTGTACCAGAGAGGGTAGAGTTTGGGAAAGGATTACCTCTCTCTGTGTTAAGATAAAAAAAATATTTAACCTGAAGAATTTGAACATAGGTTTTGGGTTTGTTGAATGCAGCAGGAATCTTTGCGTATCCATATTCTGTGACTAGGATTGTGTGTTTTAATTGCTAACAATTCTTAACAAATTGTTCAAAATAAGATAACTTTTTATTTTCATTTTTTATTATGCTCAATCTTCGCTGGTGACTCAGACTTTGCTGACTCCTGCTATTGTTATTCAGTGTTGGACTAGCCGTGGATAGCCCTGAAATGTTTAGCCGGATTGCAAAAACATTCTATTCAAAGACTAGCATGAGATTTATTATCTTACTTTGGGGAGAAAAATCAGGCCTGATTGGTGAAGAAAACAACGAGGTGCCAGTCTTTAGTTTCATGCAAGTCATAGATTTGGGACGAGAGAGTCGCAGGGCACTATCTGATTCTCATGATGCTAGTACGTTAACTGACACTGTCTCCACAAACTCAGATTATATGTATACTTAAGAATGTTTTTGCTATGCGCGTACACCTTCCAAGTCCTGAGCTTCTTTTCCATCAAATCCTTTACAATGAATATTTAGAACTTTTTGAACTTCTTAACTAAATTCCTTGCAGTGTAAAATTAAGCAAGATTATTATCTTAAGGGTACAAATACCAGAGGTGATTGTCAAACATGTATTTCTTGTTGAGTATATATGAATTTTCAAACATATATGATAAAAACTAATAACTAACAAGTAATTGACAATTCACCTCTGGTATACTACCTCATAGCAACTCCCAAAAGTAAATTGTTCGTTTCATTTCTTCTAAAGCAGTAATAATGTTCTGTGCTACATTTCTACTTTCTATATTGATTTCAGAACAGCATTATCTTTATGAAGCAATCAACTCAGATGACATTGCTACTCTTGTTTATACAAGTGGAACTACTGGAAATCCAAAAGGTGTTATGCTTACCCATGGGAATCTTCTGCATCAGGTTTCATTGCAAATCTTTTATAAAATTTGTTGGGCAATGTTGCTTCTAGAATCAAGAGGGCTGTGTTGATTAAGAGTTTCTATGGAGAAAATCATTCTCCACATCTGCTGTTTCTGTTTGCACCTGAGACAAGCACGTGGCAAAAGGGTTAATTTGAGGTTAATCCTTGCCATTAGAGCAAATTTCTCAAGATATTGTTGTCCATACCTTGGCCCTTATTTTAGCTTTGTACCTCTCAATTGTTCCATCAAACTCTTGACAGCATTAAATTGTATTTGGATGAGTCTGAGGAACCGAGATCAATCGTCCAACTAAATTTGGAATCCGTTGTCTCTCAGACAATGGTTCTTCTCAATGGAGGGTGTTTGGTTGTCTACGTCCCAAGATGCTTATTTCTTGATGAAACTCCACAATGCCCTTTTTGTTTGGTATTAAAGCCCATGTGCATTTATAGTTCTTTTCCTGATGAATGTGAAAGAGAAGTAGCTCCCACGTGACATTCTTAGCAAAAATGCTCTTCAATTTCATGGTATTCGTAATTTTTCTTGTACAAAGACCCTAAATTTGGTACTAGACTCTGGTTGGGTTTGGTAAAAGTGCCACCATTAAAGTGGTTGTTAAGCGGTGTATTAGTTGTAGCTTTTATAGTTAGAACTTGTAGATGTTTCCTTGCAATCACAAGAGCCATAGAATACAAAGGAATTGGGATGGACAATGAGAGATGTAAGGCATAGCCAGTAATTTGGGTTCTTTGTAAGCATGGGCATCCTCTTAATGAGATAGACCACAAATAATTCAACATATTCCCATTAAGTATTTGGAAAATTTATGTCAAATTATAAAAAAAGCTAGAAACCTCCAACAAGCGCAAGTTCATTTGTCTGGGTGACACCATTTTGAACTAAGGGGCCGTTTGGTATGAGGCATTTTTTAGGATTCCCGGGAAACTGAAAGTGGTAATCATATTTACCCACGTTTGGTACAAGTTTTTTAAAATTTTCCCAAGAATCTGATTTTTCCGGGATTTTATTTTGTGTGTAAATTTTTTTAAAAATACCATCCAGGGGGTGGTATTCTAAGATTTCTATGGCAAGGAAAAATTTAATACAACTAAACATAGTATTAAGAAAATTAACCCAATAATCACGGAAATATTTTAGTCTACCAAACACCTTTTTGGTAACATTCCCAGAAAACTCATCTTCCCATCATATTCCTGGAAATCGTGATTCCCAGATAAAAAAAAATTCTCCTCTACCAAACGCCCTCTAATTGATCAACACAAATGTTCTAATGGAAAATCCCACTTTCATCTAAGTTCTTTTCACAATTTGGGTGTTAGGGAACAGATAGCCCCTTAAAAATATGGTCCATCCGCTACAACCTACAAGTAGCCATTTGTTTCTCTGCATCTTTTTAACCTCATTCCTTGTGGCTTTCTTGTTTATTTTAATTAGTATAAAGAATCAGTTCAATGCAAAAGCTTAAAATGTTAGATTAAGGCCAATTAATAGTTTTTATATTAAATTTCTCTAACACGCCCCCTCACGCAAGAGCTCATTGAACTTGAAGAGTGGACAATGCATAGGTCCCTCCTACCTGTGCTAAGAAGCTCCACAATATTTAATTATTTATTAATAGAATAAGGGTGGTGAGGATGGAACTCATGACCATTTGTTTTCGGAAGCTCTAATACTATGTAAAAAACAAATTCAACCCAAAAGCTTAAGTTGTTAGGTGAATGCCACATTGATTTGTTTTATATTATATTGATACAACACCACCCCTCCAAGTCTACCAAAGGAATAAGAATAGGAGGATTTGGGCCTCTAATGCTGTGGGTGGGTAAAAAGGCTGTGAGTGGCAAGGCTGATGGCCCAAGTGAAGTTATGGACGAAAATGCCCTCCAACAGGATGCAGGTGCGGAAGGAGCAAGTTAGTTACGCTAGATGGTTAAGAAGGGGTGTTGGGAACTTGGGGAAATGATCCGGGAAGTTGGATTGGAACCTTGGGAGAGAGTGAGGCCTCTCCAATTGTCTCACACCTATCTTTTATCTTTCTGCATTGTTAATTTCCCTAATTCCCTTTGTTTCAATGTAATCTTCTTTTTTCTGCAAGTGTCTCTGTTAAATTGTCTCTAATCGTAATTGTCACTGATAAATATATGGAGAACTGAATATTCAGACCACTGTTTACCTTGTGATTGTTGTTTGTTTTGTATTTTTTGAGTTGGTCCGTATCATATATCTTCTCTAACAAAGGCCATATTAATGGTTTTATATATTATACTCCTCACACAATAGCCTGTTGGTCTTGAAGGGTGGACAATGCACATACTCACCTACCTTTGCTTAGAAACTTCACAATATTTAATTATTTATTAATAGAATGGGGGGTGGCGAGAATCGAACTCGTGACCACTTGATCACAGGCTCTAATACCATATAAAAAAATCATTTCAACCTAAAATCTTAAGCTATTGAGTGAATGTCATATTAATTGTTTTATATATTATATCTCTAACAATTAGCTTGTGAAACTTTATGAGTTTCAGTTGGTTTATTTTGTTGGCTACTTGGCTTTTAACTTACCTTTGATGCTGTATAGTTGATCAATTTCTAGATAAAAAATTTATGGGACATTGTACCTGCTGAAGTTGGGGATAGATTTCTAAGCATGCTACCACCTTGGCATGCATACGAAAGAGCTTGTGAGTATTTCATTTTCACATGCGGTATTGAGCAAGTATACACAACTGTGAGAAACCTAAAGGTATTATTACTTTGATCCTATGTGGAAACATTACAGAAATGTGGCATCTTACACAGTTGCAATGTGACTTCAATGTTAGGGATTGGAAAAGGAAAATGCTAAAGGCCAGGTTTTTTTTTTCAAATAAAACGATGAAGAATATATGGATTATTGTCTCAGTAAACAACTTTAAAAAAATAATGATTGGGATAATTATAATGTATTATTGTTATTATTATTATGAATGCATTGCTGCATGGGCTAAATTGGTTATTTTGTTATTTAAATACACGTGTATTAATATCCTCTCCTTTTCTTACTTTCTAGGATGATTTGGAACGTTATCAACCACACTATTTGATTTCTGTTCCTTTAGTTTTTGAAACATTATACAGGTAAATCCTCTTCTAGGAATTGTATGAGTACATATTGAATTGATGATATCTCTATGTAAAGCACTTGTATTTTGTCAAACTTCAAAATCACTCCTCAGTCCTCAGTATGATGCATGAATTTGGTTTTTTACCAATGCTTTGAGGTGAGTTATGAATGTTGATGGAGAAGATGATTGGAAAATTCCTGCAATCTGTAGCGTGAAATAATACGAGTCAAGGTTTTGTTCTTGTGTTTCTTCATTTTATTTTATAAAAGCTTAAAAACCCATGTGTAACATATAGGAAGAAAGAAGATTTTTTTAAAGCAAATAAAACTAAATTTTGATATCAAAATTTCTTATTTTATCCAGTGAAGAAGAAAATAAACAAAAGGAAAGAAGAAGAAAAGGAATTAGTTTCCTACGTTGCTATTAGACGACTTCTAGCTTTTAACCAAGTATTAGGTTCCAAAATATAGATAGTACTGTTATTGTTCTTTGGCAGTGTGAGTAACATAAATTAAATGGGAATTTCTAGCATACATTAGAAAATTATTTGTAGGTAAGAGGTTTTTAGGTGAAATCGGGGTTTGGGTTTGTTACATAAAAACAGTAATTTATTTTGATAGTCAACTTTTGCTAATTGCTATTGTCCTCTCCCTTGGTTGAAAGTCAATGTTAAACCAAGTTAATCTTTGATGTTCTTTTTCTTTTTGTTTATTTATGTTCTTGCTATAAATTTTCTAGTACAGTGGTATATAGTTTAGAGCAATTACTCAAATAAATCTTCAAACAAATTGGGAAGTTTTAATCTGGAACGTGTCCTGTTCGGTTGTTACTTTCTTTCTTTTTTATCTTTTCTTTGACCTTGAACTTCATGCACCCTTTTATATCAATAAATCTTTCCTTTATGATCCACATTCTAGGCACACGTTTGACATTTCTATATAATTTATAGGGAAAAAAATTAAGTAACCCTTGTTGACACTTTTATGGTGTGTTTGACAGTGGAAATCAACTAATTGAAAGCATCATTTTAACAAGTGGTTTCAATCCTCAATGAGTTTGTTAAACATTATTGGGGGGAAATAAAAAGTTTAGTGCTAAAGGAAATTTTTGTTTATTTTGTGAGAAATCTATGTTCTTATTTTGATTATGATGCTGGAATCCTAATTACCTGAATCATATCTCGGGCTTTTTCCATTATAAGGATTATGTTTCTTGAAGCATAACTTTCATTGTTTTTCATGATTGTTTCCTCTGCAGTGGGATCCAGAAGCAGATATCTACAGGCTCCCTGGTTAGAAAGCTTGTCGCACTGACTTTCATAAATGTCAGCTTAGCATACATGGAGTATAAGCGAATTTACGAGGTCTGGTCATCAGATCTTTTTGTATGATATCTGAAGTGTTTAACATGATTCTTGAGGTCTATTGTAATTCTTAATGCTCCCCCCCTCCTTTTCTTAATTTTTGATGAAAAAATTCTTAATCAATAATTCTGTTTTTCTTTGCTTTAGGAACATTATCTCTTAATAAATCCTTCTATAGCAGCACCACTTTTTTTCTTAATAACTTTAAACTAGTATACGAATATCGTAATACCAATTCTCACCAAAGATATTGCTTTTACTAAATTTTAAATATGTTTGTAGGGTAAATGTCTAACAAAGAATAAGCAGCAGCCTTCGTATGTCCATTCAATGTTAGACTGGTTGTGGGCAAGAATTATTGCCACAATATTATTTCCAGTTCATATTCTGGCAAGGAAACTCGTCTACAGTAAAATCCATTCTGTTATTGGAATATCAAAGGTATTATATTCTTCTATTTTATTGTTTTCTAATACTTTAATTGTATGGTTCTCTTTATTTTATTGTTCGTCACATTTTGTGAAGTGCAATACTCTCTGTATCTTGCTTGGAAAAAAGTTTTGTTAAGTATGGTCAATGGGAACCCAAAGCAAGGCATGAAGCCTAAATCACAATAAGTGAACTTAACACCGCATTCTATCCCAAAACCTTAAGGCAACGAGTCTATGGGTCTTTTCCACTTATATGATTCTTACTTAGTTCATTTCTAACTAATGCGCGACTTCATTACTCATCATTCACATTTAAATTTCCATCAAATTCAGTAACCAATTGAGTTGTTAATTATTCCCAATTGGAAGTATTCTTAACTTGGATCCCACTTTTTGTACTTTTCCAAAAAGTTTATTCATAATATTTTCTGTCAATTGTTTGCCTTGTTCTATAGATTCTCGTTTGTGTCTCGTCTGCTCATCATTCTCTCTGATTGTAAAGTAAGAGTTCGGGAAGAAAAGTTCATTATCAAATAGATTTTTTAACAGACTTGTGACTGGAAGCCTAGTTAGATGTTAGTATTTGTTCTGGTACACGTAAGGTGCTGATTACTTAGTTGAGCGTATCAAGGATAAACTTGTTTGAGTGTATTCAGGATAAGTTATGATTGCGGAATTGCACCTAATAAGATGTAATTGACTGCCATATAGTGTTTTAAGATGTAATGCAAAACCAGAATGAACTTTTTTTATTTTTTATTTTCCCTTTCCTTCTTCAAACCTGACAACTACTGAAAATTTGGAGCATTCAAGAAAATGGTTTTATGTGGTTATGCTACTCTGATTACCTGATAAAAGAGTTTCTTTATCAGCCTTTTGGCTAAGGTCTAGTGTTATTCCCCCTTTGTCTTTCTCTTCCTGGTGCCTCATGGATGACACTAGCCACTATGGTGAAGGTCTTTCTGGGCTGCAACAGCAATAGAAGTAAGAAAATGTAGTCTATGGAAGATGGTTCTAACTGTCTGCTTTGGTCCCTTTGCTTAGAGAAAACAAAAGAATTCTCAAACTAGGAGTTTATGCAATTAAAAACCATTAGCATGGTTTCTTTTTGAGATAATCCAATTGTGCATTAACTCTAGCTTTGCAAAGTAAAAGGGCATCCTTGTGGAGTAGATGTCAAGGGTCCCAGTTGTCTTGTATCTTATTTTTCCGTAATTTTTTTTTTCGGTAATCTCTTTTTCCCTAATTTTTGGTTGTGTGGTAGTTGTTATATTATTTCTTTTGTCCTTCTTGGGATTGGACCTTGTTCCTCCCTATGTTGCACCGACACCGACACGGGACACGGGATATGACACGACACTCCGATATGTTAATTCTAAAAAATGTTAGATTTCGACACGTTAGGACAGATTTTGATATTAAATAATATTTTTAATTTATGTAGTGTATATTATATTTAATATTCAATAATTTAAAAAAAAAAATTAAAGCTAAACTTATAATACCCATCAATTTTGCAAAGAAACATTAGATATCACAAATATTTTATATTAAACTCAATAAAATGGTAATTGTAATCGAACGAATCTAATAGTTGGAACTAAAAATGCAATGCAACGCAATCTTTGAACCTTTTTTGAGTCTCTGCGATGTGTGTTGGAGTGTCGGGAAGTGTCGGACACGATACGTCAGGTGTTTTGAAGTGTCGGTGCTTCATAGGTTCCCCCTTCCTGGGTTTTGTGATAGCATTCATCTAAACTATGCACCACATTGTTTCATTATTCATGATTCTGGAAATTGAGGTTTGACAAGAGAAACTTTCTGATGCTTGCAGGCTGGAATAAGTGGTGGTGGTAGTTTGCCCCAGCAAGTCGATAAATTTTTTGAGGTCTGATAATCCATACTTGTACCTTGTAAATATTTATTGGAACCCACTTCACATTAGTGCTTTTTTATAATGTGCAGGCAATTGGTGTGGCAGTGCAGAATGGATATGGTTTAACAGAAACTTCACCAGTTATTGCTTCTCGACGACTTAGATGTAATGTAAGCAATGTATTGCATAGAAAATTTGCTGCCTGCATATACCAGTTTGTGTGTAACTGTACATTTACTTGAAAATTGATTACTATTAAAATCTTAAACTGAAATAACTGGTTATATCAAGTCGTTCTTTTTTTCCTTTTGTTTCTTTGACAAAGTATCCTACTTAATCTGTTAATAGCAGAGTTAGGAATTTAGAGTAGAGTGTAAACGAGTCAAGCCAAGTACTTGAAGTTCAGGCTTGATTTGTGAAAGAAAGATGATGCTCAAGTTTGACTCATTTATTTAAACCATTCAAAGTTGAAGACCGGGCATGGCTTGTTTAAAAATATAAAGCTTGAGCTCGGTATGTCTAATTCATTTATGACTTGTTTGTTTTCCTTCTCTTTATCAAATCTCTTCTAATATTTTTAAGTTTATTAGTTTAGTATTTAGTATGCATTTTTTTTGCTACAAGATGAAGTAAAAATAAGAAGAAAAAGACTAAAAAATTCTTTGAACATGAAAGTTCGGTACAATTTTTTAGATAAATTACAATAAATAAAGTAATAAAAATATGTAAATTATTATCCATATTGTAAAGAACTAATTCAACCCAAAAGCTTAAGCTGTTGGGTGATGTTACATTAATGTTTTTATATATCTCAACACGCCCCCTCACACGAGAGCCCACTGGGTTTGAAGGGTGGACAATGCACAGGCTCACCTACCTGTGCGAACAAAGAAATTCTACTAGAAAGAAAGTGGGGGGCGGTGAGGATCGAACCCGGGACACGAGGCTCTGATACCATGTAAATAACCAATTCAACCCAAAAACTTAAGCTTTTGGGTGAGGTTACATTAATGGTTTTATATATCTCAACACATATCATTTTTTATCTAAAATTAAAAGCTAAGCTTGAGCTTGTTTAGTCAACCAAAAAAACTTACGCAACTATTTAAGGAGTCAAACTCAAATTATTCATCAATGCCTCAAACACATTTAGACCTGAAGCACAAAGTCCTTCCTTTTATAATAAGTCCCTATCTAGAGCACGGCATTCATAATAATTGCATAATTTGCATTCTTTTGATTTCTTTGTAAGTTGAGTCTGCAAAGCGTGGTGCTTTTATCTGTGAATGTTAAGGATGCAATCTTTTGAAGGTTATCGGATCTGTTGGGCATCCAGTTCACCATACAGAATTCAAAATAGTAGATTCTGAAACTGATGAAGTTCTTCCACCTGGTTCAAAGGGCATTTTGAAAATCAGGGGCCCACCAGTGATGAAAGGATACTTCAAGGTAATTTGCTTTGTCAAAATGTGAATATTTTCTGTTTGCGTATGTGTGTGAGAGAGTGAGAGAGATTTGTCACAAATTCATAATTGTTTAGAGGGCACATACTGCATATTATGAAGAATACTTTCTTTATACTGAATTATAGTTTTATTTTCTTGTGTGTGTACAAAATATTTGAGAAGGGACAAGGTTGGTTCGTTGTAAGGTGAGGGCATGCCATAAGCCAGAGTGAGGACTTGCGGTGGTACTTAAAAATGACATACATGAAGGACCACCCACAGGAATTGAACCCTATAACTGAACCATTGTTGTTTACTCATACAGATAACTCTCATTGGCACTGTAGTTGCAGCTTTATCATGAAACACCAAACACCTTTTCCATGATATTGCAGCAACCCATGTTATAGGTAGAGTGACCCTCACGTACACATCATGCAGTCTTATTGATGTTTTCTGGATTAAATTGTGATAATTACGTGTCTTATATTCTTGTATTAGAATCCTTTAGCTACAAGTAAGGCCTTGGATGGGGATGGCTGGCTGTATACTGGTGATTTAGGGTGGATTGTTCCCCACCATTCAACAGGGCGGAGTCGTAACTCTGGCGGTGTGATTGTTGTTGATGGCCGTGCTAAGGACACTATTGTGCTTTTAACAGGTATAACAGAAGTTTCAATACAGTGTAATATATTTAGCTAAGCAACAATGAATAATATATAATCTTATAAATAAGTTATAGACAAGTTGTTCTCGAACATGAATGAATGAGAAAAATCCGGTGCTTGAATTTTGTTCAAACTTGTTTATGTGACTCTCATATTTATACAAACATATATAAACCTAACTGAATTTAGTTCATGGGCTATCCACTGATTACATTGGTTTGATCACACCCTTAGAAATCATAGAACATTAACGAGACTGGACAAAGTTTTGAAGACAGAAAAGATTCTCAAATCAATAATTTCTTTGGGCTCCTAGAACTCAATTGGATATTTTGTTAACAGAATCATATAATTTCTTAAAAAATTCCATATTTCAGTTACTTTTTAATGGAAAAAAAAAACAAAGAAATTCAGTAAATGTTGTTTGTAATTTACTTCACTGTATGGCTTCTTGTATCTGCACAACTTGTAATTAATGACTGGCTGTCTTAGTTGTCATATGTTTACCGCGTGGCTTGGGGTTAATTTTCATTTTTCAAACCTTAATTGCAACTTTTCTCTCTGCTCAAAATCCTTATGATCGTCAGTCTTCTTTTTCCCCTTATGCAAGTACTAACCATTTGTTTTCATAAGAGAAGGTGAAAATGTTGAACCAGTGGAACTTGAAGAAGCTGCCCTAAGGAGTAGCCTGATTCAACAAATTGTTGTTGTTGGCCAGGTGAATTCCTGATTTCTTTCAACTTTTATAGCTCAAGTTGTGTGTATTAACTGTATGTGAGATAGTACAAAATGTAATTATTTTCCTTATTGGTGATAACTGTAACATATAGGATAAGCGACGTCTAGGAGCTGTAATCGTTCCCAACAAAGAAGAAGTTCTTAAGGTAGCAAGGGAGTTGGCAATTATAGATTCCAACAGTTCAGACGTTGTTAGTAAGGAAATATTGACGAGCCTAATGTATAAAGAATTAAAGACCTGGTAAGACTTGTCTCACTTCTATTTCTTGCAATGAATCCCATGCCTTTACTGATATCTCTGCGGTATGTTAGTGTTATTCTGTTTCCAGTAAAGGTCAGTGTTTGGCTATATGGTTAATTAGCTTTACTTGAAGTTCATGAGAGTGGATGAGAGTAAATTAACTTTTTTTGTAGCCAATTAATTTTTTTATGGTCAGAATTAAATATCTCCCTTTGGCACTCTTAAAATTGAGTGTTCTTGTTGTTGTGTACCAGAGTTATGGGAATAGTGGCTAAAATAAAGTGAGAAAAAAATTGGAAACTGATACACAATATTTAATGCCCTCAATTGATAAGGGAAAAACCTAGGCAGGAGTACTCTAAATACAAGGAGAAAATAATTACACTCTGACATAGTAGAATAATCTCTCTCTCTATAAAATAGGAGAAATAATCCCAAGGGTTCACATGAATTTTTTCTGTAAGGGGACGATTAAAACTAAGAGGAGATCTGTATTTATAAGCAGAACCTCAATCTCCTCATTTAATTCCACCAAAGTGCAGTTGGAGAAATTCTTCCTTCTTCTTCTTCTGCCAACTTACACCAAAAGCTTCCCCTGCCATATTTGACACTTGTACATACTTATGTGTGATGATTTTCTTCATAAGAGAATGAAATTACATCTGTGAAGTTTTTTCCTTTGCTAAATGTGGAATAAATGAGCAAAATCTATGTTGTAATATGGAAGAGTATGAAGCGAGTTTTGGTTCAGTGATTGGCAATTTAAGCTCAGATTTTATTATTGTTATAAACCGTGGATAAGGATGATATATCCTAGCCTTACCATAGCTAGATTCCTTAAGAAAAGCCAAAACAAGTTTCTTAATTGAAGGGAAAAGGTACAAAGTTATGTTTCTTCATGACCAAAACAAAATGGAAGGGAAAGAAAAAGTTCACATGTTCCCTATCTGGTGTTCACTAACCGGATTTCTTGCCTAAACTTTGATCTTAATTTATTTGCTTTTCCCCATTCTTCCTGTCTTATTCATCATGCAGGATGCCAGAATCTCCATTTCAAATTGGACCAATCCTTCTTGTAAATGAACCATTCACGGTTAGATTTGGAATTTAAAGCAGAAGTTTCTTTTTCATGTTATTCACATTACAGGATTTGGTTAATCATTTTTTGGAATGACAGATTGATAATGGTCTAATGACACCAACCATGAAAATTCGAAGGGATAGAGTTGTGGCTCAATACAGGGAGCAAATAGACAATCTATACAAATAAACCACCGAGTGCCAATGGCATCATCATACATGCACAAGAGAGATTTGACAATATATTATGTTAAAGACAGTTACATAAAGTCCTATTCTTGGGTAACAATCCTTTTCTATTGTATCTTACAGAATATAAAGTACTGTTCTCGACAATACATTGAAGTTAACGTGTGCAGAGACTGATAGAGACTTTTGGCTCAAACTGAGATAGCTGTCTACTAAAATTGAAGTTAGTAGATGATGGTCAAGTGAGGCCTAAAATTTCACCTTTTGGCCCCTACGTCAAGTTAGCTTTGCATAAATTAATCAGGCTCTCAACTTAGCATAGTATCATATGGATAGGGTTGGTTGAGAAAAGGTTTAAAATTACTCTCTAGAAAAGGAGTAGAAGGTTTTCTAAATAAAGAATGAGATAGGATATTATTTTTACCAATTAGTGATACTACCAATGTTACTATCACTTTGTTTCATTGTTAGATCGATTATGTTGATCCAACGGTTATATTTATTTTCACCTTTATATAATTATGATTCCCCATCTTTAATGCTTTCATATTAAATATAGAGAGAAGAAAGAAGTTTTTTAAAAAGTTAAATCATAACTATTGGATCAACATAGTCAATCTAATGATGAAATAAAGTGATAGTAACATTGATAATAAGAGTAATTGATAATAATAAGGAGCATGTTCTCTAATTATTAGTCACAAATATGATTGGGTTCTGCCAGTAGACTTTAATGAGTTATATCCTGCTATTAATTATCGTGTCCTTTGTCTTTTTTCTTGTGTTGACTGGAATTGCGAGGACAATAATCAGAAATTTATTAATAAATAAAGGGATAGGTCATTTTTATGGTATAAGATAAAAGAGAATGTGCATTGCAATCTTTTAATATTAAGAAAGTTTTAATTTTTAATTTTGCAAGTTGATATAAAATAAAATAAAAAGAATAGGAAAAGGTAATGTAATTTGATAACCACATCTATAATATATAATAAAAATTATTAAATTGAAGAAATTCAAACTGGTAGATAATAAAATAGGAACAGATTCTGGCTTTCTGACCCTTTTACCCTTCATTAATTAATTAATAATTATTTTGTCTCTTAATCAAAACTATCCACCAATCTGTCCCTCTTTAATCGATTAGCTTGAATATTTAATCGATTAAATGGTCAAAACAGGCAAAAATAGTTGACTCGAGATTTAAAAACTTATATTTAATCGATTAAATATCCCAAATGAGCGTGAAAGCATTGATTGAATGAGACAAACAAGGAAAACTCGTTGGTTCACTACGTAGCGAGAACCAATCTTGATTCATTAACGCATTTGAGTTGTTCCTGAATCCAAATTTTCATATAATGCTCGCCAAGTGACCTTTGGCTCCCAACTCAGACATGTCCCTAGTTTAAGAACATCCTGAACTATGATTGGTTCACCTTTAATCCAATGCTGTTGGAAGAGAAATAGTCCTTCTTCTGACAAGTCACTTGACACTGGACAATATATGTTATTATCATTCGTGTCATCTCTAAAAGCAGCTCTTATAATAGATTTGCTGCTTAATATTGCTTCTTTCTGAAGAGTTTTGTGCTCAATTTTGCAAAAATTCTTCAGCATGTCACGAGTTTTGGCTTCCAACTTAGAAATCCATCCATTTGGAAGTATGGACTTCAGCTCCAATACATAGTCACCACAACCCCTCATTTCTTTTGGAGCACATCTAATACTTCCATCACTTTTAGCATTCCAATCAGTATATATCTCAATAGTACCCTATGAAATCCGTAAATCACAATATACTGGTTGAAGATGACCACCATGCATGTACTCACTGCCCTTATTAACATATTCAAACTTCAGTTCAGGCCGGGATGAAATACTTCCATTTCATATTTCTTCACAGCAAGTAAGACAGATTTTAAACAAACACTTGGGGCAGCCAAAACTTAATCATTATAGTAAACTAAACCTTAATCATCCCCTTTGAACGTAGCGAGTTTTTCTTATTTGTTTCATTCAATCAATGCTTTCACGTTCATTTGAGATATTTAATCGATTAAATATTCAAGTTAATCGATTAAAGAAAGAGATTTAATCGATTAAATCTCGAGTCAATCATTTTTGCCTATTTTGACCATTTAATCGATTAAATATTCAAGATTGATTAAAAAGGGGCAGGTTGGTAGATAGTTCTGGGTAAGGGACGAAATGATTATTAATTAATTAATGAGGAGCAAAAGGGTAAAAAACCAGCAGATTCTCTTATGTCTTGTTTTAATATGATCGTACTATGTGAAAAATCTCAGCTATTTATTCCCGTACCAATAGTTATGATATTAATAAGGCATAAAGAAGTTTGTAAATGGGGAAAGTGAAAATTATCACTTTAATTGATAACACAGAATAATGTAAAAACAAACGGCTAAGGACAAAATAATATTTTTTTTTTAAATTAGAAGCTACTTAAAAGCTAAAGTTAAAAAAAAAGCTTAAAAGTTGTTTGGTGATTATATAAAAAAATTTAGTTTAAAAGTTACTTAAAAACACATTTCAACGGATTAGTCCCATAGCCGGCTCAAAGAGTCGAAGCTCGTGGGGATACCGGAGGGAGCCAACTCGTCTCAAAGAGATAATTAGGGTTGGGTAACTCCAAAAAAAAAAAGAAAATCCTCCCTCTCTCTATTATAAAAAAAAAGAACTTTTTATTATAAGAGTTTTTCTCAAAACCTGTTTGACCTAATTTCTACTTATAAATAACTTCTAGCTTAAAAAAAAAAGAGGGGATCCAAACATGCACTCACACTCTCATGTAGTTGGAAGAATTTTTTTTTCAAAAAAAAAAAAGGGTTGAGCCCACAAAACCATTAATGTAAGGGAGCGTGTTAGAGATATATAAAATGATTGTGGAATTTCTTAGCACAGGTAGGCTGAGCCTGATGCATCATCCACCTTTCAATCCCAATAGGATCTCTTGTGAGGGGGCGTGTTAAAGATATATAAAACCATTAATGTAACTTCACCAAAGAGCTTAAATTTTTGGGTTGAATTGGTTTGAAAATAAAGTTCTAATCTTCATATCTGCATATATGTAGTGGCAGATTTAAAATGTTTATATATGCTCAAGAGTTGTGTAAATACTTAAGTAGAATGCTTTGTTTGAGTGTTATTTAATCCTTAAAAGTGATACTGTGGTGTCAACTATTTCTGCATTTGAAACATCATGCATCCCTATTTGTCTGCTATAGTAGTTATGTTTTATTTTAATCCTGTCCATGCTATTTTTTTAATCTAGGTATGATGGCAAGTGGAACAATCAATGTGGTAAGAGGCTCAAGGTCATCGGTTGAAGAGCTAGTGCAAATATACAATCACTCTGAAAGGTTTGATAAATACTTCAATTCAAACAGCTTGTATATCTTGTGTACACTTCACAACTTCATGATTCCTTCCAGACTTGATGTGCAATTTGAATCATTAGTTTGATTATTACTTTCTTTAATATTTGTTTGCATTTAATTTAAATTTTGTAAGCTATTAAAAATTGGTCACCGCAATCAATCTGGACCAATTTTTCACAATTGATGAGGAGTTAGTCTGTATTTTTCTGAAGCTATTGTGAACCGTATCAAAATAGTCAAATTTCTCATGTATGCGTTTGTTTTTTAATTGTTGAAGCAGGTTGAGTTGTTCTATTCCACTGGATTAATTATATATGATTTACAGTTTAACCTAGGCATCTTCATAGTGCCTTCCAGCCAGCTTTGATGTGCAAAATGCTCTGACCACTTTGATTATAGTTTGTTACTCACACATATGGGTTTAATATCTCTAATGTTGTAGGAGATGAAATTATCTCGCACACACAAAAAGTGTGTGGAGCTCGTGTTTTTTTTTTCTATTTCTTCTCTTCACATGATCCCACATGAGCTCCACACACTTTTACGTGTGTATAGGAGATAACTTTATCTCCTACAACATGAAAAATATCAAACATCAAAATAACTTATCTTGAAGACCCCTCACATCCTTTTTGCTCCCACCGATACCTATTATAAAACACCAAAATGCTTCCCTTCACTTTTCCCTGAGCAGCAGTAAGTAAGCCGCTAATGGGCACCCGGCTCCCACCCACTTTAGCTTCCACCCATACCAGTTGACTTGGCAAACTCTCCAAATAGATTGAAGCCTATAAATACTCTCCTCCCTCACCATACAAGGGATTCACAATTTATGAGTTGTTACCATGCCAATTTGAAGAGCCCTCCTTGTTATTAATCATTCTCGATTTTTGCATATTTCATCGCTGGGAACACCTTTCACTATCTTGGTCTTCACCATAGCTGTGTTAGGTACCCCTACAATAACCATTACACCCCCCTAGTTGGGGTTGCATGCTGGGCTCAACCCATTAAACGATTCAGAATTAAAAATTATTAATTGTTTTAAAGTGTAAAGAATCAATTCAACTCAAAAGTTTAAGTTGTTGGGTGAGGTTACATTAATGATTTTTATATTTACCTAACAAGCCTCCTCACACGAGAGTCTCGAACTCGTGACACCAAAGCTCTAATACCATGTAAAGAACCAATTCAACTTACAAACTTAAATTATTTCTCTAACACAGGGTATAGATCTCTCTTCACAACCCTATTTTGTTTTTATCATGTTAAATATACGAAAAAGATATTATTGCCTAGTCCCAATTGCGTGCTACTATTGAATTAAAGTTAATAATGAGATGATGATCTTAGCAATGAGCATACCCCGATTTCTATAGCTCATGAGTCATGTAAAGGCCACATTGCAACGGGTATTGAAGCCTGTATCTGTCTTTATCTTAAATAGGAGAGTACTTGTCCTATTGTAATTTTCATATAGTTTGGGTCTATGGTTTTTTGTAATTAAACGGAAGAAATAGACGAACAAAATGCTTGGAACCACGAGTGCAACAATTTGAGATTGGTGTGAAAGGAACTAAAGTTATGTCCTCCCTTTATTAAATCCATGGGACCAAATAATCAAGTGTATTTTAAGGTCCATTGTTATGAAGACTGGAGAATGTACCAAATACTTTATATTAACACACCTTTGCTTCTGTTTTCTCCTTTTCCTTTTTGTCATGATAATCCCATTTACCTAACGCCACTTTTTGTTTATGTAGCTAAAACAAGAACTATATAACTATTTACCCCCGTCATTTTTACTTCACTCAGCACTAATTTTTATGGCCCGTGATTTTGCCTCAGAAGGGACAAAAATGAGAACCAATAAAATGTGATCAGATAAGCAGCCACGTGTTTTCTAAAAATAGTTTTTTTTTTTTGTGTGCAAATAAGTAGGTATTATTTGGCATGGAATTAGAATATCCCTTGGGCATTTTACCCCCCTTTTTATTGACATGATACTTTACTTGTAGATGATTACTGCATCGAGCAATTATTATGTTTGTACTGCCCAACACATTATATTTAATTTTTTTAAGTTAATATTTCTCATATCAACACATAAAATTTATGGACTTACATGGATTTATGTGAAGAGAAAAGATAAAAAATATATATAAATCTAATACATTTTTATATATAACTAGGAGATAAAATTATCTCCTATAATATGAGAAATAGTAATCCCATACTTAAATTAGTCTATATATAACGTAACATTGGTCATGAGCAGCTTTAATTCTTAGTTATCAATGGTACAGGAGTAACATTCCCCATTTAACATATTAGAATTTTCTCCTCCAAAAACCACCTAATCTCAATTATCTCATACATATACAATCATTCATTAACAGAGTAGATCATTAGTTTTCACATCTGTAGCATATGGAAAATAACATAAACTCCATGTTGTCCAAAAAGTTTGGTGAAGTGCGCTCCATCAGTTTATCACTAATGCAGTCTCCACTTGCGACTTTTCTAAAAGGTGCTGTCATATATTATTATTCTCTTTATTATAGTGCTTCAGAGTGGAAGGGAACATCCAAGACACACAACACAAGAATGGCCTCAAAATCCACCATTAGACTTCTGAGCTTATGCTACTTTATGCTCTTCAGCTTTATGCATTTCAACAGAACTGTGTTCTCATGGACAAGTCATGAAAGCACATGCAATGGTTCCATAGCTGAATGCAATGAAGAAGATGAGATGCTGATGGAGTCAGAAATAAGCAGAAGGTTTCTGGAGCAGAAGAGATACATTTCAGATGGAGCACTGAAGAGAGACAAACCAGTTTGTAATGGTGGTGCCACTGGTGAAGCTTATAGTAAAACTGGAGGGTGTCTTCCTCCACCCGCAAATCCTTATAATAGAGGCTGCTCTAAATATTATCGTTGTAGGTCTGATTCTTGAGTGGATATTCTTCATGCAAAGAATCTTTTAAGGTTGTTGATGAATGATGCATTCGTATACTCTTTCTGTTGTTCATCAAATTTGATGAGAACTTTTAAATTATATGAAATTTTCCGTAAGGTTCTCTTACATAACTAATCCTCTGAGGGTACTAAATACTGAATATCACACAGCTAGGTGCAGATCAAGTGCCCTATAAACATAGATCAGTTGCTATGATTATGCTATAACATAGATCAAGTATTAAATTTACAGGTACTCCAGAAATGCCGTTGCCACCATTGATAGGTTTCTTGGGTTCCCTATCTCCACCCACCATTTCAGCTTTAATAGTCAATCCAAGTTTGCATACTAGTATGCATATTAACTATGATGAAAGTTATATTTACTATTTTTTTTTATTATCTCTTACTATCAAATCTTAATCGTTGATTTTTGTCAATCTAATCGTTATATTTTATTGAAAATTAATAATTAATTAATAAGTATGACCCGATAAAATATAACGGTTAGATTGATGAAAATCAACGGTTAAGATTTAATAGTAAGAAATAATAAGAAAAATAGGTAGTAAGTATAACTTTTCCCGTTAACTATGGGCTAGCTTTGCATTTCTTCAAATTTGCTTAACAAGAAGCCATTTTTAACTGCATCTAGTGAAGATAATTACAAAGAGGGAAAAAAAAAACAATATTTGTAGTACCTCCTAAAAATTGCAATTGAAAAGAGAAACCAAGCTCTTCCTAAGCTGCTAATTTCCCAAGGGTGATTGCTTTAGGTGTAAGCGCATGACTACATAAGATGTGTGTGAATTGTGAACGAGCCTTTTTATTTACACATCAATATTTTTATTTACATCATGTTTATTCTTTTTTATTGAAAATATATAGAGAGAAAGTATGTATTTTTCCCGTATGTCCCTAAAGTATAAGTCTTCTTAACCAAAGTGTAAGTGTTGAGGCTTGGAGTGAAAAAAATGAGAAAAGAAAAAAGAAAGGTAAACAATTTTGTAGGACCAATGACTAAAACAAAGATTTTAATTTTTATTACATAAATTCCATTCCTGAACCAAAAAGATTGACAATAAAGCAAACGTTTTTACACATTAAAGGAAGGAAGTGACTTTGCTGAACGCTGATTATGAAGTCTTGCTCATCCAGAATTTAGAACTTCAAGCGAACGCAGACCTAATATGTTCCCGACACATCAATATAGACAAACTCCATAAAACCCACATAAGTAACCAGTAATAAAGTCAAAGTGATGACAAAACAAGAAAGGAAGTCACAGTCATAAGCTGTTAAACCCACATAACTCTTAATCGGCTACCATTAATTAACTGAGAAAGAATATCCGGATAAGCTAGTCATAAATTCCAATTACAATCTACATGAACTGCCCTCAATGATCATGCGTAAGCCATGATGAACTACTTCACCTTTTGTCTTAAGAAAGAACACAAGCATACATAGGATACGACATATCGAATCTGGTATTTCTCCATAATCTAATAACTGAAAGGACAGCTTCAAATTCATCGAGATTCCCAATCCTTCAATTTTTTGCTTCCTTTAGGTTTTGCTATAGGTGCGTTCACTGCTGCCATTTTCTCATTATACTTTGCACGAAGTGGATCATTGTAAGTCCACCTGTACATTCAACATTAACAAGAACATTAGACCATACCAATAAGAAGTTATCTAAATATAAAATGTTCCTTACAGCACTAAAAAAAACCCTTGTTTTTTCTCAGGGGAAGGAGAGCTATGGATGTTAATTACATGGTAAGCAAAATGAATCCCTACCACTAATGTAACAAATCCCAAATTCTTGGTAAGAGGGATAGATCAGACACAAGAAAAGTACTTGGCAGCATAAAAACCTTAAAAAGCCGTTTAACTTTAATAAATAATAGGTTAGCCACATGGATTACAGAATATTCTATAATCTAGCATAAACATGAAGCTAGATCTTTAAAAAATTACACGCATGGTGATGCAACAATTTATGTGACAAACTGACAATATAACAAATAGTCAAACACTACTCAATCATGCATCATTCCAAAGCTGATTATCAATGTCTACCATCATGACTGCAAGCCTATCAACCTAGAATGAGAATGCATGATAAATTCCAGTGTAAAAAGAGATTGTGTAGACCCCTTTTGTTGGCATAAAATCAAAAGTGTGGTCAGATCAGTTTCACACCAATTTCCAAACGGATTCAGCATTCTGTAGATAATAAAACTAGTATTTCAGATGGTCACAAGACATCAAGAGAATAGACCTTTATCAAGATATTAATGTAGAATCATAATTTTTAACTGTTATGTCATACTAAACTTAACAAATTACAAGCAAGCAAATGACACAAGAAGTAAAACCCAAAAGGACTAAGAAAACAAACAAGCATAACTCATAAGCATGAACATCTGTCAAGATACTCAGTAAACCATATTTAAACAAGCATGCACTTTTATACCCTGATAGGGTTCACTAACCCAAATACAAAACAACAACAGAGAACCAAGTATTTTTGGTCTGGCAACCCAGAATTTTCATATATTCATGGAAACAGAGACAATTACAGAACTAATGACAGCGAACAAAAGCAAATTACAATGAAAAGGAAAAATTACAATGACCAGGAAATGCACTAACAGTAAGCAAATAACAGTAAAGGATATTGTGAAGCAGTTGGAGAGGCTTCACTCTCTCCCAAGGTCCAATTCCAATCGAACTTTCCAGATCCATCCTTCAAACACCAATCCTCCCCTTTTAACCAATTCCCCCGTAACAACCTTGCTCTCCCATGCTTCCATTCTGTTTTGCTGAGTCAGCACAGCCAACAGCATTTTCATTTGGGCCAATTACTACGTTTGGGGCCCAAACCAAGGTGGGTTCGTATCATACCCACACCGCCCCATTTCTTAGAGCAGCAAAAAAATACTGGGTTCAACGCATTGATACACACAGTTGCTCTGTTCTTGGGTTGCTCTAGGGAGGTTTGCAGGGGAGAGGAAGCTGTCACTGGAAAGTTGGGATGTGAAGACAGGAAGGAAAAATAGTAACGTACTCTGGGAGTAATCCTATCAACATGTGTAGATGTGATCTAAATTTTATTATTTAATTTATTTTAAACTTAATTCAACAGTATGTAGGGTTTTATTGTGCCATAGGTAACATTTTTAGTGGACTTGTGTAGTACTTTCAGTTTAGATCACGAAAATATTTCTTCACCATAAAGGGGTTTGAAGGACAACGTTATACCATGGCCAACAAAAGATACAAGGTCAGGGACAATGGATAGAAGAGAAAATTGAGGGATTTCAGAAATTTCACCAATATATGTGTAACTCCAAATTCCTAGTTTCCTGATGAAAAATGAATGCCCAATCAAAATACTGAGAATTTCTAAAATTTTCTTATTGAATACCCTAAACACAGTATTTTAATATATAGCATTTTAAATACTTTAAAAAACTACATTCCTATTCAAAATTACCTTACCAAAACAAAGCCTAAGATCACTTGGTTTCCAGGTGAAAGGAAAAAAGTGTAGGCATCCACCAGTACCAAGAGAAGCACATAACTTTCAAACAAAATGCATTATAAAGACATACACTAGCCATTTAGACTTCTTTAAATCATAAATGAACATTTCAATTTTGATTTGAGCTTCTCAATATCATACCAAGAATGCAAAAGTAATGTACGATACCATTTTGGATCAGTGCCATAGCAGATAAACTTCAGTAAATATGAACAGAAAAACAATATATTTTTGGGAGGATAAAAGAACAAAAAAGAAATATCAACAAATAGAACAAAAAGTCTATCACAATTCTTGAACGATATAAACTATAAGGAAAAGTGAACTTACGGGTTGTTCCAATCAGTAGTGTCCTCATTGACAAGATGGGTCCACTTAGTTCTTCCACTACGACCAAAGTGCTTGACTTGCATAACCTTGGGTAATATTGTCTTATCCATTTTATCTTCCCCAGTTGGGGCAGAGAAATCACGTGCAAAAATATTATCAGACCCAACAGTGGCAGCTCGATCGTCAGAATCATCCTGGAAGAAAGCACCCTTGTGATAGTATTTCTGCATAAATCTCCATTTCTGCTTTGATGGTGGAGCAGGTTTTGGATTCCTCCTTTCCCACTCTCTCCTCTCTTCCTCTGTCATATTTCTCACCTTCTCAATCTCTTCTTTAGCCTTTAATATTGCTTCCCGATCCTCCCTATCCCTCTTGATCCTACCAATCTCTCTCACTTTCCAAGCTTCATATTCCTCTGCCTCATTGAGTTCATCATCAGTATCCACATCAGCAATGTTTGCCTCCATTTCCAAATTTTTCTGGATTTCTTCATCCTTCCGGACCTCCTCAACAACAAGCTGCTTCGTCTCAATTCTCCTTTCCTCCAATCTCCTTTTCCTTGCTTCCTCAAGGGCCTCCTCTTCAGCTTCAAGACGCTCCCGCTCAGCAATAGTATCTCTCTCCGACTTGGGAACAAACACAGGCTTCACCATAGCCACTCCCGTATATTCCTCATCCGAATCAGTCTCATACTCAGATTCCTCTTCCTCCTCTTCTTCTTCTTCCTCCTCCTCCTCCTCCTCTTCCTGAGGAAGCGCTTCTTCCTTCTCTCTTTGAAGCAACTTTGCTTTAAGTTGTCTTCTTCGTTCAGCCAAAGCATTCTCATCTTCCTCTTCCAATTCCAACCCTTCCTGTCTCCTGGCCTCCTCTTCAATGATAGAAACAATCTCAGCCTGCCGAATTCGACGATGATCAGCCCTGACTTCCTCACGGTTATCTATTCGACTCTTGGCCAAACGATTCAACCTACTATCATCCTTTTTAACAATAGTAGTATCATCGTCATGACGAGGAAATGCTTTCTCCAAAGCAGCTTCCCTGGTGGGCCTAACATCAACAACCTCTTCATTCTCATCATCAGCCCATTCAGGAATTTTACCAGGCCAATACCTCTTAACTTTTGTTTGGCCAATTTTACCTCTAAGCTTATCCCTAACAGCTATTATTGTATCACTAACACCTGCAGTCACTGACATTGTTCCTCTTCCACAGTTGAACACCAACAGAAAAACCTACTTTCGGTTACGTTTCCTCCTTCAAACCCTAGTTTTCACAGATGCATCATAATAAGCAAATCATTCATAAAATAACAGATGCAAGGAAAAGTAAATGGAAACAATTGCGAAATTTTTTTTACAAAAAAAAAAAAGCTAAACGGAGAAGGAGGGAAAGAGAAATTCCATAACAACGGCGAAGAAAATACGGAATGTTAAATAATAAAATTTCATATGCGAAACATTTGAAGGCATTACGAAAAGGGTTTCGATTGATTCAAAACACAAAAACTTCAACTGAAAGAAGAAAGCATAGGAGAAACAGATGAGTTCCAACGACTTACAGTTACAGGGACAAAGAAACCCACAGCTACACGAACAACGCAACCCTCTCTCTCTCTCTCTCTCGTTCAAGGTTGAGCGTTGCCCAGTTTATTTTTGTTCTGTGATTCTAATACCAAATTGACGTAAACAAATTTCTAAGTTGAATACCAATAAAAAATCCAACCTTTCACTGTACCATAATATATAGAGAAAATGGATACATACTACTATTACATACAAAAATGAAAAAATAAAAAAGATGAGATGCAAAAATTAAGGTTAGATGACTTGATAGAAGTTTTCTTATGTCAGAGAGTAATATTTTCCTAAATTTATATTTCTAAGAGGCAGATCCTTTGACACCGGTGTCAAAGGAAAAGTTTGACACCTCATCTGAGAGTCGTTAGATTAAAAAAAATCAATGGTGTCACATGCTTACAAATCAGAATCGTTGATTTTTTTTAATCTAACGGCTCTCAGATGAGGTGTCAAACTTTTTTTTTGACACCAGTGTCAAAGGATCCTGTCTCTATTTCTAAATATGGATTTAATTTTTGGGATAAATAATAGTTATGTTGTAGAAAAAATAATTTAGTTATGTTAAGATAAGACAAAATAAAATCAATAAACAAAGTGTCTTATCATATTTTTTTATTATTATTATTTTTTGTTTTTTATTGTTGCCTGACATCATGTAACATGATAAAATAAAGACCCTTAATTTTTATATAGATAAGTTATCTACGTTTATTCTTAAAATAATATTATTTTAGATTAAAAAATTATAACAAGAAATATTATTATAACTTAAATAAATTGTAATTATAAAAATAACTTAATTTTTGACTGAAAATCTTTAGGTTCAATATAAATAACTTATTTATATTGAAGGCAGATAAAATCAACCTTTTAAATATGGAGTTTGCATTTGTCATTTAACATGACACAACAAAGTTTCCTACACACACAATATTTTGTGGGGCTCACACTTTTTGAAAAAAAAAAAAATTACAGCACGCAAAACGAATCTCTATAATATTACACAATCACTTTTCCTACAACATAACTCTTATAAAATCATTTAAAAGAGATGTTTAAAGATTATATTTTGGATTTGTGTAGATTGTGTTTTGAAAAGATGAAAACAAAAAATAAAATTACATTCATTATAACAAAATGAAATGTTAGAAGTGTTTGTGGTACATAATTTTATGTTATTTTAAATGAAAATAATTGTGTTTTTTTGTATATTTTTATTTTCTCTATCCTCTTAATTTCGTAAAGAAAAAAGAACATAAAAAAATAAATATGCATCAAAACACTTTATTTCACTTAAAATGGTATAAAGTTATTTTTTAAAATAATAAATATTTTTCCCAAATGAAATTATTTCATTCTTTTAATTTAATATTTCTGTTTTTTTTCCTTAATTTGAGAGTGTGAAATAGAATTGATTTCTTGTTTATATTTTACACTATTTCATCGTAAAATATTAAAATAATAATATGATTATTTTATTCTGATATTTTTTTTTGATTTAATCTTATGTATAATCAAATATTTAATTTTAAATATTGTTAATATAAATTCTTAAATTAAAGCATCCTAACTTAAAGGTAAAACTACTTCATGATTTTAAGGTTTGATCTTTATCATGTTATAGGAGATAAAACTATCTCCTATACTCGTAAAAATATATGGGGCCCCTAGAGTCATGTGAAGAGAATAGAAAAGAAAAAAGTAAAAAATAGGTCTCACACTTTTATGAGTATGTAGAAGATAAAATTATCTCTTATAATATAAGAGATATTAAACCCATAACTTTATGGGGGTTAATGTTTCTTATGTTGTATGAGATAAATTTTATTTCTTATAAACACATAAGAGTACGTGGGTAGGGAGAAAAAAATAAAAGAAAAAATGTGGGTAACAGATATTTTTATGTGCGTAGGAAATGAGTTTATCTCTTACAATATAAGAAATAATAAACCCTAATTTTATTGTAATGTATTATTTGTATTAAAAATATATAAAAGTCAAGTTTTTTTACGAAATGCCTATATATATTCTCCTAATTTAGTACATTTTCAGCTCAAAAAGTGTTTAGGAATTTTGTTTCACTTCTTATATTCTTATTAATACTCGGTTATTTCTTTTGTTTTCAAACTACTTTGATACCGATGTTTAAATTTATTTCAGAGCTAAAACTTTTTTTAAAAATTATACAGTTAAAAAAATAAAAGAAAAATAATTATAATTTTATGTGATTTTAAGTTAAACGATCACGTTTTAACATATATCAGAGGAGATAACTTCTCATGAGTGACACAAAATCAAAGTGGATTCCATATTATTATTTTTTCTTTTTAACGATATCCTTTTGGGGCGGAAATCAAGGTATTTTTGTAATTATAATATATTGCAGGATTATTTTAGTCTTTATCATTATAATTTTTTAATCTTATAACCACAAAACGACATTGTTTTGAGCTCACTGAGATAAAGTTATATCCAGTGACTAGTGACTGGAGAAATACTTTTCTCTTATTTTAAATAATAAATATTTTCACTTAAAAATTTCTAATCAACAAACTCGATAATGAACAATATCAATAACTATAATAAATGTCATTACAACAAAAAAACTAATAAGATATTATTTAACATCAATGTTTTTTCAAAGAAAAAATGAATTCTTATTATTTATGGGTTCGTTTTTTCTGCAGTTACTACTGTATATAAGTTATCTGCAGTAAACCCAATACGACGTCGTTTTTGGAGCGGATATCATGGTTTTTTGTAATTTTAATTTATTTCAAGGTTATTATAGTCTTTATAATTATAATTTTCTAATCTTTCAATCCTAAAACGACGTCGTTTTAGAAATAAATGCAAACAACTTATCTGCATTAACTGCAGAAATATTTTTCTGATTGTTTATACTTATAAAGATAAAATTTTGGAGGTGAGAGCATGTGTTCGATCTTTCATAATATCATATTTAGGATGAATTTAAAGTCTTAATATTAGGACCCGTCTTAAATCAGACTAGTCGCAAAACGATGAATCAATTGAAATATTAAAAAAAAATGTATTAAAAACAAGTGATCAACATTTTATTAAAAAATGCATTCTTAAACTCTTGAAATGTATAAAAACACATGTGATAAAAACATGTATTACTCTTCCCATAAAAAAAAAAAAAAACATTTATTACTCTCACTCTTATTTGATACTTCGTTTTACAGTTTCATAATATAATATTGGAAAAAATGTGTGTCATTTTAAAGAATGTAAAGTTATATTATTTTAAGTGAAAAAAAAAAGATAAATAAAAAAAAAGAGTGGACAAAAAATAAAATATGAGTTTCACCTCTTTGTAAAAATAAAATAATATAAGTTGTGTTGTCTAGAATCAAAAACACTTTTCCCTGCAATAATATTATTATTCAATGTTAAACCCTATCGACGAAGAAGGTGCATCTCTGATCTCTCTACTTGTTATCTTAATTATTTTAGGTTCAATACCCCCAAACCCTTACCAATTTGTGCATCCAAAAACAGAGCATGTTATTTGTTTTGTTGATTCTATTTCTGTTATTTTCTAACATTGTTCGAGTACGAGGAACGAAGGCAACAACGTTTGGAACCAAAATTAGAGGAAGTCTGTGTTTGAATGCTGCGAAGAATAGCTTCCTGCTATCGTTTTGGTCTTCTTCAAAACATGGGTACTATCTCCTATTGCGTTTCCATTCACTCTTCTTTGTCTTTTCCAATGTACTATTATTGCACCATAGTCACTGCCACAAACATTGATGAGATTGAGAGGTATAGCTACAGAACCCAGTTCATGAATTCCATGAGAAACCAATGTAGGTCAGGTAAACTGAAGAATGTTGATGAAGCTTTGGACTTGTTTCATGGTATGGCTACAATGAAGCCTTTGCCATCTGTGGTGGACTTTACTTTGTTGTTGGGGGTGATTGTGAGGTTGAAGCATTACACAACTGCCATATCTTTACTTAAATTCATGTATTCTTCTCTAGGAATAAAAGCTGATACCTTTACTCTTAATGTTGTGATCAATTGTCTTTGCCGTTTGAAGTTGATTGCCTTTGGGTTCTCGGTCTTGGGGACTATGTTCAAACTTGGTTTGGAGCCTTCTGTGGTGACTTTCAACACTCTCATTAATGGGTTTTGTTTACAAGGCAATGTGGCTCATGCTGTGGGGTTGGCTGACCATATGGAAAAGATGGGCTATCGATCGAATATTCATACTTATGGGGTGTTGATTAATGGGTTGTGTAAGATGGGTGACACTTTTGCAGTTGTTGGGTGGCTAAGGAAGATGGAAGAAAGAAATTGGAAACCTAATGTGGTTCTTTACAGCACAATTATGGATAGTTTGTGCAAGGATGGATTGGTATCCGAGGCGTTAAATTTGTTCTCAGAAATGACTAGCAAAGGTATTCGACCTAATATTGTCACTTACACTTGCTTGATTCAAGGTCTTTGCAATTTTGGAAGATGGAAAGAGGCTGGTTCTCTGCTGGATGAGATTATGAAAACGGGAATGATGCCAGATTTGCAAACACACAATATTTTAGTGGATGCTTTTTGCAAAGAAGGAAAAATTAAGCAGGCAAAAAGTGTAATTGGCTTTATGATTCTGACGGGGGAGGGGCCAGATGTATTCACCTATAATTCTTTGATTGATGGATATTGTTTGCAAAATCAAATGAATGAGGCTATGACAGTATTTAATTTAATGGTTAGCAGGGGCTGTTTACCTGATATTGTATCTTATACTTCTCTAATCCATGGATGGTGTAAGATTAGAAACATTAATAATGCTATGCATCTCCTGGATGAAATGGTTAAGATGGGATTCATTCCTGATGTTGTAACTTGGACCACTCTTATAGGTGGGTTTTGTCAAGTGGGTAGACCATTAGCTGCAAAAGAACTGTTTTTTAATATACATAAATATGGCCAAGTTCCCAATCTCCAGACTTGTGCCATTATATTGGATGGCCTATGCAAAGGCCAACTTCTTTCTGAGGCAGTGTCATTGTTTGAGGCAATGGAGAAGAGTAATTTGGATCTTAATGTTGTGATTTATAATATTTTGCTTGACGGAATGTGCAGTGCTGGAAAACTGAATGATGCATGGAAACTCTTTTCCTGTTTGCCGGTTAAAGGTTTGCAAATTAATGTTTATACTTATACCATTATGATTAAAGGTCTCTGTAGACAAGGACTCTTGGATAAAGCTGAAGACTTACTGATGAAAATGGAAGAGAATGGCTGCCTGCCGAATAGCTGTACTTACAATGTCTTTGTCCAAGGCTCGCTGATGCAAAAGGAGACTGCAAGGTCAATAAAATACCTTACAATAATGATGGACAAAGGTTTTTCTGTGGATGCTGCCACCACAGAAATGATTATCAACTACTTATCTACTAATGAAGGAGACCTGGGATTTCTAGAATTTTTGTTTCCAAAATGATAATGCCTTTGAAGAGTTTCGCTGCACATTTATTTAAATCTAACCTCAATTACCCTTTTTCCATAATCTATAGCATAGGACACCAAAGTGAGAATTGGCATAGGCTTGGCAACTTACATTGTGTTAGATATACAAAACCATTACCAAGTGCTTCCACCTGACAAGTTATGTGATCAGGAGAGTTGGTCCTTAACATGGTATTAGAGCCTCAATAATTAATTATGAGTTTGATCCTTGCCTCCTCCATTTTTCATTATTAAGTTAAATTTGAGACCTTGCGCATTGTTTACACTTCAAGGCCAAAATTTAGTTTTATATATAAATCATTGTAACAACCGGTGAGTGTGTACAATCATTCTTCTACTTCCACCCAACATCTTAAGCTATTAGAAGAGTTGTTCCTTGACATTTTTAGTGGTACGTAATTTAACCTCTGCTTGCTCATTTATTATTATGTATCCTCAACTTAATTAAAATAGCTTTGAGTAGGTAGACCTATATGGCATTTAGAAAAAAGGCCTTTCGTTTTCATGTTTATGGTATTGAGTAATTTTTTACTTAAGTACATATTTGCCGTTAAGTTTAACAAAGTTCAGTGATGATACAAGTTACAGTAGGATTAATACTGGAAGAAAATGGAAGAAAATGGAGGACAGGTAATTTTCTGGCCTTTATCTGTGCAATACAAATAGACTTATGGCAGTTATCTATTTTATTGTATTTGAACAAATTGAGCTTGTTACTTCCATGATGAGCATCGTGTGAGCCGTTGACTAGGCTCTCGAGTCAATTCAGAGTTTCAGACCCCCTTATACCCCTCGAATGTACTATATCACAATATTCCTCAGAAATTCTACAGGTTAGATAATGAAACAAGCTTGTTAGCATTATGTTGTAGTCATCCTCCATTATTTCTTTGTTGGGACAGAACAAGGTTATCTGAGAATCTGCTTTCAGATACACTTAATGTATGTGTTTTTAAATTTGATTCTTTTAAGCATAATAGTGAATCTTGTATAGTGTTCTGCATACAAGTTTCCTGCTTGTATGTACAGCTCCGGAAATAACCTGATAAATTAAAGTGTTAAACAAAATGAAATTCTAGACAAAGATTGAAGTCAAAATGTGGAACACATCCATGCAACTGCAAGCCATGGCCCTCGGATTGAAAGAGTTATAAACAACCTCAATTAATTGAACCCGAAGGAAATCGAGATGCAGTGTAAGAAATGTAAGAAATGATTTGGAGATTATAGATCACAGCAAATTCGAAGTTTAAAGACTAAGGAGGGATTAGATCAATCATGTCCCCAAGTCTAATCTCTATGTCTTATTTGAAACTTCTCATTGTATGATCAAAGTTTAATTAATATAAAGTTTGTCCCTTGTTGCCAACTAATCTCTTTTAATAGGCAATTTATAATTATCAATATAATCTACGGTGAGGATAGTCAAGTTCTTCATACCGCCCTTCATAAATTATTCAAAGATATATATTCCAGTCCGAAGTGTTCACTTTCAAATAGTTATATTTCACCAATTATTTTCAGTCAATTAATTTGAAGGTTTCCTCAACAAACGGGATGACGAAATATAGATGACAAAAAAAAAATAAAAATTATATGATTATATCGGACAAATGCTTTTTAAGAGTTTTTTCCTTGCAGAATTGTGGACGTGGAAGAAAAAATGTAAATGAAAAAATTTAAGACACTTCGAAAGGGAAAAAAAAGAAGACATTCATCTGTTAAAAATATTTTATTTCATGTCATAAAGATAAACATATAAATTCCTTTAGTTTTATTTTTATTTTTTTATAAAAAATAAAGCTTACATATTCATTAAATGACATAAAACAAAATATTTCCAACAACACGAAAAAATATTTTTCCAATAAAAAAAAATGCCTCCAATCTTACCACAAGGGTTACAAGGGAAACAAGCACCATTAAAAAATTATATTAACCATTTTTCGATAATTCTAAGTGAACTGTTCAAGCCGTAAAGTATCGAGCAAAAGTACACCATGTCAGCGATGTGAAATTACAAAACTCCATTCAGGTTTTGAACTATCCAGATAATAAATAGCTAATATTCCCAATGTATAGCCCTCATGAAATTAGTACATAGTATTACAGCCTGGAGAACTTGAGCACCGTGAGGATTGCAGGCAACAGAAAGCTAAAAGCAGAAACAATAATTTTGACAAAACCTCCTCTGAACTAATACTAGAATTGATGTCCAATCAGTCCCCACTCGCACAGCCCTTGCAACCACAATGAACACACTCTATAACCTTCTCTTCCCTAAGTTGCTTGGGTACTCTGCAAACACAAGTGGTGGCAAAATTGTGATCGCGTGGCTGCATGCACCTCAAGCAGCATAGACGTTCATAACCAGGCTGCAATTCAAACCAAAAACATGATTTTATTCAAATCCAAGAAAAACAGAGTGCACAAAAGAGACAAGACAATATCACTACACTATAAAGAAGCCATATATTTTAACAGTCATGAGAAATAAAACCCCACATAATAACAATACTAATAATATCTGTAAGGGGACTACTAAGGCAACCAGAAGATGGCAACTGGCAACCAACAATGATATTTGAGATTTTCAGAATATTTTTAACATTTTTTCCTACCCAGTTGCAATAACCTTGTGACATGTAGAAAAAGCAACAAAAAAGTGTAAAGTGTAAAAACCTTAGGATACACCACCCCAAAAGCTAGCTCAAAGGGTGGGAGTGGCCAAAGCCTTATAAACTCCACATTAGTCGCACATACAACCAATGTGGGACTATATATCTCAACACGTCCCCTCACACAAGAGCCCTTTGGGCTTGAAGGGTGGACAATGCAACAGGCCCAGCCTACCTGTGCTAAGAAACTCCACAAGAGAAAGTGGGGGACGGCGAGACTCTGATACCATGTAAAAAACCTTAGGATACACCACCCCAAAAGCTAGCTCAAAGGGTGGGAGTGCCCAAAGCCTTATAAACTCCACATTAGTCGCACATACAACCAATGTGGACTATATATCTCAACATAAAGTGTCAATATTTTCCATTTTCTCCACAGGTCATCAGTGTCCGACTGATAATATTAGTATCCAAATGTGTTGAGCATAAATAGTTGTTCGCCCAATCAAGACAACTTTTATCTAACTACTATGATGGATAAGCAGTTAATCATTATGCGGCAACAACTGCCTTAGCACATGGAGAATAGTCACAACTAAGACATACTTAAAGGGAGAAAACTAATAAATAGCCATTCACAACTAGAGCAGTCACGGGGACTGCCAAGATTCCCCCCTTCAATTCATTTGTTGAATCTGGTCCATCCTTATGATGTGGAGGAGATTGTGGCGGAATCTCTGAAATCATATGCTTCTCGAAAACATTCCAAAAGACAGTTAAAGAAACCTGCAACTACAGTGAACTATGAAATCTGAACTCTGAAAGGAAGAGGACGGAACAATTGTGTTTGTGAAGATTCTAAGTTGGAATGCTAGAGACTTGGGAAACCCCGGCAAGCTTAAGAAACTGAAGGAGGTCATCATTCCCTAATACTTGGTTTAGGATATGTTTCTCGAACTTCACAAGAGACCTTACAACATCTTGTTTTGAATCACTTTCCCATCATTTTGGGGTCTTGCAAGATCAAATGGGGCCCTACTCCAAGTGGCTAAGCCATTGTTCCCTCCCTTTTGTCAAGACAGTCTGGAAAGAATCTAGGCATCTTGCTCAGAGACATTAAGCCCCTTATCTTTGCACTATAAGGTGACTACTTTACTTTGGAACAACCTTTTTGACTATCAGAAAGCACTAGGTGGGTACACCTACTCAAGCAATTTTCTATGGTTCCATAACAAACCTTTGATAAAAACAAGGAGATTACAACTTTATGGCAGTGTGCAGTATTTGCAGTCCTTTGGTGTGTATGGATACTCATTTATTTAAGGAGATTTATTCACCCCCTAAGTTTATTTGGGACAGAGTTAAGTTTTTCCTTCTTGATGCTAGGCTCAAGGCAGCTTCAAGGGTGTAGCTATCTCAGAATCGGATTTCTTATCCTCCACCTAGTTATACTTCTTTTTCTTTCTAATGAAACTTATTCTCCTATGGAAAAAGAAATAGAAAAACAAAAGCCTTTTAAAAAATATAAAAAAAATAACTCATGTTGCGTACCTTCTTCCATTTTGCAATTAGATTGCGGTCAGCATATCCTTGGTCTAAACAGAATTCATACAATTCTTTAGAAATTTCCTTCCTCCGATGGTAGAGGTCAAATATGTAGCGGCTCTTTTGGTGTGCAATCTTAAATATAGGCCATAATGTCTCACATTTTCTTTTGCCATCATGTGGATCATTCTCAGCTGCCACATAAAGATATAAAACCATTAGTTTCGTAGACTTCAGAAAGAACATAATAAAATCTAGTGAGGCATGCACAATATATAAAATTCCAACCTTCCCTCATCTTTGCTTGAAGTTCACGGATTGTAGGCTCAATTAATTCCCAACCCTCTGGGTATTTAACACGGTTGGTCTTTACTTTTGGCATTTTTGTATCTGTCAAAGGAAAATATGACATCAAAGAGTCAATTCCGATACATTCTACCGAGCAATATAATTGGCACTTAATAGGTACAAGCTATCAAGTTAGTAGTTAATAAACAAAGATAAAGAAATATCACTTACAAAATAAGTTAATTTTCAAAAAGATAAAATATATACTCAAGCTTGCTGTGAAAAAGCTTTAAAAATAAAAATATTTCAATATTCCAACTCTAATCCTTCACCACACTTGGAATAAGTTCTGAAATAGAGTTGTCAAAATAGGATCATCTAGAAAATATACAATACAATATGCTTGGTTTATTCAAGGCATTTTGACATAAGGATCCTTCCTTGATTCCAACATCATTAAGTAATAAGCATCTCAAACTACAAAGACATACAAAACAGTTGCAGCAAACATTTAAAAATCAAGAGCAGTAGAACCTTAACCATAAGTTTAGCTAAAGCCAATAACGGAGAACCCAAAAAAATCTAAATTTTATGCAAAAGACAAGCAGTGTAATCTTCACACATAGACGCAAAGAAACCTTCAAGAACAATGAAACAAGGGCAAGGGACATCAACTATCAGCAGAATTATCAGCAGCAGCAGCAGAGAATAATTGTTTCTTAAACATCTCCCCGAGTTAAAGTTCAAGTTGTTCAGATCAGAGTTCTTCGAAGAATCGGCACTAAATAGTGACTACTAGGAACATTACCAACTTTCACATCAAACAAATGAGACATTTTTTGAAGAAAACCCTAAGCTAACGGATTCAGCCATATATATAGTTTTAGGGCAAAAAACCAACGACACATACCTCAATGCCGATTTCGCTATGCTCTTCGACTCGATTCTGAAGATAGGTAGAGAGAGAGAGAGAGAGAGAGAGAGATCAATGATGAGAGAGAATAAAAATCAAAGGAGAAAACTTAAAATCGAAAAAGGAGAGAGAATAAACCTCACACGGCTTGAGTCACTCAGCCGGCGGCGACCAAGACGGCGGTGCGTCGGCGTTCCTCCGGCAGTTTGCACGCTCCTCAGTCGTGCCCCGAAGCAGAAGAGAACTGATTTGGGGTTTTTCTGGAACGTTCGAAGAGCACAGGCACCGCGTCGTCCTTAAGTTTCACTGTTCTGAAATACTCTCACTTGGGGTCCCTATTCTATTTTCGAGAGTTATATTATATCTCTTCGTTGCAAAAAATTTAATTCTTATTTATTTTATTAAATACTCAATACCCTCTTCTCGAGACATTTTTTTTTTTTTTTCATTTGGGAATTATAATGTTTATCTACTTTTATTCCAGGGCAGAAAACGTTTGTATTTGACTACAAAGTTTATTTTGTACACTGCGAGAAGTTCTTATTGAATCATTTATGGATCTAGGATTTGAGAAAGTCGGTATATTTTTAATTTTTTCGAGGGAAGGTAAAAAGATATTGATCGAATTCATGTAGTTTTTTTTTATTTGTCATTCAATTTAGTTTTAATTTTGATTTGTAATATTTATATTTTCGTGAAACTAGGAATTTTGTCCAGGCTTGAATGGAATATCATTAATAATTTCAAGTATGAAATTATTAATGAAACTTCTTGTGGGAATGATTTGGAAGATCCTAAGTCAAAAATAGTGATCTTTGCTGGCAAGTAGCAAGAACATGATGGGGACAGTCAATCAATAAAGATTGATCCACCGAAATCTCATTCAAATCCAACAGAGCACGTATGGGTATAAGAATTGTATTAAATCGATTGATTAAAAAGAATCGATTTGATGTGTAAATAGGCTAGATTTTGACTTAAATAGATATAAAAATAAAATTGGGTCTGGTCTGAATGTTAGTCTGTATAGGCCCAGTTACAAGTCTACCTTAATTAATATTTAAAAAATAAAAGTCTTGTTCTAGGCTTATTAATCTCTTTAAACTTATTAAATATTTCATAATTAAAAAAATAACTATAATATTATTATTTTATTTTCAAAATTATTAAAATAATAATTTTATTTATTTTATTTAAAATAAATAATATAATACAAGTTGGACTGTAGGCTTATTATAGGTCTAACATGTACAAAAAAATTTATGTCCTGCTTTTTAAATAATTTTAAAAAAAAATTAGGCCTGTTCTATTTGGCTATTTGTAATAAGTCAAATTTGACTTAATATAAGTTAAGCTGTAAACCACTGTAGATCGATCTAGCTTATTTACACATCTACGTGTCATCGACCCAACATCGTCTATGAAGTTAAATAAAATATGGAATTGATTTTAAAAACAAAACAATTTAACTATATAATAATATATTTTTAAATATTATAATTTACATTAATTATATACTTAAATTAAATTCTCAAAACATTAATTTTCTTTTTAATAGAAAATATTATAAATTTTATTTATTTTTCTAGATACATTGAGAGACAAAGCATTAAGGATTTTGCTTAATTATTAGTACGAGGGTTTTTTTAACACAACTCTTATTTGAATATATTTTTTTTGTTATATTGTAAATAAGATTTTATTTCTTATAGTCTTCACTTACTTTCCTTTTGATTCTTATATTTTTTTTCTTTTTTATTTCTATTCATTTGAGTTTTAATTTTATTATTAAAATATAAAGTTTTATATTTTTACTTATTTAATATTTTGTAGTTGTAATTTGTATTTACTAAGGTAGCAAGCATTATTTTTTATAAAAAATATTTTAAGGAGCCAAAACTCAAATAAAAAAATAAAAGAAATAAAGTTTATTAAAATTATTTATTAGGAATAAAAAATAAAATAATTAAAAAATATAAAACAATATAATCTCATTTGAATATTCTTATATTATTAGCTGAGTTTGGTTATGATATTATAAATTATATAAAATACACGAGATATAATTTTCACCTTAATTTGAAAGATTGACTTTGATATCTAATGAATGCTGAGATTCTATTACATCTAAAAGAAAGCTTAAAATCTAAATCTGTATTTTTGTACAACATCTTCAGAGTAATCATCGTGAGCCAAATAATAGTAGGGTTAATGTTCTTTTATCAAAAATTTAAACGACTTAGTGCATGAGAAGAGTACAAGAAAAACAATTCAACAAAATTACAAATTTGAGTCATAACTCCTAAGGGAATGTTTGGTTGAGGAGAAATTTTTTGAATAGTAGAAAAATGTAATTACTAGAGAAATAGTTGGAAAATGTGTTTGGTAGGAAAATGTAAAAAAAGTTGTTTGGTTGAAAAAAATTTACCGAAAAAATTTGGTAAATATTATAAAGTCTATGTTTGGTTTGAGTTAAAATATTGATGGAAGAATGAGTTGCAATTATCAAAATACCCTTTTATATTTATAAAGTCTATATTAAATATTTTTAAATAGTGTATAGGCAAGTCATAGCCAGTTTGGCAATTTCATGACCTCTCCTTTTCTTAAGTTTAATCTCATTCACCTACTAACACCTCTCCTTCTGAGTTCGCATCTCAATCTTATCAATATTCAGAAAGGGATCTTTTTGGCCTCAGCCTCAGGTGAAGGCGCTGCAACAATTGGGTCTTCAAACTTTGGCAACATTGCAGGGGCAAGCTTCCCTTCCTGCATATGTTTGTCAAAAAGCCATGAACTATGCTACGGTGAGTATAATGGTCTGCTTTATTTTGTCAAAAAGTCATTTAGCCGGCTATCAAGAGAAAACCACTCTCAAGATCTCTTTCTAAACAGTGACAAAGACTAGCTTTCGAAGACCAAATGGCAAAATGCTATGTAAATAGCATGGTTGGAGAACTTTTATGAATCTGTCTATCAAACAAGAAATTTGTGGATTGCCAAGTTGATTTACATAAGGAAATTTCAAAAATTCTTGAACCAAACATCACCTAAAAGAATGTGTGTTGGATCTAGTATTTATCACTAGAGTAACCATGATAGCTTTTGGCTTAGTGGTAAGTAGTAGATCCAACATTTAGTGTCAAATGTGAAGTCATGAGTTTAACTCCTTAGAATGACTTTTTGCGAGAGGTGGGTGCTGAGAAATTGTTGGAGAGATTAACATTCTCCTTTTGAGCATATCTGAGAGTATATATTCCTTTACGGAAAATAGAAAAATATGAAATTTAAGTGTCAATAATAATAAAAGAGTGGGTAAATGAAAAAAAGTTAATTCTATTACTTTTTATCAAATTTAATAAAAAAATGTATCCAGTATTTAAAATTAGGGAAATATTAAAAATATTTTCCCTCCCGAGCCTCCCTTGACAAGAATTAGTGTGGGGTCGGATCAAATTAAATCATAACGCTTGAGTTGATAAGTGATAAGGATAAATATAAATAATTGCGTCCTCACTAAAAATTATAGTTTTTAACTTAATAATAGGTGCTCAATCCAATAAGGTGAAGTGAGTCAAGTTCAAAAATCGAATCATGCAAATCCATTGCTACTGATTTTTGTCTTCAAAAAAAAAAACTCATAATTATCTCTCATAGCTATTCTTTCCAATATTTTCACCTATTTTTCACACGTGCATGTCTTCCCTCGTGACCCACGTTTGTATTCTACCCAAGCTAGCCTCTCTTTTTCTTCCTTCTCTTTTTCACAAAATTCCATATTCGTTTCATAATGAATTTCCTCTCTGACTTTTACCTCTCAATGATGAAAAATTGGAACCAGAAAAACTATTATTATCATTCTTTAACAAAATTCAAAGTTACAGTAATGCCTTGGGGACAGAAATAAAATCAGGTCAGGCGGTATAGGTTAGAACTAACGGGGTGTTTGGTAGAGGAAAAAAAATTTTATGTCTGAGAATCATAATTCTCAAGAATATAATAGGAAAATAAGTTTTCAAATAATGTGACAAAAAATTGTTTGGTAGATCAAAATATTACTGGAAATATTAGCTCTAAATTATTGATTCCATGTTTGGTTAATTGTCAAATATTATTGAAATTGTGAGTTAATTTTACAAAAATAACCTTTATCAATTCCAACTATCTCTCTCGCTCTAACTCTCAGTCCAGAAAATGCCGGCAACCGGCAACCAAAAACCACACTGGAGTGCAGATGGAAACTTTATTAAAAAACTATTAACAGGAACCATTTTTATTGCTAATACCAAATCGAACCACCAACACGACCTGTACCAGCATACATCATTTTTTATTTTTTTTCTTCCTAAAACTCCAAATTCACCTCTTTTACTTCAAATTGAACTTGTCTGCAATCGATTTTACAGCTTTGGCCAGAGAGGGAGGATGGAGGTGAAGCGACTTGGGAACTAGTAGAGAGAGAGGGAGGGGGAAGCGATTTGGGAACAATAGCAAAGAGAGATAGGGGAAAGGGGTATTTTTGTCCAAAAAACTGGAAAATATTTTTCCACTGTACTACCTTCAAAGTTCCTTCTCCTTTGCGTGTTTTTGGGTTTCGAGGAAAGTACTTGGCTTGGTTTTTTTTTTAAATGCCAGGAATATTAGCTGAAAAAAAAGTAAGATTTGAAATTTTTATTTTTTTATTTAAAGTGGGCATCTAAATGTATGAATAATTAAAAAGCATTCATTTATTGGTGACTTAAAAAAATGTCATTTCATTTATGTAAATTTTTTTGTCTCGTTATTAATTTTGTTTTAGAAATTAAAATGCAGAATGTTGAAGGGTAATTTTTTTTAATTAAAATATTTTTTAAAATGTAATTGCTATAAAAAAATTAATGAAAAATCAAAATTATGTGTTAACGTAAAAGACCAAAAGAGTAATTAAGGCAATAATTTTTCGTTTAATGTAACTTATGTGCATGTGGCTCTTCATGTTAAGCTAATGCTCGGATAAAAAATTTCCAAATTTTTTGTATCATTAGCAAAGGCTTGTTTGGACACTTTTTAAAAGGATGTTTGCTAACAGATGTGTGTTCATTCTTAATATAATTCAAAATATTTTATGAACTGAACTCATTAAAATTTAAAGATAAATATAATATTACTCATGAACTTAAACGAATTTATTTTATTAAAAATCTTATTTTTTTTAAAAAAAGTCTAAGGGTTGGAATTCCTATCTAAATGTGAAGCTAACTAAATATTCATTTAGTAAAAAAACAAACGGAATATTATTTGAAGCAAGTTTAAATTTAATGAACTTACATAATTAGTTTGTCTTTTTTTCTTAATTAGCAATAAATTTTACAAAGCTATTCTTAAATTCGCAACAGACAGAAAGGACAAAGCAGAAATAGATTTTCCAATCGCTGGCGTATTTTAGCGAAAACCCAACGACCAATAGCGTACGCTAGAGCCGGCGTTGAAGTCAAAGCTCTCTCTCTGTGTTTGGTATTGTAATTGCAAATTGCAGGTTTCTTTCTTGACTCGTTCTCTCTCTTTCTCTCTCTATACCCTCACAACAACCAGAGGTTCTAGAAAGATCCATTCCATTTCGAAATGGACGGAGCGCCGCCCTCCGCCGCCGCCGCCGGGATCGGTGGTCCGGCGCCGTTCCTTTTGAAGACATACGACATGGTGGATGATTCCTCCACCGACGAAATCGTTTCGTGGAGCTCCTCCAACTGCAGCTTCGTCGTTTGGAACCCGCCGGAGTTCGCTCGCCTTCTTCTCCCAACCTATTTCAAGCACAACAACTTCTCCAGCTTCATCCGCCAGCTCAATACCTACGTGAGTTACTTCGATTCGTGCCTTATTGCCTTTGTTCCCGAATTGATGCACTTGTTTTGATTGTAACTTGTTCTAATTATTGATTGTAATACGATTGTTTGCTATATTTGCTAAGTTGGTTGTGTCTTGGCGAAAATGATGATCACCGATCTTCACTCGTTTTTTTTTATTATTGACCTTGGATATTAGCTATGAACTGAAGTGAAATATTGTTTATGTATGATGATCATGACAACGAGATTGAGAAGAACTATACAGTGAGATAGAGAGAGCTTATATTTGGATCTGGTGGAGTCTATTCTGGAGCTAAAACTTAGGGTTAAAAAGGTTGACAATGTTGAACAATATGATGAAGTGAAAGGTAGTAGTTTTTATTTATTGTTATTATTATTTTATTTTTTATTTTTTTGGGGTGGGGGTTGAAGTGTGAATTTGGTAATATAGGACTCAGAATTCACGGAGGAAGGTGATCAATGAAAATCTGCTGTAGTACCTTGGCATATTTTGTTCTTAAATAAAGTGCCAGAAAAATTAGGCACTCAGCAGAAGGTAATAAGAATTTTGTAGTACAGGACTCAGACTGTGTCCAATAAGGTGATCAATGAAAATCTGCTGTAGTACCTTGGCATATTTTGTTCTTAAATAAAGTGCCAGAAAAATTAGGCACTCAGCAGAAGGTAATAAGAATTTTGTAGTACAGGACTCAGACTGTGTCCAATAAGGTCGATCAGTCTTCTCCAACACCCTGGTATATTCTCTACTCAAATACACTAGTGATCAAGGGACAAAAAGAGAAAGTTCCTTTTGGTTTAACACACATAAAAATTATCAACTCACGAAATTTGTTCAAAAGTTCTTAATCCTGGATTCTGTTATTGTATTATCCACAACGGATGCATGTTGAATGCATCCGATGGTTGGTAATTGTTAAAATATTAGGATTCTTAATGTTTTATGAGTCTTATGATGTTAGCAATCTTATTAGGCTGGGCTTGTGTGGGTTGTTGTACACTAGTACTTGACCTAAATTATTAGTAAAAATAGTGGTTGATGTCTACAACAAATCTCAATATCAATCTCATTAATAATATTATTCTCTTTCTCTCTTTTTCAGCTTTTCCCTATATTAATTCAAGTCATTAACTATTATACATAAAAAATATAAAGCTGCTGAAAATATATATGTATATGTATATATATATATATATATATATATATATATATATATATATCGGTGCTCCTAAACGTATTTAATAATACCTAAGTTTGAAGTGTCAGTAGCAGGACAATTCGGCAGCTTTCTTTAATTGTTTTTTCTGAGAGAGAGATTTTTTTATGTTATGTTTGTCAATGAGAAACCATTCGGAATTTGATGTGCACAACTGTTGTGTGATAATAAACTGTGCTGCAAAATATATGATCTATTTTAGTTGAATTGGTTATCGTTAAATAACCAAACTTGATGAAAAATTCACACTAGAGCCTCTCTTTTTTTGGTTATTTTCCTCAGGAGAATTTGTTATTCTACCTTTATATACTTTGTCTTTCTTTTTCTTCTTTTCCCTGGAAAAATAAATGGCTGGCAGAGGTGCATATTAGTTCATGCTATGTCTATTAGTAGGTCTTAGCAAAAGACAAATGTCTATTATCTTCATATCAATCCAAACACAGGATAATTCCCATCATTAAATTTAGGGCTGTGCTATTGAACAATATACTGCTGACGTTCTGCACTCACATTTTTTTTTTTACTCCAAAGTACATATCCCCTGGCATTTTATTTGTTCAAATTATAGAAATGCTCGAGCATGATAGCACTTGAACTTATAATAGCAACTGCCTTAAGTTTATAGAGCAATATAAGTGTTGTAATGTGTTTTTCATGCTGATCTGATATTAACAATGAATTGAATTCAAAAGCAAGCCATAGTTTACTAGAAAAGGAAGAGAGAAAAGAGCTCCAGTAGACATGGTTACTAGGTCTATAATGTTTTCTAGTACTTTTACTGTTGGTTGGGTAAAAAAAATTTCTCCCTCATATTTTACACTTAATTTTCAATATAATCCCTGAAGTTTACGTTGCGTCAATTTAGGCCTTTTTTATTTTTAAAGAGTTTATATAATCCTTCACAAAGTAGTTAGTTATTGGTAATCTTTCATCAGAATATTGATGTGACACTTCTATATTTGGTAATCTTTCATCAGAATATTGATGTGACACTTCTATATTTGTTTCTTCTCATGCACAGAATGTATATATGCATCAACCTTGTAGCGTTACTTATGATACCATTTTTTTCTTTAATTTTAATATTATCATTTTAAATACCAGAAAGGTTTTGGAACCTAAAATTTTGGTAAAATGAAGTCACATGTGATATAAATGTGCATAGTGCTTTATCCAATGTAGAAAACTTTGAAATAATGTCAGCAAAAAAATCAGAGGTAACAGATTATATATGGCAATTTGGGTCAAGATTACATAGTTTAGACTGGAAGTGGTTGTAACTGGAGGTAAATTGGTGGAACCATAATAATAATTTTGCTTCACTTGGAGTAATGATATCTGTATGCTGGTTGTTGTGCATGACTTCTTACCCAATTAGAAGCCATTGAGATAAATAAAAAATATTAATGTAACAAACTTTAAAATGTTGCATGTAAGAGGAGGTGTGCAAGAACTAGCATACAAATCACATTACTTGATGGAAATCAATTTTAGGTGTAAATGCAGAACAAAAAGGAGCAGATTTATGAACCCCCGACAATAGTTCGGTAAGATGAGGTCAAGCGATGTTCTGTTTGGGATTTAGATGAATTTTTTTTCTAGGGTTGGCGGTGGTGGGTGCTGTGATACTTGTATGCCTTAGTTTCTTTTGTAGAGGTCCAGTCATAAAGGGTATTTTGATCCTTTAATATTCTGTCTTTGGGACCACCATTTGTGTGTTAGTCTGTATTTCTTATTCTGAGCAAGCTATAATGGTATGTTATATTTTCTGTAGCTCTTTATCAATTTGGGGCAATAATAAATTTCAGATTTGAATGCAATCAAACTCTACTAAGTATGGTGCTTTCTCTTGCTAGGCTAGCTTCCTATTTCCTGTATCCCTATTTATGTGATATTTTCTTTTCTATCACTGTTCTTGATGTTTCCTTTCGACGTGGTGAATCCAAGGGTCGCCTTGGAATCCTAATCCTCAAAATTTCCCATTTATTATAAACCTTAACCATAAGATTGGAGCAATGGTAAAGTTGTTCCTTTGTGATTGAAAGGTCAGGATTCGAATCCGGGAAATAGCCTCTTTACAATTATAGTTATGACATCAGGAAAACAAAAAAGGCAGAACTAAGAACTCTAATCTTGTATATTTTTTTGTCAAAAACTAATTCAACCTAAAAGCTTAAGCTATTAGGTGAAGACCACATTAATGGTTTTATGTTATATTTTTTTAACACGCTCCCTCACACGAGAGCCCTATGGGCTTGAAGGGTAGATAACGTACAAACTCGTTTACTTGTATTAAGAAATTCCACAATATTTAATTATTTATTAATAGAATGGAGGCCGTGAGAATCGAACTTGTGACCACTTGGTCACAGATGCTCTCTGATACCATGCAAAAAAACCAATTCAGCCCAATAACTTAAGTTGTTAGTAAAGATTTTTATTGAACAAATCCAAATTGATATCGAAGTTTTAGATAGGGTTGGAATTTGGAATTCATGGACATATACACGGTAATGATTGAAAATTAAGGCCCACTGCCTGCTTTTCCTATTTGGAGGTTTTCTTTTTTTGTAAAGAGTATACTTTTAAGGATTGGATGGTAAATCATTGGAAGAAAATTGTAGATCTTATAGCTTGAATGATAAACAATTGCTTATGGGCATTTATTTTTTTATTGCTTATATTGTCAAGCATTTAAGAAAACCGTTATTAGGTTTTAGTTTGTTTTGGTTCATTTATATGTGTTTCATTATCAGGGTTTTCGAAAAATACATCCTGAGCAATGGGAATTTGCTAATGATGATTTTGTTAAAGATCAAAAGCATCTTCTTAAAAATATTCACCGCAGGAAACCTATCCACAGTCATAGTCATCCTCCAGGTTCTCTTGTGGATTCAGAAAGGGCAACATATGAGGAAGAAATAGAAAAACTTTCACGTGAGAAAGCTTCTCTTGAATCCAATATTTTTAGCTTTAAACAACATCAGAAAAAAGCAAAGCCTCGTCTGGAAGATTTTCAGCAGCGATTAGAGGGTACAGAGAAGAGGCAGAAAAAATTGCTGGACTTCTTCGAGAAGGCTCTGCAGAGTCCTACTTTTGTTGAACATCTTTCACGCAAAATTGAGTCCATGGATTTATCGGCATATAATAAGAGAAGGCGATTGCCTCAGGTTGATCACTTGCAGCCAGTTGCTGAAAGTAGCTTTGTTGACAATCTTAGCAATTTCAGAATGGAATCTGGGAATGTTTTTCATCGGGATTTCTCAAATAAACTCAGACTAGAACTGTCACCAGCTGTTTCAGATATGAACCTAGTATCACGTAGCACAGAGAGTTCCAATGAAAATGGAGAAAGCTCTCAGAAGCTGTCTGAAGGAGAACCGAAAGGAGTTCAGACAAGAACAGCTCTTGCATTTGCACCTGAAACATTAGAGCTTGCAGATTCTGGGGCATCTTTTACTTTTAAGATGGATTCATGTTTATCACGAAGAGCAACAACTGCTGAGATGCACTCTTTGGGGCCAAGTAGTGAAGAAGGTGATAGTCATATATCCTGCCAACTAAATTTAACTCTGGCATCTTGTCCATTGCAAGTCAACAAAAATTCATACTCGGCCAGATCACCCCAAATAGACTGTCAAGAAATTGGTAAATTGGCAGAGTCAAGATTTTATGCCAATGGTAAGGAATCTGATAGTGGAGTTTCCTCAAACCGAAATGTAGCTAATGATGTTGTTACCAATTTAGCGTCGTCACAGGAGGCTCCAAGTAACAACCAAGTTAACCCAGCTGCTCCAGGTAGAGTGAATGATGTGTTTTGGGAACAGTTCCTTACGGAAAGACCAGGCTGTTCAGATGAAGAGGCAATATCTAACTACCGAGCAAACTCATATGATGAGCAAGACGAAAGGCAGTCAGTTCATGGAATGTCTAAAAACATTAAGAATATGGATCAGCTCACACTCTGAGCATTCTGTCTGGGAGCACTATTTATGCTTATGGTATGTGAGAAATGCATGATTAATTTACATATGATTTAAAACTTGACATCAAGTTGTGCTGCAAGGGGCTGAAACCATTTCATGTAAAAATATGTTTGGCCTTTGTGGCTTACTAACTGATGTCTCCTGTACCAGCTTTGGGGACTGATGCTTACTTACAATGTCAATTAGCTGATTGGCAGCGTTGTATATATTCAAGTTTTGAATGGCTTTCACACGTATCATAGTAAACTTAAGTATTTGATTTCTTCATGGTTGCGTAGAGAGCTATAAGTAGGTATTTGTTGATTACTCTTAGCTTTAAGCTGCATTACATGAGGGAAAGTTGTGATGGTTTTGGCAACTATCACAGCTTGGAAACAGTGTTGCTCTGGGAATGATCAAAGTATTTTCATACTATCTGTTCAGTGACTTCAGACGGTTGACTCCAATACGATGATAACATAGACATAAGCATCATTTTGGAGTATATTTGATGATTCAAAACATTGCTGGCCGGCAAACTAATGGAACAATATAGCAATCACTGATATTATTAGTACTAATGTTTCTATTAATTCAGTTTTATTGAATATAATTTCTATGACTTTCAAAAGTTATATAAATAAATATTTATAACTAAGAAGACTAATTCGTTCGTTTATCTAAAATTTAAATAAATTTGATAAATTTTTTGAATTTCACTTTGATTATTGCGTAAGGAGGAAAATGTTTCATGTTATGAAAGCCATTGTATTAAAAATATTTAACAAATTTATTCTACTTAAGATTAATAAAAATTAAAATATAAGAAATTCAGTGAGAATATTAAAAGTACACTATTTTTCTTTTAATGGCTATACTAATTTGTTGTATAATAATTATATTATACCGTATAAAATTATGATAATTTCTTTCACTACGTACAAAACATAACCTAAAAAATAGATTATATATATATATGGAGAAAGTTATACTTATAACCTATTTTCGTTTACAACTTCTTACAATCATATCTTAACCGTTGATTTTCGTTAATTAACGGTTATCATTTATTGTGAATTAATAATTAATTAATAAATTTGATTTACAAAAATCTTAACCGTTGATTGACGAAAATAAATAGTTAAGATATGGTTGTAAGAAGTTGTAAATGAAAATAGGTTGTAAGTATAACTTTCTCATATATATATATATATATATATATATATATATAGGGTCAGGATCATTTTACACCAGTGTAAGTTACACTCTTAATCTTGTTTGTTGATCCCATTTATATCTAAGGGCTCAAATTTTTTAGTTATGTGAGCCATTGGATACAAGTGGATCAATGATTAAGATTGAGTGTAAGACTTCTAACTCTTACACCGGTGTAAGAATATCCTGCCTCATATATATATATATATATATATATATATATATATATGGAAAAATGTTTCTGCTGTTAATGCAGATAACTTATCTGCATTTATTCCCAAAACGACGTCGTTTTGGTATTGAAATCTTAAAAAATTTAAATATAAAGATTATAATAACCCTGAAATAAATTAAAATTATAAAAATACCAGGATTTCCGCCCCAAAACGACGTCGTATTGGGCTTACTCCAGATAACTTATCTGCAGTAACTGCAGAAAAAGCGAACCCATATATATATAGGGTTTGTTTTTTCTGATGTTACTTTAGATAACTTTATCTAATATTCATCAAAACGACGTCGTTTTGGGACAGAAATCATGGTATTTTTATAATTTTAATTTATTTCAGGGTTATAATAGTCTTTATCATTCTAATTTTTTAATTTTTCAACCCCAAAACGACGTTATTTCGATGAACATTAAATAAAGTTATCTAAAGTAACATCGGAAATTTTTTTTCCATATATATATATAAATATATATGAAAAAACATTTCTCAAGCTGCTTGAAATAATTTTATCTCCGGCAACTTCAAAACTACGTCGTTTTGTTTATTTATTTCCTTATATATATTGATTCACTTTTGAATGATTATGATTCTCTTTTTCTCTCTCTTCCTTTATCACCATTGATTCATCTTTGTACAGTTATAATTTAGCAGCAGGAGATAAAATTATCTCAAGCAACTTGAGAAATGATAAGCCCATATATATATATATATGGGGAGAGAGAGAGAGAGAATTGTTTAATGATTTAATCCTTCCATTGTGTAATTATGCATTTCTTGAACAATATGACCCTCAATTATGTACCTTCTCTCATGATAGTTAAAATCTGGATTTAAATCTTAAAATCTTGATTTTAACGATTTATTTTTGCTAAAACGATTTAGATTTCACTTAAAATCCTTTTCAATATAAAATCCCGATTTAGACATTTACTTAAGTCCCGATTTTAAGATTTAAATCCCGATTTTAACTATTGGAATGATGTTAAGCAAGTTAGAAAAATTGTTGAATATACATTGCTGATGTTTCATCCAAAGATGAATGGATTGTGGAAAATGAAGGAACTTTATCTTATGATAAAAGTTTAGATGAAGACAATTTTGAATGATGTAGTTGAAGATCACGTAGAACAGAATGTCTTTGATGATAATAACTTGAACGATGTATTAGCTTGGACCCTTAGAGTGTGACAATTGTATGCAAATGTATAAGGATGGTGGCAGGTAGTCTATTTTTTCTTAATTTTTTTTATACATAAGCATATGTATATAGAAATTTAATTTTAGAGTGCAGGTAAAATCCACGATTTGTATTACGATTTTATGATTTACGATTTTTTATCCTTTTTCGATTTTAGGTGACTACCTTGCCTTTCCGCTTAGGCGCTCTACTTTTTGATAGTTGACTTTTTCTGGCATTGGATTCTTGTTTCCCCACAATCACCATCCCAATTGAGGTTGTTTTTTTAAAAAAAAAATAATAATAAACCTCGTTATTTTATCTTTATTAGATAAGATAATTTTTCTCTTAAAATATTGGCTAAACAAGTTTATGCCTCCCTAGTTCCAGATAGGGTCAACAAGTCCTCACCTTGGTCGTGGCTTCACGGGCCTAACCCATAATGTTATTGAACGGTGGAGGCATAGATCCCTATGTTAACAAAATTTTGTTACCATGTTAAAAATGGTATTTATACATTCTATTCCTCAATATGGAAAGTTACAACAAATACAAAATAACCTAAATATAAAAATAAAATAAAATGATAATAATAGGGATGATTTTTCCAAAATTATTTTTTCTATTCTTAGGATTTGGAGAAAAGGAGAGCCGCCCTATGTAACAGGTCTACTAGTGCTTGAACCAAATTAATTGAATAATCGATAAATCGGTATACATATTAAAAAAAAAAAAGTGATTGTTGGGTGTAAACTCAAACATTATCGTAATTAAAAAAATATTTAAAGTCAAACAGTAAAAATATATTTATTATGTATTTAATTTAAAATGCATTATGATTTTAATATTATTATATTAAAATAAATACCACCCTTTATTACATATATATATATATATATATATATATATATATATATATGAGTTAAGTGGATGTCCTTTAAAAAGACACAAGTTATGTTCTTTTAGTAATTTACACAAAGTCTGACCGGTCAGACTTTGTGTAAATCTGAAAAATTGATTTTTTTTACTTTACTCATCAGCAATGTGATTGGGAGGGAAAGAGAAAAAAAAAAGCAACTTTTCAGATTTACACAAAGTCTAACTCTGACCAGTCAGACTTTGTATAAATCAGCTAAAAATACACAAGATTGTGTCCTTTTAAAGCATACTTTTTTTCACTATATACATATTTATTTATTTTGCTATTTGCACGTGAGCCTTAGAGCGCTCTCAACTAGGTGTCCAATTTATTACTAAACACCGACAAGAGTTCTCAATTTCACATTCACAACCTTAATAAAAAACTGAAAACAAGTAACCTCCAAACACAAAACAATGTCCCAACCCAAATTCATTGTCATAACCTTCCTATACATGTCACTTGTTCTTCCACTCAACACCCATCTCCCAATCTGTAATGGCCTATCAGTTATGGATCTCAATTTGCTGAAACACAGTGAAACTGATGTAATGACCAAAAGGGTTTGCACCAAAAGCATTGTGGAGTGTTTTGCAGAGCAAGAAATGAGTACAGAAACCAGCAGAAGAATTCTGGAAACAATGCAGCACAGGTACATTAGCTATGATACACTGAAGAAGGACATGGTTCCATGTGATAGAGCTGGAGCTTCTTACTATAATTGTCATGCAAGACAAGCAAATCCTTATAGTAGAGGATGTGAGGTCATTACTGCGTGTGCAAGAGGTGTTCAAGGCATCAAAAGTTAACACAGTCCTTGGAATGAGTGAAGGAAACTAGGAAAGTGACCCAAGTTGCTGTATGTTCTTATTCCTTTCTCCTTTGTTTCATATATGAGCTTTCCTAGTCTTGGTCATTACTTTTATACTTTTCTATTGGTTTTTATTTAATTTCTTTGCTACTTTTGTTTTTGTGAACATACCACTGCAAATTGACACATTACTTGGGATTTTAATACCTGTTTGTTGCAGAATATGTTTATACAAATTTAGTTGCAAAGTTTATCCACTTCTTGGACACTCTTGATAATCTTCCATTATTAGGATAAAAAGTGTTAAGAATGAGAAATATTTTCCTAGAAGCTAGGTTAATCTTTTACTTCCTATTATATTTTCTACAAGAATTTTGTCTAGAAGAAAACATTTTAGAAGGCATATTTAATCTGCATGAGGTATTGAAATGAATTGCTTATACTTTGTTGGCTTTGTCTTTTGATTTCAGTCTTACTTCATTTGAAACGAGGCTCTTTCGTTTTGAGTCAAACCCCCTTCTGCAGCAGACAGGACTTAGTGGTTAGACTGAGATTGAAGGGGAAAAGAAGTTGATTTCTTCACAACTGGTAGGGAATATATAAGAATAGTACAGTTAATCCATCATGAAAGTTGTGAGTTGTGTATTAAGAAAGTCTGTAATCCCATACTTTTTGTGACTTATAAGTTTTAATTATATAATAAGAATTAAGAAATATGTAGTGGACTTCATCTAGTAATATCTCTTGCCACTTATTCAAACCTTAGAATCATGTTTGTATCATAGCTTACCTTATGTATAAACCTGGTAAGCAGAGAAGAAGGGAAAATGTGGCATTTTAGAAGCAGTATCTAGTGTAAGATGTAAATGAAATCAAATTAATGAATAAAAAGCTTGGCCTCTTGTAATATAAATATTTTAAATAATGCTTATCTAACATATCAATGTTTTCAAAAAGTGAAGTTCCTTTGTGTTGAAAATTTAATTTTAACTGTGTCTGACTCCTTGTTATTTCATTTTAGCACTCAATAAGATAGGCTGTTAGAAACTTGACATCTTAGACTGCTTTTGAGATTTCTCATATGGTAAAGTCCTCTGAATGATTACATGAACATAAAAAGGAAGATGCAGCTTGTCATCCCCTTTCCAGGTGAGTTTGTTGGATCTATTGTTGATCCTATTATATGTTAAGGGTTAAGAAAATGAAGAACCATTTGCTACACATACTCTTTACATATTGATAAATGTCTCCTTTCTCAATGGATAAAACTTGTTTGTAACTCATATATGAGATGTTCAACTCTCTGTGTTATTCCATTAATCTTCTGTATGTTATCTATTTCCATAAAGGTGGATGAAATTGTTAGTAGAGATAGTCACTCGCAATAAATAGTTAGACCTGTCTTAAGACTCAGAAAAATATTCAATCGACAGGATAAAATTGAAATGAGTCAAAGATGTATGGTTATTACTGAACTTGTCCCATTGAGTTTCCCTTCTTTTTTCCCCCCTTGATATTTGTGTGCATGCGGTCATTTTTTATTCAAACCAAGGAAGAATTGACAGCTTTCAACTTTAACTTGAAGCTCAGATCTATTCATTTAACTATCAAATTTCTTTTATGTATTTCATAAATTACTTTATAGTTTATTTTCACAGTTATATCTGAAAAGATGATATATGGTTGTGGTTAGTGGTTACAAAGATATCATTTCTTTTCATCATTAATGTTATGACTTGAAAAAGGGTATTATGATATATTTTAGAATTGTGAAATAATATGATACAAAGAGGTCTCTATTTATAGAGACCAAAAAACCCTAATTCTTGACCTAATGGGCTTGGCCCAATACAACAAATACTAATAATAATAAAAGACCTAATATTTACAACACTCCCCCTCAAGCTGAGGAATAGATATTTATCATTCCCAGCTTGCTAGTAAATTCTTGAAATCTATCTGAAGGAAGTCCCTTTGTCAATAGATCAGCTAATTGACGCCCAGTGGGAATGTATGGAGTGGTAATCAACCCGCTATCAAGTTTCTCTTTGATGAAATGGCGGTCGACCTCAATATGTTTAGTCCGATCATGTTGAACTGGATTATGAGCTATACAAATAGCGGACTTATTATCACATAGCAGCTTCATAGGTCCCTCACATTTTATTTTGAGATCATCAAGTACAATTTTCAGCCACAGTAACTCACAAATGCCTTGAGCCATAGCTCGAAATTCAGCTTCTGCACTTGATCTGGCAACCACATCTTGTTTCTTACTTCTCCATGTCACCAAGTTACCGCAAAGAAACATGCAATAACCAGTGGTAGAACGACGGTCAGTCACGGATCCAGCATAATCAGCATCAGTGTAGACTTCTAAAGAGAGATTACCATCACGTCGGAATAACAATCCTTTACCAGGAGTAGCTTTAAGATACTGAAGAATTCTCTCTACTGCCTGCATGTGTTTCTCCTTTGGATCGTGCATAAACTGACTGACAACACTAACAGCATAAGCTAGGTCTGGCCTAGTATGGGCCAGATATATCAATTTTCCAACTAGCCGTTGATATTGTCCTTTATCAACTGGAGGACTCTCCTCTTCAAAGCCTATCTTGTGATTCTGCTCAATAGGAGTATTAGAGGGTTTACACCCGAGCTTCCCTGCTTCTTTGAGAAGATCCAAAACATATTTCCTCTGACTGATAAAAATTCCTTTGCTTGAATGAGCTACTTCTATCCCTAGGAAATATCTTAGTTTCCCAAGGTCTTTGACTTCGAACTCAGAGGCAAGTCGTGTCTGCAGAATCTGTCTCTCCACAAAATCATCACCTGTGATAATAATATCATCAACATATACAAGGAGCACAGTAAGCTTCCCATTTTGGGAGTGCTTGAAGAAAAGAGTGTGATCTCCTTGACTCTGTCTATATCCTAAGGTCATCATAACCTTAGTAAACCTTCCAAACCAAGCACGAGGTGACTGTTTCAATCCATACAAGGCCTTTTTTAATCGACAAACTTTATTTTCCCCCTTCACAGAATCAAAACCAGGCGGGATTTCCATGTAGACTTCTTCTTCTAACTCACCATTGAGGAAAGCATTTTTCACATCAAATTGATTTATATCCCAATTGTAATGGGCAGCAAGGGACAACAAGATTCTTACTGTATTCATCTTTGCAACTGGAGCAAAGGTTTCTTCATAATCAATGCCATAGGTTTGAGTGTAACCTTTGGCGACTAAACGAGCCTTGTATCTCTCAAGAGTGCCATCAGAATTATATTTCAGGGTATAAACCCATCTGCACCCTACTGCTTTCTTTCCGTTGGGTCTATCAATAACCTCCCATGTTTTATTTTTCTCCAACGCATTCATCTCCTCTTGCATGGCTTGAGCCCAATTCCCATCTTTCAAAGCTTCATGTACTGATTTTGGGATTGAAGTAGAATCTAGTGCTGAAACAAAGCTTTTGTGCTGCACAGAAAGATTAGCAGAGGAAACAAAATGGGAGATAGGGTATTGAGTACAAGAGGGACAGGAAGAACAAGTTTTCTTGGAACAAGATCTTTTTCCTTTTCTTAAAGCAATGGGTAAATCATCTGAAGCAGTAGTAATGGGTAAGTCATCAGAAACAGTAGTAATGGGTAAGTCATCAGACGTATTAACATCATGATCAGAAATATGAGATTCGGGATTTACCAGTGGTTCAGACGATTGAGGTTGCTGTTGAGGCAATGTGGGCTGTTTCCTTCTTTGATATACCAATTCAGGTGTCACAATCTTCCGTATCTCTGGTGTATTTGATGTATCAGTCATAGGAGGATCAGTCACAGGAGGATCAGACATAGACACATTAGGAACAGGAACAAGAGGAAGAGACACTGACACAGGTGAAGAAGTAGACACTGAAGATTCAAAGAAGGAAGGTGATGAGTCTTCTGGTGAATTATTCTCCCCCTGAAGATGAGGACCTTGGAAAAAGGACTCAGATTCCTGAAATGTAACATCCATAGAAACAAAAAATTTCCGACTTCCAGGGTGATAACACTTGTAGCCCTTCTTATCAGGAGCATAACCAAGGAAGACACATTTAAGAGCCCTAGGATCCAACTTACTGCGATGCTGTTTATGAATATGAACAAAGACAACACACCCAAACACTCGAGGAGGAAGACTTTGCAAAGTTGGAACAGAAGGAAAAAAAGAAGTCATGGAGTGAATAGGACTTACATGATCGAGAACCCGAGTGGGTAGACGATTGATCAAGAACGCTGCAGTAAGAATGGCATCTCCCCAATAGCATTTAGGTACATGTGTTTGAAACAGTAAGGCACGAGCAACTTCAAGAAGGTGACGATTTTTCCTTTCAGCAACCCCATTTTGTTGAGGGGTGTCTACACAAGTAAGTTCATGAATCATACCTTGATTTTGTATAAATTGGGAAAAAGAGTGATTGACATATTCAGTACCATTATCTGTCCTTAGTCTTTTGATATTTTTACAAAATTGAGTCTCAATCATTTTATAAAATTGAAAGAACAGTTGTGGTACCTCAGACTTTTCACGCATTAAGTAAACCCAAGTGACACGAGTGTAATCATCAATAAAAGAAACAAACCATTTATTTCCAGAAGAATGAGGGACCTTAGAAGGACCCCAAACATCAGAATGAATAAGATCAAAAGGTTCAACACTCTTAGTAATACTAGAAGGAAAAGACACACGATGATGCTTAGCAAATTCACAAACATCACAATGAAAAGACTCAACAGACTTAGACAAAAACAATGACGGGAATAAAGATTTGAGTAAACTAAATGGAGGATGACCTAAACGCTTATGATGCAGCCAAATTAAAGAATCAGCAGTTGATTGACCATGAGACATGAATGTGTGATCTATTACTTTATTTGCGGGAGATTGTGACACCAGATAGTACAGCCCACCTTGCTCTTTAGCACTACCAATCGTCTTCCCTGTGGCAAGATCCTGAAAAACACAATGGGTAGGGAAGAAGGTTACAGTACAATTCAAATCTTTTGTAATTTTGTGAATAGAAAGAAGATTCGTGGAGAGTTTAGGAACATGAAGAACATCCTTAAGATGTAAGGACTGCTGTAAGTTTATGTCACCAGAACCCGCAACTGATGTATGTGAGCCATCAGCTATGGATATTGTATGAGTTCCAATGGTAGGATGATAAGAAATAAAGGAGTCAGCACAACAAGCCATATGATCAGTAGCACCAGAATCAACAACCCAAGAATGTTTAAAATCATTACATGAAGAAATGAAAGAATGAGTTTTGGAGCTCATACCAGTCATAGCCAAAGCACTAGTATCAGATGGCTTACTCAGATAATCAAGAATGGTTCGGAGTCGTTCCAACTCATCTGGACGAAATGCAGATTGGGTCTCATTAGGTGCATGGGTTATTTCAGAAGAAGTAAAATGCGCTTGACCACGCATCCTTGCCATCTTTTCTAAGACAGTTTGCTTTCCATAAAGGTGAAAGCATAAATCCTTGATATGACCTGTTCTTTTACAATAAGAACACCATCGATCATTTCTCTTAGGTCTAGAAGAGGTACCATCATAAAATTTTGAAAAAGAACTCCTTTGAGAAGAGGCCATACTGCACAGCAAATGGTCAAAGAAAAACTCCAAGAAGCCACAAAATCACAAACAAATACTAAACAACGTCAGATCTGACCGGAACAGTAACACAGCGGCCGAAACAGTAACACAGTGACCGGAACAAATACCAAACAACGTCAGATCTGGTCGGAGGCAAGAAATTGGTGAAAGAACAAACTCCAAGAAGCCAAGAAATTCTGAAAAAAATACCAAACGATGTCCGATCAAAGTAGAGAGCACAGATCCAGAACCGGCTTGGAGAGACGATCAGAACCGTGGTGGTCCGCGGCCGAGAACCACCGTCACGCGCTGTCACGCGCCGGTGAAGCTGGCGGCGCGTGGGATTCACGCGCAGAGACAAGGGCGGCGCGTGGAGGCGCGTCTGACCTCCGATGGTGCTGGGTTTTTCAGGCGAAGGTCGTCCGGCGAGCGCGATGGTTTCTGTGGCTGTTCGGAGTGAAGAATCCACCGGAAAAAGGTTACAATCGCGATGAACAGGTTCTGTACGGTGGTTCTGTACGTTGATTCTGTGAACGTTTGTTTCTGGTTGTGTAATAGACAAGAAAAAGAAAGAGGAACAGTGAAGCAGTGGTCTTCTCGGTCCAAGAGGTCCCCGGAAAAAATTTCCGATGGCGGCTGATGGCAGCGAGAGACGTGAAAAAGAATAGAAAGGTTTCGTAGGCGCGGAAGCAGAGCCCTCTGGATCGAGAGGCTCTGATACCAACTTGAAAAAGGGTATTATGATATATTTTAGAATTGTGAAATAATATGATACAAAGAGGTCTCTATTTATAGAGACCAAAAAACCCTAATTCTTGACCTAATGGGCTTGGCCCAATACAACAAATACTAATAATAATAAAAGACCTAATATTTACAACATTATGTTATTCAGAATTTGCATTAGAATCTTTGAATTGTTATTTCTACTATTGATTTGCTCATCTATCCTGCAGATGTGGATCTTTGGTTAGTTATAAAAAGGGAACCATATTTTCCACTTGACGTTAGCCAAAGTTTGCCATAAATTATAGTTTCTCGTGTGAAAGCTCAAAAGAAGGAACAATTTTCCGCAAGTTCTAATAATTATTCACATTTTCTCAACTCTCTTTTCCCTGTGTTATGTTTGGTTATTCTCTTGAAAAAATCATGGGATCTTCATGATCATGGAACTATGTGTTGTGAGAATTTAAGTGCGAGTGGTGCAAGTAGTTAAAAATGAACTAAACGAGGACCATATAAGTAAAAGAATCCATCAACTTAACACCTTAAGGTTTAAAGTTGAGATATGTAAATATGTAAATGTAAAGCTGCGTATAAGGATTGCCCTCATCTCTATCCTCGCTAGTTGGGATTAAATGGGGATTGTTTTTTGTTTTTTTATTTATTTATTCTTCTTGTTGGGTGTTGAGGTGGGAGGGGGAGGGCAGTAGGTTATGAATAATGTCTCATAATATGGAAGTGAAATGTGCTGAACAAATGAACAACAGAGCATGTGTGCGCATACAAAATCACAGGTGTGACGACATATGCTAAAATGTTTCATAGTGTGCTGCACTAATGGAAAATGGGCACAACCCCTTAATAAATAAACTAACAGCAGATTACTCGCACTAAATAGACCAAATGGTTTCAATTAAAGCCTTCATACTTGCCAAGATAGTCAACAGTCATGCCTAACTTCCAACCCTGACCCATGCTTGTTTTCTTTCCCCACACACATACACCAACCTAAAAAACAAGAAAAAGAAAGAAAAATTGGACCCAATTACCCAACCCAGCTGATTCTTTTTCAACACCAATTTCCCAAAATAAGATTCATAATTGCTAGAAATATAAGCATCATGCAAAAGCATCAATCAAGAAAGATAGGGGAAATTAATTATTTTTCTCTCTTTACTCATTATTTTTCATTTTTATTTATTTAAGTGAAATTTTTTATATTTTGACCATTTTCATGGATAATATCAACCTCATCCCTGAATATTTTTTCAAATCTGAATTAAAAAAAAAAAAAAAACCTTAATGTATTTAAAGTACCAGTTTTTCCTTATACAAAAAATACCTTTGATGCTTTCATACATGAAACACAAATTCCACTAAGTAGTTGAATGAAAGGCTTGTAATAAAAAAAAAATTCATATTATTTAAACCCTTAAAAATTAATAATTTTGTGATATTTGAAAGCATATGTTAATCTCAAATATAAACTATATTACCATCAGCTATAAGCCAATGCTAGGAACAGTGATATTTTATCACGTTTGGACAAAAAAATTACCAGACTGCCACGCCAATAGTAAATTTTGTCAAAATGTCATGCGGCATAATTCGCTACACAGTTTAGCGAATTATGCATGCAAGTAATTCGCTACACAGTGTAGCGAAATATGCCACGTCAGAACCAAAAATGCCACATGTCAAATTTTGAGAAATTCGCTACCCTATGTAGCGAATTTCTCAAAATTTGACATGTAACATTTTTGGTTCTGTGCATTCTGACGTGGCTTATTTCGCTACACTGTGTAGCGAATTATGTCGCGTGGCATTTTGGCAAAATTTACTGTTGGCGTAGCAGTCTGGTAATTTTTTTGTCCAAGCGTGGCACTTTGGTTACAGCCCCCCAATGCTAGCTCTGATTGATAATGAGGCTTTTTCACCTTTTTGCCCCTCATTAATTATTTAATAACCATTTTGCCGCTTATTGCAAACTATCTACCCCTCTTTAATCGATTAAATCAAAAATTTAATCGATTAAATGATCAAATGAAGATTTAATCGATTAAATCTTCAACTTAATCGATTAAATCTCCCTCTTTATTAGAAGAACAACCTTATGTATGGGAGATTTAGTCAATTAAATAGGGAGATTTAATCGACTAAATCTTCAAGTCAACGATTTTTGCCTATTTTGATCATTTAATCGATTAAATTTTTGATTTCATCGATTAAAGAGGGACAAATTGGTAGATAGTTCTGAATAAGGGTTAAAATGATTAATAAATAATTAATGAGGGGGCAAAAGGGTGAAAAAGCCTTAATAATGAGGTGAACAATTATTGTCTATACTCTACTTTTTTTTCTTGTTAGTATCCATATCAGCAAGTGTTTTGGCATGCAGGGGGTTTGTGTCAAGAAATTTTTTACTATTGAATCTCAGAGTTAGACTTTTAAAAAATTGCAATATCTTTTTTCAAAAGAATGTAATATCTGATTAGAACAAAAATAAATAAATTAGGATGACAATTCTTTTTCGGCCATTTAGGATGACAATTAAAACATGACCATAATATATGGTCAGAGTTTTTTGTTTGTTAGGAAATTATTCTCTCATATAGTAAGAGAGAGTTATCTTATATTATAGATACATTGATAAACATGTCTTGTTATTTTTTATTTTATTTTTTTAACACATGATGAAACCCACCATGTCTTGGAGTCTATTGCATGAGAAGGAGTGTCTCTTATAACATGAGATTAGACGCTACCTTGTTTGTCAAGATATCATACTGGTGTGTTTAACTCCTTTCGATTATGGACCTTGTTTCTCTGTTCTGAAAGGACTATTAGTAGGAGATTTTAAAATATGAAGAGGAAAACTGGCAATGTGAAATGGGCCTCCTTCTGGACTCATTCATATCATAGTCTATCAATTTTAAGGCTACTACTTGGCCCAACTAAAAACTTAAAATGTGATTCTACTTATAATACTGTACGCAATTAATTAAGTTGCTGATTGTAAGATTAAGTAATTTCATTTAAACTTGTTTTTCAAGGTAAAGTATTTTAAACTTATTTTCAAACTCAAGTTACTTACTTGATTAACTAGTGAGAAATTCCTGTACTGATCATCTTTCAAAGTTGATATCTTCTAATCACCTTTTTGCTAATTACAAGCTCCTTCACATAATCTTGATGCAGTTAGTTGGTGATGTCATATTACCGGTATTAACTTTGGATAATGTTTTCTTCCTTTTACATGAAACAAGTAATTTTTCTACACAAACACAAAAATAGGCCCATCAATTCTTTTATTTTTCTTTTATTTTAAAAATAGTGGACCCCACAATTAGTTGTCTCTATGACATGACCTAAGAATTTTCTTACAACATAATATTTATTTTTCCCATTAAATTTTCTTTCTTTCTATTGTATATAAAAAAAATTAAAATATAAAAAAATGTTCAAAATTGATTCAGAGTTTAAAGACATGGTGCTGTTGTTTTATTACATCATTAAAGACATGAGAGATAATCTTGTATTTGAAACTCTCGCACAAATTTAAATTGGTGGCTAAGGCTACATTAATTGTTTTTATATATCTATAAAGGGTGCGCAGGTCCGCCTACTTGTGCTAAGAAACTCTACAAGACTTAATTAATTATTATTAAATGAGAGGTGGTGAAGATCGAATCTATGATACCAAAACTTTGATATAATGTAAAGAATTAATTTAACCCAAAAGTTTAAATTGTTAAGTAAAATTATATTAATAATTTTATACTTTTATAATACTCCTCATACTACGAGACTTGAAGGGTGAATAAACTTTGACAATGATATATTTAAGGGCAATGATTGTCTCCTTTTATAGGAGAGAAGAAATACTTTCTACACTCACATTGAATTTTGTGTCAAATATTTTTATTTTATTTTTTTTTAAAAAGAATGATGGCCCCACATCTTTGTTTGAGTAGGAGATAACTTATTTTTTCCTACAAAATGAGAAAAGTTTTTCTCTATATTTAAAAGGGTGAAATTTAGTGCCTAAACTAAAAATGGATGCTGTATCTAAATCAATATCCTGTAAGTCGCGGCATCAGTTTGTCGATTACCCTCCCATTGGACATGTTTAAAACCAACTTGTTCAATGATGCTTCTCAGTGACTGAATATTATGTGGTAGATTTCATAACTAAAAGCCACATGTGAATCTGACTCAATGATTATTCTTGAAAAACTACTCAAACAAGAATTAAAGCTAACCTAATGGCAGATATTCCATATGTCATGTTTATTGTCTTTTTGCTAAATTCATTTAATACTTTACAAAGAAGTGTGAGGCACCACCTTTGGGAGTTGAGACTTGAGACCATAGAATAGGTCTTTGTTTTAAGATTTGTCTCATATGCTAATGCACCTACCACTAGCACCTCACCAAACTTTGGACTTAGGATAGTAATGGGATAGAAAACCTACTTTCATTTTTTATTCCTATTATTTATATTTATAGGAATATAGTTTTTTACGTTACATGAGATAATTTTATACAATATAAAAAAAATTAATATGACTTACTTATTTTCTTTCTCTTTTTTTTTTTTGGTAGGTCTCACTTACTTTTTTTTAAATATTGTTTATCTAATATAAGATGAGAAGCAAATTTAATATGTTCCCAGCACACATAATCCATGAAAAGAGAGAGAGAAGAATTACTGAATTAATTTTCGAACATGAGAAATATATCCCCGTTATTTATTGGTGAATGAGGAAGATAAGGAACCTTTTGCTTTTCTATACCCATTACTCTTCCTTTTTCTTCTGTTTTTGTCCTTTTTTCATTGCATAATCAATCATTGATGTCATGTTTCCAGCCTATTTTCATCTCATTTAGCTTATTCAAGATTCTTTCTAAAAGAATTACGGAAAATATCATAAAGTTAGGCTTTTAATATTTCTAAAGTGAATGTAGATAAGTTATTTACATTCGCTCCTAAAACGACGTTATTTTGGATTGAAAATTTAAAAAATTATAATGAAAAAGACTATTATAACTTGAAATAAATTATAATTACAAAAATATCTTAATTTCTGCCTCAAAATAACGTCGTTTTGAGCTCAATGTAGATAAGTTATCTACATTGATTGACAGTAGAAAAATGAACCCTAAAAGTTATATCAAATTTGAAATTTTCACAAATGAACCATTTGATTTTTAATTTATTTTTATTTTTTTAGAAATATTTCAATCGGTCCATTGCTTCGCAACTAATCCGATTCGAGGTGGATCCAGGATTAAAGTTTTAAACCCCTCCCAAATGTGGTACTGAAGAGATTCAAACACATACTCTCACCTCCACTTACTTAGTTCTCATACGCCAACTGTGCTATCATTATTTGGTGATTTTTAATTTTTATTGACGTTCATAAAAGCATCTCAATATTCATTTTTTTATTCAATCAATCTTTACTACCACCCACATACTTGTTTTATCCAACCACTAACATTGACTAATTGATTCTCTGAGGCTGCGCATTATAAAAGACTAATCAGCGTATTCAACATGGAAATTGGATAATTGGGTGCTAGTCCTTTTCATTCAGAAGTTCAGTCACGACTTTCGATCCATATGACATATCAAGGGTTGTATCTGAAAGGTACATAATATTTCTAAAGGATCTGTTCGACAACACCACAATAATGGTATTGATGCTTTGCAGTTTGCAAGACCAAGCAACAAAAGATGGGTGAATGAAATTAGTAATTGAGGAATAATTATCTCAAGTTGCATGAAATAATTATCTCGTACAACAGAGACAAAAGAGTAAGTTCACTATTTTTTCTTTTTTTAAAAAAATGATGAACCCCACAATTTTATCTCTATTGCAACATGAGAGTAATAGATCTCTTAGTAATTTACCTTTTTCCTTTGTCATTGTAACAAACATGTGGTAGAAATTTTTGGCAATCCTTTTTGCTCTTAGTTACCAACAGCAGTAGCCTATACATAAAGTTGGGACATTCAAACACTTCAATGCTTGAGCAACTTTTTGTGGTAATTTTAACACATCTTAAAAAAATGAGAGAATCGTCCAACAGATAGTCATATAAAATGGGATGTGAAACAAGGATGGTGAGTCTAAATTGGATTGATGATCCAACTAAAATTTACCTTCATCTTTTAATCGCACCAATTATTGGATTAATGCTGTGATGTTGTTTTTATTCCATAGTTGCTCTTGTCTTTTTTGTTTTACTGCACCCAAGAATAGAAAAATCAAGGTCGTGGAAAATTTGGGTGATGTCATAAGTTCGTTTTGTCGTTGTAATAAAAAACTACAGAAATTAAAATGCTTTCAGAGACTGCTAGGACTTAAAGGTTAATAATAAGTTAATAACATAGGAATTATTCCATTTCTCTAATTTGTAAGGATGAACGGTCCTTTATTTAGTATGGAAAAAGTCGTGAGATGATTATTTTACTTTTTATATAATTTTATAATCAAATTAACAAAACAAACAAAAATAAACGAGATTTCATCCTTCCCTGTTTCTCTCCACATCTTAATTTTACTATTTAATTTAAAGCTTCAGTCTTCTCAGGTCTCAACCAAGAATATATACATTATTATCAATAGCACCTTTAACCCAAATTAATTAAGATAGGTGATAAATAAATTCAAATTAATCGGCGAAAAACATGGTTTAAATCATTAACGTAAAAAGCTCAATTTAAATATATTAGTAGTATAAATTTTAGCATTATGTTAACGTAAATAACTTATCTATATTGAGTCCAAAACGATATCGTTTTGAAACAAAAATCAAAAAAAAATTGTAATTATAATTTATTTAAGAATTATAATCATCTTTTTCATTATAATTTTTTAATTTTTTAATCTAAAACAACGTCGTTTTGAAAACGAACGTAGATTTATCTACGTTTACTTTAGAAACATTAAAGTCTGCTTTTTATCATAGAAAACTCTTCTAAATCATAGTATAAACGACGAAAATCCTTACTCAAATATTTCTAGTAAATAAGTCAAATAGCAACATCATAAAAAATAAAAATAAAAATGAACTCAGAATCTATTATTAGTGCAAAACTATTATTATTATAAAATTTTTTGCTTTAGCATGATCATAAGCTCACATAAAATCATTTAATTCCCGTGTAACTCATGTTTTTTTAATATGGCACATGCATTTAAAATAATACTAGCAAAATTTGTATTCATGCCTAGCCATTAGCTGAATCTAATTATTCCCGGATAATTAGGTCCGAATTGTCAGGTATGTGAATACTGGATTATAAGGATGAGAACTTTTTTTTTCATTTTTTCTTTTCTTTTGATATATTAAAGGTGGAGCCGTGGAGAGAAACACAAATTTGAGCTACCAAATCAGAATGCACACAGCCCCCGACCAAAGCCTTATTCAAACCCATTTGGTCTCATTGAAACCAATAGATTGCCTTGCTCATACCTGACCCACCCACCAGAACAGAAATTCTAGGAAAATCAAACACCTAAAGTTCCTTCCACCACAAATCTCAAAAGTCTAATAACAAAAATCCGAAAATGAAAATGAGAACCAATCAAGCCGATGCATAAAACAGTTTTTCTTTTCCCTAGATCTCATCACCCCTTGATTATCATCTCAGTACCTGTAGGCAGCAGGCTTGTAAGGACCCTCAACGGGCACACTGATATAATCAGCCTGTGATTGGGAAAGCTTTGTGAGCTTAGCACCAAGCTTGCCAAGGTGGAGTGCAGCCACCTTCTCATCAAGATGCTTAGGCAAAACATAAACCTTCTTTTCATACTTGCCAGTAGCCTTCTCCTTCCACAACTCAAGCTGAGCAATGACCTGGTTTGTGAAAGAGCATGACATGACAAAACTGGGATGCCCTGTGGCACAACCCAAGTTCATCAAACGACCCTCTGCCAAGACAATGATGCCAGTCTTGGTCTCAGGGAAAACCCACCTGTCGGTTTGAGGCTTGATGGTGATGCGCTTCACGCCAGGGTAATTCTCAAGCCCAAGCATGTCAATTTCATTGTCGAAGTGACCAATGTTGCAAACAATGGCATTGTTCTTCATTTTCCTCATGTCGTCAACCATGATAATGTCCTTGTTACCAGTGGTGGTAACAAAGATATCAGCATAAGCCACAACATCTTCAAGGGTCAGAACCTGAAGACCTTCCATGAGAGCCTGAAGGGCACAAATAGGATCAATCTCAGTCACAATCACACGAGCCCCAGCTTGCTTCAAGGCAGAAGCACAACCCTTGCCAACATCTCCGTACCCACAAACAACAGCAACCTTCCCAGCAATCATAACATCGGTGGCCCTCATCAACCCATCAGGGAGGGAGTGACGGCAGCCATACAAGTTGTCAAACTGTTACAAGCCATAGATCAAAAGATAAAAACACACAAACTTTATTGTCAGACCAGAAAATGACACACCAAGCAAATTCGAATCATAATCACCAGCAATCCCCACCAAGTAATATATATATAAATTCAATGACCCACTTGTTGTTTTCAAGAACCTAATCAACACTAATAACTACTACTTATTACACAACCTGAACCCCAGACATATCAATAGCACACCAAACCCAGTCATTAAGTAATACCCAACACTCCAAACTTCTCTCAAGACATAAATCAAACAGTTGACAGATTCAAAACCCAAAAGTCAAAATTTAACACATTCAACTAATGCTAAAAAAACCCACAACACAGGACAGATCTGAATCCAACCCAAAATCTTAACTAATAAAAATCAACAACTTATACCCAAAAATCAAACCAAAACCCCAGATCCAGAAACAGATCTAGCGAAAAAAAAAAAAAACTAACCTTGCTCTTGGTGACAGAGTCATTAACATTGATAGCAGCGAACAAGAGAGTTCCATTAGCTTGCATCTGATAAAGCCTCTTAACTCCAGTGGTAGTCTCTTCAGAAACCCCAACGAGCCTCTCCTTCATCTTACGGTACCTCTTAGGATCGGTCTTCAGCCCATCCCTGATGATGGTAAGCACGATCTGAAACTCAGCGTTATCCGTTGAAGCCGGGTCGGGCACCTGACCCGTTTTCTCGAAGAGCTCCTCGGCCTTAACACCCTCATGGATGAGCAACGTGGCGTCGCCTCCGTCGTCGACGATGAGGTCAGGTCCGCCGCCGGGACCCCAGTCAAGGGCGCGTTCGGTGCACCACCAGTACTCCTGGAGGGTCTCTCCCTTCCAGGCGAAGACGGCGGCGCTGTCGCGAGCTATGGCGGCGGCGGCGTGGTCCTGAGTGGAGAAGATGTTGCAGGAGCACCATCTAACCTCGGCGCCGAGCGCGGTTAGGGTTTCGATGAGGACGGCGGTTTGGATGGTCATGTGGAGTGAGCCGGTGATCCTGGCACCCTTGAAGGGCTGGGCCGGGCCAAACTCGGCCCGGCAGGCCATAAGGCCCGGCATCTCGACCTCAGCGAGCTCGATCTCAAGGCGACCAAAGTCGGCCTGAGAAAGGTCCTTGACCTTGTACTCACGGCCAGTTGTGGTTTTCTCTACCGACAAAGCCATGATGCTGATGAAGAAGAAGAAAGATACAAGGTAGAGAGAAAGAGAGAGAGAGAGTGTAGAGGGGATATAGTGATATGTGTGAGTGTGTGAAGAAGAAATGAGTGTGTTTAAATAGGGACTTTGGGAGTTGGTGGTGTGTGTGTTGTTGAATGTTGATTACTTATTTTCTCCACTAAACATAATTCAAATTATGTTCAACTCCTTATTTCTCTTTCTTTTTTCTTTTTTTCTTACTTCTTTCCTTAGTACTTTCAAAGAAAATCTAAAATTATTTATTATGCTAAGAAAATATATTTGATTTGGTATTCAAAACTTACCTACTCTATATACAAAAGGATAAAATATTAAATATTATGTAAGTTGTATTACAACTGAATTTTTTCCGACAAAGTTTTCTTAAAAAAAATAAACCTTTAAATATTTTTCTTAATAGTTAAAGAATTGTTAAATGAGATAAGAGACATGAATAAAAAAAAATCGAGTAAAATAAAGAATGATTAGAGACTCTCTTTTTTTTAACTGAAAGTCTTGAACTTGAGTAATATTAATAGAGAAAATTATTGGTGATAGAGTCACCGAGAAATTAAAAAAAAAAAAATCCTTCAAAACTAAACAATTTGTGAATGGTATCAATACTTATAAATAAGAAAAAACTTGAGCGATGATCGGTCCAATAGATATTGGGCTGGGATGACCAGCCACGGTTGAAGATGAAGGATATTGACGAAAAGAATGAACGTTGAATGGAGTCTTGCCGAGATGTTGGGTTGCTTGGCGAGATGGGAAATGCGCGAAATTGATGTTTGCATAATGTGGAGGAGACTGTGGGGGTTACATGTAAGGCACTCTGATGCTCAAGTCAGTTCAATATTCAATAGGGTTCGAGTATTCAAAGAGAGATATCATATATGATCTACATGCCTCTATATTTACAGTGTGGAGTGTCTTACTTCATGCCACCTTTTAGTGGTGGTGTCAATTCTCAATAGTATAAATGGGTGGCCTGTCACAGGCTATTCCTTGGTCTAGAAGCCTAGAGTCGGGGTAGTTCTCGTAGATGTGGTGGCAAGCTGGGGCTGCATTTCATTCATTGGTTTCAAGTGGTGGCCAAGTTACCCGAGCTGCCGATCTTGATGTTGATGTTTTCTTTCATGTTAAATCACTCTGGCTTGCTAGTCGACTAGGTGAGATTCCCACGGTTTGTACGTGGGATGGGTGAGTTGCCTTGTTGGTCAAGTTTGGAGTTTCCCGGGCCTTCTAGGCCTTTATTGGATTGGGCTTATAGCTTGTTGCTCACGCCACAGGCATAAGTAGCGAGATATATATTCATGTGAGATGTCAGTTTACTTGTGGCGAGATGTTGCTGGGGTGTTCATCAACCAATCCAAACCCTAAATCGCAGTGACTGAACCGAAAAATCAATAATCGAATTAACCGAAAGTCGAAAAAAAAAACCATAAATTGTAATTGGATTGGATCGGTTTTTGGTTTGTTTAGTGAAAATCGATCCAATCCAAATCGATCCAATTTATTAATCTCTCCTACCTACTTAGGCCAATTCCCCAATCATACTCCAAAAAATTCTGAACCCGAGACTCATTAACCATCAGCTAAATCCAAGAAAATTTATTGCCACATTCTAGCAATTTTTCATTACTACCGTCAATGTGACTTCAACCGTTGGATATGATACTACAAAACCATGATTTTTTTTGCTACATAAATATTGCATTTGTATTGAGTTAAGGATTTGTTTTATTTAGTTTTATAAATTTCACGTGAATATGATACTACTATAAAACTTATGTGCCAAAATTTGAAATAAAAAATTATTTTAAGATTTCTCTATATTAGTAATTGAGAATAAACTTCCTTACTTTGCCATTGTCCAATTTTCCTTCTTATACAACAAGTGATAAATACTTGAAATCGAGCTTATCCAGTTTCAAGTTTTTGTTATACTATATTGAAAATTAGATTATCATTTACTGATACTTCTAGATTGCACAAGAATCACTTTTACAAACTTTACAAAGCCAATACATACAAATGATATGTTATTTGCACAATAATCATCATAAAAATTTTTGGCTTTTCAAAAAATCAAAAACTGATCCAATCCAAATCGAATAAAATTTAATTGAATTGGATCGGATTTGAAAAAAAAATCAAACTGAATGGATGATTATATTATCAAACCAAAGGGATTGGATCAGATGATTTTTGCTTCCAAAACTGATCCAATCTAGACCACATACACCCCTAGATGTTGCCATGTATTCACTATGTCTTGCACTTGAGTGGATTTTGGTAATCAATCATTTCGCTGCTTAAAAAATGGTTGATGTGACGTTAATCCGTTAGTGGCATTAAACGCAACCTTCATTATGTGTGGGTTAACATATTAACCCTTTCGCCTCCTGCTGACACGCGTCCCTTCCATTTTCACCACCATTTCACTTTTTGGTGTGCTTTTACGCATATGCCCTCTGTGACTTTTTGAGTTTTAACCTCTCTTTCGTTTCTTCCATAATCATTCCCATTCTCCTTGTGAATTTACTTTCGTGACACGTTGATGGTTGTAATGCCCCGCAACTTGCAAGAATCAATGACTGTCCCCATAAACATGCACGAGACTTGTCAGCATGCTTTGTCCTCACTCACACACTTCCTAGGAAAACTTTTCAGGAGGTCACTCATCCCAGATTTGCTCAAAGTTAAGCACGCTTAACTATGTAGTCCTTCCATTCCGGTCTACCGAAGAGTAGATGCATCTTGTTAGTATAGGTAGTACCAATTAATTCATATAAGTTATCCCCAACTGTACTGTCATATACCAACACAGTCTTTGAAATTTATCTCTTTCAGGTGTTGATTTGATTCATTCATGTACGCCCCAGCTACAAGATTTGGCATGAGCAGCTTATTATCTGTGTCATTTTGCACTGGCTATCACTCTCTGCCCCTGCTAGCCCTTGGGATGTTACATGCCCACCAGCTTCCGTCTGGTTCGTCCTTGAACCGCGTCGTACTGGGAGAGAGGATCTGCTCTGATACCACTTGTAATGCCCGATCACTTGCAAAGATCAATGACTGTCTCCACAAACTAACACAAAATTTTCAGCGTGCTTTGTCCTCACTCACACACTTCCTGGGAAAACTTTCCAGGAGGTCACCCATCCCAGAATTGCTCCAAGTCAAGAACGCTTAACTATGAAGTTCTTCTGTTTCAAGCTACCGAAAAGTACATGCATCTTGTTAATATAGGTAATACCAATTAATTCTTACAACTTATCCCAAACTATACAGTCCTATACTAGCACAATCTTTGGAATCCCTCTCTTTCTGGTATTGATTCGATTTATTCATGTATCTCCAGCTGCAAGATTTGGCATGAGCCGTTCATTGTCCGTGCCCTTTCGCACTCCCAGCCCTTGAGATGTTACAATGGTGATTGGCTACTTGCTTCAAGCTCAGATTTCTGAAGAATTTTCAACTCTCTTCAACTATATATACAACATGTATTTCTCTTCTTGTATTTTTACCTTCATTGTGTTGCATTTCTAGAAATTTGCATGCTGGTATTGTCTGGGTAGGAGAATGTATTGTTGATAAACCCGGACCGATCCTGCCGGGTCGACCAGGGAACCGATAAACCAGTTATATTACCAGTCCGGGTGAAGCAACGGATCGGCCAAACATTGAAACTAATGCAACCCAGACAGTTTTGATGAAAACTGGTGACTTGACCTATTTCATAAAAAAAATATTATTTCCAAAATAAATTTTCATAAAGGATATCATTTTTGTAAATTCGCAAACGGTTTGTTTTCTTTTGAAACATTTGAGTGATCTGTTACTTTACTTATTGACTTACATAGGTTATGTACTTACAACACTAATATTATTCTGGTTATGAACTATGCAAAATTTTTGATTAACTTTATAGCTAGAGATGTCGTCTACAGAATGTGAAGCATCAGTATCACAAGCATTATATGTTTGTTTGATCCTTTATTGGATAATGATGTACATGTATTTGAGTATGTTTATATTTTTTTAATATAAATTATAGATTTACATATGCTTATTGGGTCATACAGTTAAACCAGTGACTCAATATTTCGATCGGGTACCTGGCCAATTTTAATAATATTAGTTGAATGTGTGTTTTTCGACATTACTTTTCCTTCATTCTCGTTAGTGAGCATTTTGTTTTTCTGGGCATTGTGTCTCTTGTTTCTGGGTTTATTAAGTATTTTTCCACCTATTTGCTAATATGTATTCTAAACAACAATCTTTTGCCTTTTTGGAATGGTTGAGAGATCCAACTCAGCCAGTCAAGAACCTAGGCTAGAACCCAATCATGTTAAGTCCTTCAACACCGATGAATGGTGGCTGATTGCAGAGGGAATATCTCTATGGGAGAAGGCTGAGATCCTGACGACCTTTCCTTTTGCATTTTGGCTTATGACATATATTACTTTTTCAGACAGCCAGATGGAAGATAGGGAGAAGAGGCTTGAGTTGATGAGAATGAAGAAACTCGCGGCTGGAGGTACCGAAACTTCAGGATTTATCTCGTCGACCACTTATGGTCGAGTCCCTCCGAGATCAACTACTCCTAACCTATCTTCCCCTGCCACAGTCTAGGATCAGACATTGAAGTAGAGGAAACAATTTATGAAGAGCCTGACGTTATTAGAAAGAGAAAGAACAGAAGAAATAGAAAAACTCAGCCTTTTGACCTTGGTGATGTGATTTTTAAAATGTATGACCGGAATAATCTGTCAATGAAATGAAATACCTGAGTAATGCATAACGACGCGGTGGAGGATGCACCGTTTTCAGACTCGTCTCGTTCCTAAACGCGATACATGCAACATGTACAATAATCGGAGCTGGGAGTGATGTGGGAAGTGATGTTGGAAGTGATGGAGCTGAACTGAAGTGATGGAACTGGAACGTGATTCTTTGACCACCGCGTCCCTGCTGTGTCAGATGCCCCCTGACGCGGTACCTGTCAAACCGCGAGCCGGCAGCCAATGGTGGTCCACCATCTCCTCTACTGTACGCGGTCTTCTGAGAGCCGCGTTCCTGAGGCGTTTCATTAGAGGCCGCGTCCAGCCTTCACCCTGGACCACTACTTATTCTCCCCCATCCCCGGCAGAACATCCCATTCTCTTCTAAGTAGAACGCGTTTGGTGCTTGTGGCTTGTGGGGCTTTCGGTTTGCCATTCTTTGTGTCATTTTCAAGTAAGTAGTATTATTAGATATTAGGTTTGTCATATGATTAAGATATTAGGTTTGTCATATTTGCAAGTAAGTAATATTATAATCTGGTCCACCATGTGTTAAAATCATATTATTAAGATTTTACATTTTCGAATGTTTTTTTTTTCTTTTTGTCTTAAAATTAGAATAGTGAATTTAATTGTGATTATTTGCTATTGTTTATAGTACTACTATTTTGTATTTAATTGCATGAAAAATTATTATTATTGTATTAATATTTATAAAATTTGTTAAATATGTTATATGCTATATTAGTATTTTAGGTTAATGGTGTTATATTTTATGCATAATTGTATTTTTATGTTCTTTAAAGGTCTCTTTATTTTTGGCTAAAAATATTAGGTTAGTATATTTAGTTTTTATAATTTGGTAGTAATTTTATTATTACTATTTTATATTTAATTGCATAAAACTTTATAATTATTCTATTAAAGTTGTTAAATATGTTATATTTATATTATTAAATTTGTTAAAAGTATAATATTATTATTATTAATATGTTACTGTTATTGGCCTTATATTTAATGCATAATTAAATTTTTAGTGTCTACACTGGTTCTACATTTTTTGTCTACAAATCTTAGGTTAGCCTATTTGTTTTTTATAATTTGCTATTATTTATGATTATGACTATTTTATATTATGCGCGTAAAATTTTATTAATATTATATTAATTATTCTATTAAATTTTTTAAATATGTTATATTTATATTATTAAATTTGTTAAAACAGTAATATTATTATTATGGATATGTTATGGTTATTTGCCTTATATTTTATGCATAATTAAATTTTTAGGGTCTTTAAAGGTCCTATATTTTTTGTCTAAAAAACTTAGGCTAGCCTATTTATTTTGTATAATTTGCTATTATTTATTATTATTACTGTTTTATATTCAATTGCATAAAATTGTATTATTATTGTATTAAATATTTTTGTAAAATACGTTAAATATGCTATATATAATTTTTTTAATTAAACTTGCATAACACAAGTTCATGGCATGTGAGGTGATTAATCCGGGTCCCGAAGATTACAGTGTGTTAAGAATTGATGTGCAAGAAACGCATGTGTCCCAAGCTGTATGGAACTCGGGATTGAAGAGGGTTCTCAAAGTTCGTAGAGCAACGCATGGGAAGGAGTCAGATCCGCACGATCCGGATAATATTCCGGAGCCAGTGGTGGAGCACCTTAGGCGTGCAGGCTTTTATCATGTCGCACGCATGCGTCATATGCCAGTTAGTTATTTAAAAGTGAGATGAATTATGTGCTTGTCCTTATTATAGGATAATGACTAATTTTATCCTTGTACAATGTCTTGCAGATCGATCATGCACTCATTAGTGCTCGGGTCGAGCGTTTGGCGCCCGGAAACACACACGTTTCACATGCCTCAGGGCGAAGTGACCATAACTCTTCAAGATGTGAATGCTATTCTTGGTTTGTCATCAGACGGGGAACCACTGATTGGACCGACATCCGCTAGTTGGAGTAATGTTGTACATCAAATGTTGGGACACCAACCTGAGCCACATGAGATCGAGGGAAGCTATTTGCAAATGTCCTTCATAGATCGACACTACGGACATTGGGTGCAGCACCAAGGCATGCCTCATAGTGAACTCCTCCATTCAAGGGCTTGTATATTGTGCCTCATTGGTGGATTTCTGTTTAGTGACAAGTCAGGGAATAAGATTGCCCTACGGTTTTTGCCATTTTTAAATAGGGATTTTTCGAGTATGACCACCTACAATTGGGGCGCAGCAGTGTTAGCATTCCTCTACAGGGAATTATGTATGGCGAGAAACCCAGCCCAAAATATTATGTCTGGTTGCCTGACCTTGTTGCAGATATGGGCATGGTTCAGATTCCCCCCCCCCATTGCACCGTTTATACCACCTGTGACCGATCCAAATGATCATTACGGAAGAAGATATGATGATATTTACGTATTTTACTGTGAAGTGAGTCGGAAAACAGTAAGACTTGGAGCCAAATGGCATTTTTCTTATTTTTTGGGTTTGTTTCCTTCAGATTTAACAATTTTGGAAGGCGGATACGGCCAAAGGATTTGATGCACTATAGATCGACACTTGACACTATAAGCAGAACCGATGTATAAGTTTGTACATGGCTTTAGTATTTGTCGGTTACATTATTTTACCATTATGTAATTAACATTTGTTGTTTTGTCGCAGATAATTTGGCAGCCGTATACTCATTATCACTTTCTTGGTGCATCTTTGGAGAGTCAAATGATGCGGAGATCCGTTACCCCACTTATTAGTTTCCATATTGTGGAAGCTCATCTGCCAGATAGGGTAATGCGTCAGTTTGGTTTAGAACCCTGCATCCAGTTGCACCAGCTAGACTTGGAGGCATTCATGATGTTATGTTACGCGGTAAACAGACTGAGAATTGGTTGGTTAAGTTGCAACCATTTATAGCCAAGTGGGAGACGCGAAACACAAGGGTTGTTGACGGCCAGAGTGGAGGCAGCAAATGCATATCACCTAATCATGAATACATGAAATGGTATCGGCCTCGTACTAGGCTATATATGACGTATAAGGCTGCCCGGACCGGACATATGGTTAGTTGTTGCATTAATTTTAATTTACCTTTATTCAAGTAATATATTGTTAATGTTATCCTATTTGCAATGTGTAGGTAGATGCAGCTGAGATGGCATGGTGGATGGCAGACGAGGATGACCCATCGACAAAAATTGATGTCCAAGAGGTTATCGACAGACTGCTTAATATTTTGCTCGAGTATGGTAGGGTCAATGAGCCTGACCCAGTGGCAGCAACTGTTCAATTACCAGAGGAAGCAGATACAAGTATTGAGGTCCCACCTAGGGCGAGGGAAGGACACGATATACCTCATCGTCGTGAACACATCCCTCCGGAGATATACAGTATTGATCCCCCGGGACCACGGATGCCTGGGACTTACAGACCACCTAGACAACCCACAGGTGCGTCAGTTCCTTTTGACTATTTTCCACAGGTTAGGCCACAGGCACAACCACAACCACATCAACCATTCTCCTTTCATTCATTTGGATAACCACAACATGCGTCAACCACACAGGAATAGGGTTATCCACCACCGACTCATGACAGCTCGACCGAGCCACCATGTTGGCCAACCCCTATGAACATGTCAGGCGGTGCATCTTCGAGCAGTCAGCAGCAGATAATTTGTTCCATATTTGGGGAGTTTATTGATCCATATGCCCATTTAACCAGTCATAATGATCAAGCAGAACAGCACACCACGGATATACCTGTTAGGTCATTTATCAGGGATGACACTGATCCATCAGATGACTTCTTTGTGGCGGCGACACAAGAATTTGACTACACAACCCAAATGGATCCAGAATCATTATTACCCCTGGCGCGTAGGCTTCCTAACAGGGACGCGAAGACGAGACAATGGCCTCCCAGATCGTAGATTTTTTATGTATTGGTATCTTTTATGAATGCACTATATGTATATAGTTTCATTGTATTTGAATGTGGTGATGTATTATGGACATTATTTTATCTTTCATCATTTGTGGGTGGTTTATGTTGTATCATATATATTGCCCTATATTTCGTACTACCAAGTAGCAACCATTAAATATCAGGGAGCGACAATACATACGTTTTAATAGCAAATCTAAATAGATCGTTAACAGACTGATAATATATGCGAAATGATGTAGACCCTATCTACGATACATTTCATTGGATATTTACACATGCAGGACATGATCGTCTATTATGCCCAATCCTTCCACAAACACCGCACTTAGTACGACTTGAACTGGATTCTACTTGATCCATCTCGTTATGAATGCGAGACCTCTTAGGACGTCCCTTTGCCCGCACACGGTGTGGATCTGGCAGAAGTATCGGTCCAGTATAAGGTGGGATCGCGTCCTCATTGCCGATCGAATACCGAGGTGATGCATACACCTTATTAATATTGAGGATGGAGTAGCATGGGTCCACAAAATTCTCATGAGTCATACCCACCTTCAAACAAACCGCCCTGACATGGCTGCATGGATATTTAAACGCTTCAAATTTTCCACACTGACACTTTCTTTCATTCAAGTACAAAGACAATAAATATCCCCCTTTCTGTGTTATTGGATTATATGGTTCTTCCACTTCAAATAAGGTAGATTCTCTATTAAATGCACGAACAATGTGTGATGAGGCAGCAACTGCTTCTCTCTCCATTCTAAGGTGGGCATTATGACAAAACTTAATACCGACAGCAACATCAAGACTAGCTTCGTGACCTCTCTTTACAAAGTAATGCACAAGCTTACTGTAGGTGTGCTTGACCAAAGCTGTGATTGGCATCCCTCGAGCCCCTTTAAAAATGCTATTTACGCATTCAGATAAATTTGTTGTCATATGACAATAATGCCGTCCATCCACATTATATGCACGACTCCATTTCTCCTTCGGGATAGCATCAATCCACGCCGCTACCTCTGGACTATTGCTCCGAAATTCCTCCAACTTAACATCAAAATTTACCTTCGATGGAGTATAACCTGCATTTAACAACCAATCAAAGCATTAATTTGTCGTATTCATAAAATATACACGGAGTAGTAAAGCTTATCGTGTCACCTAGATTCTTCAATTGATGTTTCCACTCCTCATTTTTGAATCTTTGGTTGAAGTTACTTCCAACATGTCTCAGGCAAAAGACATGGTACGCTTTTGGAGGCTGCCAATCAAGATATAGGTTTGCAACTGCCGATAATATGCCTCGATGTCGATATGATATTAGGCATATACCTGTCTTTTGAGTGACATACAAACGTATACAGGACAAAAAGTATTCCCATGACTCCTTTGTTTCACCTTCTACAACTGCAAAAGCCAATGATAATACCTCATTGTTTCCATCATGCGTTGTGGCAATCGGCAATGTACCTTTATACTTCCCATATAAATGAGTACCATCAACTTGTATAACCGGTTTGCAGAAGTTGAACGCGTCACAACATTGCTTAAAAGTCCAGAAAATTCTATGGAAAACCCTGTAACCATTGACAACACGGTGATTGACCACGTAGTCATTTGTGTGAATGAGATAGACAGAACCCTCAGAAAATTTAAGCATGTAATTAAACCATTTAGGCAAATAAGCATAAGATTGGTCCCAATCACCGTAGATTTTTGCCATGGCTTTTTGTTTATCCTTCCTAGCCTTCCTGTATGAAATAGTAAATCCATAATTGTTTTGGATTTTTTCTTGTATCAAACTGATTGATACATGAGGTTCTTCCTTCACCATATCTGCCAAAACAATATAATATATATAACATTACTAAATTGCTATTCAAGGATATAAAAATTGAGACAATACAAATTTCATTAGAAATAAACACTCACCTAATATAGTCGAAGCAATGAAGGCGAAATCAAGTTGTCTGTGATCTTAGGACAGATTGCAAGTGGCACAATTGTGAGGTCCTTCCCATCTACTCACAACCCACATTAATCCAATTTTTGGTTTCATTGCCCTCATTCGCCATGGACAACCAACCCATGGTTCTTGCATCTCAATACTAGCTTCATAGTCGTGCTCTCAACAACAGTTGCTTTCTTATTAATTTTCATACAATATGACTTGACCGCCATCTGCACTGATTCCTTAGCAACAACAGTTGCTTCCTTATTAATTTTCATACTAGCTTCATAGTCGTGCTCTCAACAACAGTTGCCTCCTTATTAATTTTCATACAGTATGGCTTGACCGCCATCTGCACTGATTCCTTAGATTCAAACTCTTGTTTAACAAATAACTCATCCCCAATGGTCCATGCACCATGACAATCTCTCTCGTTGTATTTTCGATCTTCATTCGGATACTCATAATTAATATATGAGTAATGTGGTATGCCATTCCAAAACGGAGTTACATTAGGGTTTACATTGGGAGTTACATTGTCACCTACATAACATACAAGCAACTAAATCGTTAGTTGAACTAGAAAAAAAGATTGTAATTTTTTTTTAGATAAATCACTTGTCAACTAACCTGCAACCACATTTTGATACCCAACGATACCCGTTGATGTGGATTCATTGACGTTGTTTTGAAAGCCTATCGGCACATCAGATGGATTACTATCGTCGTCATCTTCACTAGCTGATTCATCGTCATTAATGTCGGCTGCCAGGCACACATCCTCATCTTCTTCTTCTTCGTCATCGTCCTCGTCATTACGGTCATATGTTGGTAGGTCTTCAGCGTCAAATATCAAATTGTTGGGCGCTACTGGAAGTACAGAAGGTGATGCATTCCTATTTAAATTATCAGTGTCGGGTGCTATATTCAGATCAAGCGACCAAATCGGTATTGACAAAACATCGATATTTTCAAAATCTACATATATCTCCACAAACTTTCTAGCATTCGTATGATCAACACTTGTGTCAGCTTGTTCCACAAATATGTCTAATATAATATCAACATCATCATCATCCGTAATTGATATTGCTGTGTATTCATAATTGCCAGCAAGAGCTCTTATAGTGACTTGAGAAATACGTTGATTCCCTTTGAACCCCAATTTCTGATGAATGTTCGCTTTCAACTGCTCAAAGGTAGTACCGCGTGTAATACGCATTGGTCATTTTTCACCTTCAAATGTTACACCGCGACGACCTATAACCTTTCTACCATTATAGTATATAAGTGCACGAACTGTTTGTAAATTTGAACTCATTTTTCCTGCAAAAAGTTAAACAAAAGATATAAAAAAAAATTAATATGTAAAATAATTTAAATACATCATGGATAATTACAAGGATAAATTTTTACTGTAAAATAAATTCTAAATAAAGCAAAGCATACATGAAATAACAAATGAAAAACATGACTAAATATCAGTATAATATGACATTCAACACATTAATTTTTTCCATTATACAACAACACCTCAACTAAGGGTGTAAATGGACTAGGCCGGCTTACAGGGGCCTACGGCCTAATCTATATTAGGTCAGGCTTGGCCTATTATAAGTAGTAAAATAGAATAGGCCTAAGCTTTAAAAAAACCTATTTAGAAAACAGGCCATAGGCTTCTTTGTACATGACGGGCCTATAATCCTAGAGGTCGGCCTATATCATATTATTTATTTAAAATATAATAAATAAAATTATTATTTAATAATTTTGAATAATAAAATAATATTATTTTTGTTATTCATTTAATTGTTGAATGTTTAATAGGCTTAAATAGGCTAACAGGCCTAGGCCGAGGCTTTTATTTTTTGAATATAAGTCAGGCCAGACTTGTAATTTGGAGCCTACACAGATTAATAAGCCAGGCCATACCCAATGTTTCTATGCAGGCTTGGCCTATTTAAGCCAAAGCGTAGCCTAGCCTAGCCCATCCCATTTACACCCTTAACCTCAACTAGAGAACATGAAAATATGGAAAAACGCGGATAGCACAATGTTGAACACCGAGTGAAATGCAGAAGCAACTTGGTGAAATGGAAATGCGGAGGGGGATGGTTATATAGCACTGGACGCGGTGGGAGGTGAGCCATTTTCAAGACTTGGCTTCCAGTGCCGCGTTCCATGTAGAAATTTGATTGGTTGGTGGAACGCGTTTCAACCAGGGCCGTGTAATTTTTGAAGTGACTGATCGGAACGTGTTTGGGTATCAACCGCGTCTTGTGCATGGCGGAGTTGAGGTGACTTTCTGACAGGTCATGGATGCTCAATTGCGTCCTGTTGCAAATCATTTTGCAAGAGACGCGGCTCTCACAGTATCACGTCCCATGCCCACTGACAGAATTTGTACTGGACGTGACACCAAGGGTGTCATGTCTTAAACCGTCTGCCAACCAGTCGCGTCGTTATGCACTATTTAGGCAATACATTTGACCTGAAAATTGTTCCGGTCATACATTTTAATAATCACATCACCAAAGTCAAAAGGCCGAAAAACTCCTCATCTTTATACAGATTTCCGACTAAGTTTTTTTAAAAAAAAAATTAAATATTTTTCTTAGTAGTTAAAGAAATGTTAAATGAGATAAGAGACACAAAGAGTTTTTTTTTAAGTAAAATTAAGAATGATTAGAGATTTTTTTTACTGAAAGACTTGAACTTGAGTCATATTAATAGAGAAAACTATTATGTATCACAGAAAAAAATAGAGAAAATTATTAGTGAGAGAGTCAACAAATATACAGAACCCACATAACTCAAACCGGATCAACCAGATATAAACCGGTGAAGAAATTAAAAAAAAAAAACTTCAAAACTAAACAATTTGTGGAGGGTAACAGTACTTCTTAAGAAAAAATAAAAAACTTGAGTGAAGATCTTACCTCTTGTTATATAAGTGTATTTTTCACTCTTATATAATAAGTTAATGTATTTATTCTTAAAAAAGAGATAATTTATTTATGTACTCTAGTTTTTGGTTACATTATACATGCATGGCTTATTCGTTGAAAACCACTTGTGATACACCCAATCTATTTTTGGCTTCCCAATTTTTTCTCATCAATTAAAAATAAAATGTATTTAAATCTTGGGAATAACATCTGTCATTTTAAAGGATATAACCTTATATCATTTTAGATCATAACCGTTGATTTCTTTCTATCAACGGTTATAATTTATTATATCAAAATTATTAATTAATTAATAATAAATTTGGCCCGTTAAGTTTGACCCAATAGATTATAACTGTTGATGGACGGAAATCAACGGTTAAGATCTAAAATGATATAAGGTTATATCTTTTAAAAGGATAGATATTTTTCCCTTAAATCTTTTAATTTTTTTTATCAATTCCTTATTTATCGATCTGATATTCTTTGTTTTTCTGCTTAACCAAATGTTTTCTTATGTAAATAGTGATTGTATCATGTGTCACATATTTTCAAGAAATTCATATCTGTATATTAAATTTGAACATACTCCATCAAAAGTAAATTAATTTCTTAGTTTATTATCCTGTAAAAAATGATACATCCCATTTTTAACTTTTATTCTCTTAAATTTTAAATTCGAGTTTTTTGAATAAAATATATGTTTTTTAATGAATTTAATCATTTTTTTTGAATAACTAATTTTTTTGAATAAAATCAATTATATATATATATATATATATATATATATATATATATTATAATTTTAAAGTTTACCTAATTTAAAAATATACGTGTGATTAAATTAAACTCATTATGGCCAACAAAGATGGGCACAGTTGGCTAAGGGTTTGGTCCATACTCCTCAAGGGCGTGGGTTCAAACCCCGCTGGCCGATGTGAGGACTTTGTTGGTGGGTGATATGTAATCCCTCCCAGAAATCCTCAAAGAGGTTGGGGGGTCTTCTCTGACCCTAGTGGGATATCGGTGTCTAACCCCACTTAAACTTTCACGGTATTAAAAAATAAAAAATAAAAAATTAAACTCATTATTGATGGAGTTGACCAAGTTCACAGAAAGACCATGATTGTGTTGTGGCCACAAATAAATAAAAGAAAGAGGGTAGGACATGGGTATAATGATTTTATCAATAATCTATAGCAAAATTGTCTTTTGGCTATAGGCCAATGAAGAAAGTGAGAACCGACAGTGGATTGGTGGTCGTTCTACGCAACCACTAACCAGTAGACTAGTAGTGAGAGTATTTGCAGTACCCGTGTCTTTTGGCAGAGTGTGTGATTCAGCGAGTTGCGCTGCAGGCAGGGGCGGAGACAGGGAGAGGTTGGGCGGCCGCCCCCCTCTCCCAAAAAAGAATTGAAAAAATAAATTAATATAATTAAAGGCTAAATATAATACTATTAAATGTGCTTATTTCGGATATTTTGGTTTGAGATTCAAGTTGAAATCTATAACATTTTTTGCATTTTCTTTTTTATTTTTATATGCTATGTTTTGGTTAATAATTTTTTTGATTTTTTTGCCACCCTTTTGCTCTCTTTTCATTTGTATGGTTATGTTTCTCTTTATGTAGTGATTACATATAGAAAAAATGAATTTGCTCTAACTTAAAAGATTCACTTTTTGGGGCAATTTGGTTACAGCCTTTTTTTTTTTTAAAAAAAAAAATTGTAGTTAAAATTTTTGTTTTAGTTAAGGCACTTTTTTTAAAAAAAAATTATTGCTTTAAACTATTTTTTTATGTCTGTTGAACCCGGCCAATCGTACATTTTTTAGTCTTTGAAACATTGTTAAATATTAATATTTTGGTAAGAAATTATCTAAATAAGTTTCATAAAGATATGAGGTCAAAAAATAAAAAAAATATTAATATTATATAAGACAAAAATTAATTTTCGCCGTCCTCCACTCGCTGGAGGGTTTAGATTAAGCTATGCTCTGAATAGCAATGATACATAAATAGTAGCCGTAAATTATGATGCAAAGCTATTAGCATTCACCTCTAATTGCTCGGGAGCGGATATTTTAATGTTAAAATTTTAATCATATAAAATTTTAATAAGGGAGGATTAAAATTTACTTTTTTTTTTATTTACATGATTAAAATTTTTAAAAAAGTTACTCTTAGAAACTTTTAGCTTTTGCTCTCTTTTTTTATTAGAAATTTTTTTTATTATTATAAAAGCTTTTATAAAAATTTGTTTGACCTAACTTCTGTTTATAAGAAGAACAAAATTAAAAAAAAAATGAGAATCCAAACATATACTAAAACTCTGAATTCAAACTCAAGGATATTTATATTTTGAGAATCCATCGTTATTTAATATCACCCTATCATGTTATTTATGTAAGAAAATTATAATTATTCTTAAGAAAAATTAACAATGATGAGAAATGATAAAGCGAAAATATTTAAATAAAAAATAACAAAATTATCACCATTAATTTAATCATAAATCATTAGTGTACTCTTACATAACATCATTAGTAGAGCTGGCAAAACGGGCTCGGCTCGGCGAGCCAATCCGCCAAACAGGCGGGCGGACTGAGTTTTTCAACCCATCTCAAAAGTGGGGCGGGACGGGACGAGCTCATTTTTTGGCAGGTTGATGGCGGGCATAGGCGGGCTGAGGCGGGTCAGTGTAAAAAAAGCTTGGGCTGACGGGCCAACTCGCCTAACCCGCCAAACGAGGTAGGGCGAACTGAGTTTTTCAGCCCACTTTCAAAAATGGAACGGGACGGGCTGACTCATTTTTTGACGGAATGGGACGGGACGGGCCGCCCACTTTGCCACCTCTAATCATTAGTTTAAATAATCGCTCTCGCATGTTTTTATGCATCGAAGATAACAAACGATTCAACTCCCAAATATTTGCTATTATAATGGAAAGAGATATCTCATGCCAAGAAGGCTGGTAAGCAACCAACCCAACTGAGAGAATTTTTTGGATACCATTGTAGTACTTACATCCATGTTAAAAAGGAATTTTTTTTGAGATTTAAAGGAAAATATAAATAAAAATTTGGATTAAAATAAAAATAATAATTTTTCTATTTAAAAAAAGTGAGTACCGAGTTCAGTACTTCTACTATATTGAAAAAATTTCTCTCAGAACTTCCTTAGGGAATATAAAGTTTTCACAAGGCTGTTCTTAAATCTATGCACGAATACTTTTGTTTAAGAGAATATTTTTTGTAACTCAATAACTTAAGCTAATAAGTGATCGAAAAGCTCTACTACCATAATAAATAATCATTTCAACTCAAAAATTTAAATTAATAAATGATGAGTCTTCAATAATATTGTATTATATTTCTCTAGTATAAGTAGCTTCAATAATCCTTATAAGTAGCTTCTAGCTTAAAAATAAGAGGATCCAAACAGGCACTAAACAACACTCTCCTCAAGCATTGTGTTAGCTCGTATCTTATGCGTGTCAATGTGTCATGGGTGGATGTTCTACTGGAAAGTTTTGAAACTGAAAGAAATGAAGCGACAGACATATTTCATATATTTATATAACGTGTTTATTGCATAAATAAAAAATTATATTATATTATATAACATAACTTTCTTATACACAATTAAAAAGAAAAAAGAAATAAAAGAGAGAAGAAAGAAAAATCAAGGAATAAGATACACATAAAATTATGTGTATAAGAAAAGGGTAAAACATTTTTGCTACTGCAGAAGTATTCCCTTCATGTCATACACTCATCCAAATTTTCAATTTTTTTTTAAATTATGGATCACACCATATCTTTAGTCCGTTTGGATGGGCTTTTTTCCCTTCAAAAGTTGCTTTTTTTAAGAAAAAAAAAGCACTTCTCAAAAAAAGTCTGTTTGGATGCCAGCTTTTAAAAAAAGCAGAAGTTATAAAAAAAGTTAAAAATCTACTTTTTTCGGAAGCTAAAAATTTTAACTTTTAAAAAAAGCAAAAGTCAAAAGCCAAATATTTTTTTAAAAATCTAAATAGCTGTAACTTTTATAGAAAGTACTTTTAAAATAAGGAAGTAATAAAAGGGCTTTCTTAAAAAGCCAATACAAACGCACCCTATGGGACAACGAACTTCACTTGCATGTCAGCATTCATTGCAACCAAGTTCGCTACTCTGGGTAGCGAACTTGTGCACCACCAGGAACGTGACACATCACCAATCAAAGTTCGCCTCCTTGTCCAGCGAACTTGCCCTTGTGACAGTTGGGAAAAAAAAGTCAGTAGACGTGACATTTAGGTTAAAAAGAATGGAATTGTGGCAAAATGATCATTTTTTCATAACTTTTGATTTAGCCTATGTTTATTATTTGGTTTTTGTCATTTTGTATTATTCAGTTTTCTTAAAAGAATCTTTCTTTGACGATGATAAATGAAAGACGAAAAGCAAAGTGAATGATGCACGGCCAAAAAACATTGTGTAAAAAACAAACCAGCATACATAATTAACCCCGTGGTCCCTAGTCATAGAGCGTACATGTAACATATTGGAACAATCACAATTATAGATAAGATATTTTACCGAACCGGCACGACTCGGCGTATTGCAACCGCAAACCATTTATCATTTGAGTGTCACCTCACTCTCACAGTCTCACATACTATCATTCTTTTTCCCTTCATATCGCTCGACTTGGAGTCAAAAGTTTTTTTCTTTTATAAGGGAACCAAAACCTTAAGCGGCACGATTCGTTGCAAAATTAAATAGCCGGTGACAATGTAATACAATTGGTGTTGTTTGAGTTGAATTTTGTTATTAGTCATATATAACATTAGCGTTGAGGTGATTTTTCAGCTCACTAGTGGATAGATATGACTCAATTTCTTACCCTAAAATGCAGAACATTTGGGGGGCGTTTGGTACAAGAGAAATTTTTATTTGTCCGGGAATCTCGATTTTCAAAAATATGATTTTTGCATTCAGTTTACGATAATATCTGAAAATTTAAAATTTAGAAAAATTCAGTTTCTCGGGAATCCCTCAAAATCCAGCGTACCAAACGCCCCCTTGGTTCATTTGGGCGTTATTATCAATGAATAAACTTTTTTGTTTTTAAAATTTTCACCTATCTTAAACTCCATTCTATATCACATTAACTCTTTTTTGTTTTTGAGTTACCCAACCCTAATTATCTCTTTGAGACGAGTTGGCTCCCTCCGGTATCCCCACGAGTTTCGACTCTTTGAGCCGGCTATGGGACTAATCCGGAGTGCGGGGGAGCAGTGATGGCTAAAGGCTCAGCTCCCTCCCAAAGAATGCAGTGCGGTATCAACAGATTGTAAATTAAACATAAAACCTTAATGTTGTTTGTGAGAACCCCGTTGAAGGACACACTCAAGATTCTGAAAACGTTATACCTCAAGTCTCAGTAAAATCTATGTCGGTTCTGTTTTACCCTTTTAAAAGGAAAGCAATAAAAAATAACCAAAAAAAAGAGTGGCCCTTCCATGACATAAACTTTCATTGAATTATTGAGTCATAGACTCATAGCAAAAGAGTGAACGATCCAGAGAAATTATTATATAACTAGAAATTTTAATAATTATAATAATTAGTAATTCTTTTTAGAAAAGTACACTGACGGAAACGTGAGTATGTTCGTTGCATCAAAAGAATATTACCTATGTATCAAAAAGATAAAAATAAAAAATTACCCATGTGGAGGGCACGATTTTTTTCAAAGATCGTCTTAAATATGTAATGACAACAAGCATCATCCTAATTTTAATTTTTACAAAATACCATGGTAAGTTTGCTCTCTGATAATTGTTTATATAATTATTTTTAATTTGAATTTTCTTATTTATAAAAGGAGAAATTTTATCAGAGAAAAATATTCAAATCTTAACTCGTTTTTCTCTTTTACATATGCAAAAGGCCATCTTAATTTTTGTTACTTATTTATAACGAAATATGATTTATGCTTTTGAAGCAGACAATCACATAGATTTGATCATAAGTCGGGTATTGCTCAACTAAGCTTAATTATAGCCTAGATCTAGATGTAGTTTGTTCCCCGTTCTAATTAAATAAAATATGATGGAATTGTGAAGGCATTGGGGTTTTTTTTTCACTCTTTTGCCTCTCATTAATGATTTAATAACTATTTTGTCTCTTATTCAGAATTATCTACAAATCTGCCATTCTTTAATCGATTAAGCCAAAAATGTAATCGATTAAATGGTCAAAATAAGCAAAAATCGTTGACTTGAAGATTCAGTCGATTAAATCTTCCTATTTAATCGATTAAATCTCCCATGCATAAGGTTGTTCTTCTGATAAAGAAAAAGATTTAATCGATTAAATCTTCATTTGACCATTTAATCGATTAAATATTTAATTTAATTGATTAAAGAAGAACAGATTGGTAGATAATTTAAAATAAAGGACAAAATAATTATTAAATAATTAATGAAGGGCAAAAATATGAAAAAGCCGCACTAGGCACCATAAAATAAGTCGTAAATTAAATAGTCTTCCTTTGCCCATAAAAAAACTACTGGTAGGTACTTGATGGCTTAGTAGTAGGGAGCTTAGTAGTAGGGACGTGCCAACCGCATATAATGTACACGAATGAAAGCCTATTACAATTTAGGCTTTGTTAATGGGCAATTTAAAGTCAACCACAACATCAAGTCCGAAATTGGGAAGTATATGTTATAATCGAAGTGATATTCAGTGTAATACTTGCTTCTCGTTCTATATGAGAAATTTTAAATGATGATTTTATGGGCCAAGTTGGTCAAGTTGTTCTTGTATGCTGATATCCCTACAGAGTGGAGCGTCGATATATTTTAGAAGTAGGTGGCATGGATTTTAAAATAACTCGCAGAATAAAATATATGATGCCAGGGCTTATCGGAGTTGGTCTCAACTCTCAACTGTTCCGATTCCGAATCTAGACAAAAATGAAAGACAAATTAAAATGTAGACTGTAAAGTCGAGGGGTTAAAAAATATAATATAAAATTAGTGTAAATAATTAATAAGATAACAGACTAAAAGCTAAAGGATTCAAAACTACTAACTATATTAATTCATTTTAAAGGTGTATTGATACTGAAGGTTGGCTAATGTGACTACATAAATTTCAAGACAGGCGAACTTTAAAAAGAGTGTGGGTTTGAATATTAGAAAAAAAACCTTTGAAATCAGCACTTGATCTTGATTTGAAATTAACGGAAGACCTAACTAAATAATTAGGATTATGAAATAAAAAAAATAACACTAAATGGGACTTGATAAAAATCACCTTTAGTTTATCTTTCTTAAAGATATGAAATTATCTTTGGCTTGATGGACGAAGACAAGAGGTTGTTAGTGTGATTTTTGTTAATTAGTGGCTGGTGAATCTCGACTTTAATGTGAATTAAAGCTAATCAAAGACCTGTTGTATTATTTAAGCTTAATCCAATTTCATAAATCAAAATCTATGGGTTGGTTACAATAGTAAACAATATTTAGTAGTTCCCAGTCATATTCATAATAAACCCACAAACAATTCCCATATTAGTGAAGCAAGGTATGGGTTAAGGAAAAGCGTCAGCATCCGCGCAGTAGAGAGGGTTGGTGTGAATAAATTGGCTATATTACTCCCACCAACCAAATTGCCACCAACAACACAGAGAATCGAGAAAGAAACTCAAAACCAAACAGTGACATGCATAGTTAGGAAGTATTATTCAAATTTCTAGTCAAATATAGAACAATTGAATTTCTTTCTTTATCTTTTGCGAATTAAAGGAAGTATAGTTTATGATTGCAATTGCATGCCTTTGATGAAAGCGACTTCCAAAGCTCAATTTTACTTGAGTAACCTTTTCTTCAATGTGTAATTGTAGGTAAGAATTTCTAATAAAAAGGATTTACATAAAAAGCTATAAAATGATGCAAATAAAAAAGAAAAAAGAAAAAAAGAAGAAGTTGTGGTAACCATGCCACGAGCAGCACCACCTGAACAAAATGCAAGTAACTAACTAACCATAATAATAGGGTCCATTGGCATTTGGTTAGAAGAAACTGTTATAAACACTGACACAGAGAGAGAGAAGGCACATTCCAAACACTAACTAATAATAACTACTCTTTCTTCTTCTTCTTCTTCGCTCTTCATTTCTTTCAATGGATCCGGTAAGCGAGTGGGGAAACACGCCGTTGGCGACGGTGGATCCGGAGATCCACGACCTCATCGAGAAGGAGAAGCGACGCCAATGGCACGGCATCGAGCTCATCGCGTCTGAGAATTTCACATCATTCGCAGTTATAGAAGCCCTGGGCAGCGCCCTCACCAACAAGTACTCCGAGGGCATGCCCGGAAACCGTTACTACGGCGGCAACGAATTCATCGACGAAATCGAAAACCTTTGCCGCTCACGCGCCCTCGAGGCATTCCACCTCGAATCTCAATCGTGGGGCGTCAATGTGCAACCGTATTCCGGTTCCCCGGCGAATTTCGCGGCGTATACGGCGGTGCTGGAACCGCACGACCGTATCATGGGGTTGGATCTGCCGTCGGGTGGGCATTTGACCCATGGATACTACACTTCGGGTGGGAAGAAGATATCGGCGACTTCGATTTACTTCGAGAGCCTTCCTTATAAGGTGAATTCGAAGACGGGTTACATTGATTATGATAGGTTGGAGGAGAAGGCGTTGGATTTCAGGCCCAAGTTGATTATTTGTGGTGGGAGTGCCTACCCTAGGGATTGGGATTATGCTAGGTTTAGGGAGGTTGCTGATAAGTGTGGTTCCCTCTTGCTCTGTGATATGGCTCACTTTAGTGGCCTTGTTGCTGCTCAGGTTTCATTTCGCCCTTTCTTTCTGTTGGATTTATATTGATTTGGCTGGTCTTGAAATAAGATCTGCTAGCGTATCATATCATCTTGAATTAAATGAACAAATGAATCCGCATACATAAATAGATTATACTTTTCTTTTTTCTTTTTCTTTTTTTCTTTTGTTTTATAAGGTGCCATTTCAATAAATGCTTGACTTGTTAGTTTTGTTAAGGGCTCGTTTGGTAACATGATAGCATAAGAGTAGGATATGATATGAGGCTGATAAGGGTAAGATATGATATGGGGCTGATAAGCTTATATCATGTCCTGTGTTTGATGAGCACCGCACCTGATTAGCAATCTAATAACATTATGTAGAAGGAGAAAGGAGAAAGAAAAAATAAAATATAATGCAATAAATACAAATATATTGAATAGCGTGGGGATATATTGGGTATCCTATCTTGTTAAATCCTAACCCAGCTCTCCCCATAAGATAAGAAAACATGTATTGGATAGGATAAAATGAGATAATAGGATAAGCTAATCATATCTTAGTGACCCACCAAACAAGAGATAAAAGTAGGATATGATAAGTTATCCTATTCTATCTTCTTTATGAGGTGCTCCAAACAGACCCTAAAGAGATATAATATAAAACATAGCCTTCACTTTTTACCGGTCTCGACCTCGATCCTAATAATTAGAGATTATGGATTTTCTTAGCATTGGTAAGTCGGATCTGTATATTGTCCACCTTTCAAATCCAATAGGCTCTTGCGTAAAATGTAATATAAGACCGTGACCTTCATTTAAGAGCTTAAGCTTTTGGTGAATTGGTTCTTTACAAGTTTAATGATTTTTACTTTGGTACCATATGTTGCCAAAATGTAGTGGACAAGATTGGATTCTTGCATGTCTAGTTTAAAATGATAAGGAGAGAATGCATGAGGGTAAAGAGTGAGGAGAGGATAAGTTATTTATAAACAACTCGGATCGTCTCAAATGATATAAATCATGTGTTACCTAGGAATTTATCAAAAGACATTTTCATTTATGCCTCAAAGTTTGTTACAAATTATTTGGCTTGTTTGGTATGAATGATGACTTTTTTATTTTTGTGTGTGTGTGTATGCAGGAAGTTAATAATCCCTTTGAGTACTGTGACATAGTGACGACAACAACCCACAAGAGTTTGAGGGGTCCAAGGGCAGGTATGATCTTCTTCCGGAAGGGACCTAAACCACCAAAGAAGGGCCAGCCTGAGAATGCAGTTTACGATTTTGAGGACAAAATCAATTTTGCTGTCTTCCCCTCCCTTCAGGGTGGTCCTCACAATCACCAGATTGGTGCCCTTGCTGTTGCTTTGAAACAGGCCATGTCACCTGGGTTCAAGGCATATGCCAAGCAAGTTAAGGCCAATGCAGTTGCTCTTGGAAATTACTTGATGAGTAAGGGATACAGTCTCGTCACTGGTGGAACTGAGAACCATCTTGTCTTGTGGGATCTCCGCCCTCTTGGATTGACTGGTATAAAGGATAAAACTCACACCTAACTAACTTCAATAAAAATAAAATTACCAAACTCACCAGCTGGTTTAAATTGGCATCAATTTGTTTAAAACATATAACTAATTTCATCACTGCTCGATGTTCTTGCAGGCAATAAGGTGGAGAAACTTTGTGACCTCTGCAACATTACAGTGAACAAAAATGCTGTTTTTGGTGATAGCAGTGCCTTGGCTCCCGGTGGAGTACGAATTGGTAAGAAACTTCTGTATGTACTTGAGTTTGCTATGGGAATCTAATTTTTTAATGTATTGATAGAAGGCAGAAGGCATCTTAGAAAGTTGTTGTAGATTATTATTGGAATGAATATCATTGAGGATGTGTTTTTACTTTTTAGTGCTTCATCAAAGGTGAGCTTGCTGACCGGCCTTATTAAATATTTGGGAACATGTCATCTTTCTTTTCCCCTCAGGGGAAAGTCAACATTGGAAGTTGTTGTTTATGCCATGTGATTTACAAACCAATTATAACATACTGTTATTAAGTTTGTTTTTGTAATACTTTAAAAAATATATATATATTGATTTATTACCAAAATACTTATATTTAGTGATTTAGTATCAGACTGATACTAAGCTTTGATCTTGTTTCTGCATTTTTCTCATGTGTAAGTTAAATGTTTGCCTTCATTTTGCTTGAGTACCTGACAGGAGTTTCTGTTAACAGGTGCCCCAGCCATGACTTCTAGAGGCTTGGTTGAAAAGGACTTCGAGCAGATTGCAGAGTTCCTTCACCGTGCTGTGGCTCTCACACTGGAGATCCAGAAGGAGCATGGAAAACTTCTGAAGGATTTCAACAAGGGCTTGGTGAACAACAAGGATATTGAAGATCTAAAAGCTGATGTTGAGAAGTTCGCTACCTCATTTGATATGCCAGGCTTCCTGGTATCTGAGATGAAATACAAGGATTAGGTTTAATCATACAACTCTCCACTCAATGTCTTCGTTTTTCGGGTGTGTAGGTTTATCACGATGGTATTTCAATCCATAATTTGAAGTTTGTTTTGTCTTTGTTTTCATGTTTTCGTTAGCCTGATGATATCATTTTTTTAACAACAATCGAAATAATAAATGTATTATTTTCCTTTTCCTCGGAAGCTAGTATGTTTCGTCATTTCATCTACAAATATTGCTGCGCAAACAACTTGCGAGGCTGAATTTTGGCTGAGTTAACGGGAGAAAGTAGATTATGTATTGTCTTTTGAGGTGTTTATTTGTTGTAGGTTGTTCAAATTGCCTAACTGCTATCTGTTGGACTAATCTATCCATATTTAGCATCTCCCTTATAGTCTTATGTTTCAATGCTCTATAGCTAATTGGGTTAATATCCCTCAAGCAAATTATGAAGTTATTAGAATTGTGTAATGTATACAAGCGCTCCTTCACTCCCTCCAATAATTTTAATCACAGGTTCTATATAGTTCAGTAATTAGACTGATAGATTTTTATGTATATATTTTTTTACCGTCCATTTGAAGCATAAACCAAGAAATGTTTATTTTTTTTTACTAGCAACGATCTGACATAAGTGACTTTACAAACTACTAAACCAATAAAGTTTCGACAATTATTTGGTGTTTTTTCAGAGATTGTAAAATCTTCATTACAAACTTTTAAAATATAAATCTAGGGACAATTAACTTAATTTAACCATAGAATTTACAAAAAAATAAGCATAATAAAAATGAATCTGAACCTGCCATGCGTGTAAAAAACTCGAATAACGAAGTTTGTTTAATTTAGCTAGCTACTCAAGAGAAAGAGAATCTTACAATTGATTAATTGAAAAGGAAACGAAAAATAAGTGTTTTAAGGGCTAGCCGTTGCAACCATTTTTCTTTAATATACTTTCCCAACGGTCATATTGTAGCCCACCTATTCAATCAAGTCTATATTAACTGCACCCTCTCCTCTCATATATCAATTTCATATTCATATTCCTCATAGCACAATCTTAGTTTCACAACATACAGAAAATGGGCATCTCTATGAAGAGTGACTCGGCGACTAAAGAGTACCACATCCACAAGGTGTTTCTCTTTTGCAACTACATACTCTTGGGTGCAGCCTCAAGTTGCATATTCCTCACCCTCTCCCTTCGCCTCCTACCCTCACTCGGTGGCATGTTCTTGATTCTCCTCCACATATTCACCATTGCAGGGGCTATCTCAGGATGTGCAGCTGTCTCATCAGGGACTGGCCCATTGTATTCTGTTCACATGGTAGCCACCGTGCTCACTGCCATATTTCAGGGTTCAGTTTCTGTGTTGATTTTCACACGAACTGATAGTTTTCTTAGCCAGTTGAAATCTTACGTGAGAGAAGAGGATGCCTCTGTGATTCTCAAACTAGCTGGTGGACTCACTATTTTGATCTTTTGCTTAGAATGGGTGGTTTTGACCCTCGCTTTTTTCTTGAAGTATTACTCTTACGTTGAAGCTGATGGTGGTGCCAAGGTGCAGCCACAAGAGGATTTGAATGATTGGCCAAGGCCTTTCCAAGTTTAATTATGCGGTTCAGAACAGCACTTTTGTGTTGTGTTGTCAATCCTCAGTTCATCCTATTCATATATTATTCGTTAATTTTTTGGAATATTTTGATGTTTGATTGCTCTTTACTTTTCCTTCTTCTTAATATTATTATCATTACTTTGTAAGGCATGAAGTTCGCGGTTCTTGTTTTGCTTTACAATTGAAGGTTATATTATCACTTCTCAATTGTATTTTTTGTTTTTATGATTTTTCTTTTATATTAATGTTAATGTTATCATTAATCTAATAAAATCATTTTGTTAGGCAACAATTGAAGGTTTACAATCTGTTGCTTTTATGATTTAGCGTTGGTGTTAGCTAAGGTTTGAGACCTTAGCTAATAAAATGCTTTGAGACCCCTGTTGAGCTATGTAGCAAACATGGTCCATGAAAAATAGTCTAGATGTTACACTAGAGTTTACATGGTGAAGGACACATATAGCTGCAAATTAAGGAAAGGAATTTTGCCTGTATAGATTGTATTGGTAAAAGCTAAACAAATGAATCAATTATACACCAACTTGTTGAAGGATTTAATTAAGAGGAATACAAGGAATGCCGATTAATTTTTTTAATTTTTTTAATTTTTTTGGTATTGTGATGGAACATGTCGGTATCTGAAATTGTGCATATTCCGAATGCTAAGCTGATGAAGGGATTAGGATTTCACTTCGATGACTTTTGGAAGCTGTTCTAATGTTCATTCAGAATACTTTTATTTCTTTTAATTTTATGATTCATCAAATGTAAAATAAGTGCAAAGTTGTACGAGGTAGTGGCAGGTTGATAAGAACACAAAAAGGATGTAACCTAGCAAAACAGTGATAGTTAACAGAGTAGGGATTAAAAGGTGAGTATTTAGATAGGCTTGCGCCCTTTTTCTTTATTTTTTGGTACATTGCCAGGAGGTATTCCCATTCAACCTTCTCCGGGCACCATGCCCTCAGGGAATGGCTCGTTTGGGCTAGTCCCTCATTGTAACAGTGGGTTTGATCCCTGCACCGAGTAGTCCCTTAGGAGCTCAGCTGCCAACTGAGCTACCCTTGAGGGTGAGAGTTTTAATGAGAGTCAAACTCTTGTGGATAAGATAGTGTATAATATGCTGTAACGAAGTTAAACTAGTCTGTTGATTCTAGAAGCTGTTTGGGTCCATTGGGTGGGTTTATCACGAGATGTCATATACTCTGGTGAGTATAGTAAGTTGTCCATTGGGTGGGTTTATCACGAGATGTCATATACTCTGGTGAGTATAGTAAGTTGTCTGCTGCATAACTATAGTTGCTTAGAATTTATATGGATTATATTTATCTCATTCAACATAAGATAAATCAAATTCCTACACACATAACAAATGTGGGTCTCACCTCTAAAGAAAAACATTTCCCAATTTATATATACAACTGCAACCCATCGCGCTTTCTTTAAGTTCTACTTTAAAGGGAGATGATTTAATGTAATTTGCACTAACATGTATTCCATTGACCTTTGATAGTTTTGATCTCCAAAAAAAAATCTTGGGCTAAAGAGATTTGGGGGACCTAGAGCTAGCTACCATCCATATTGGGCCAGTCTTATTCAACTATCCACAAAATCAAGGACAAGGGGTTCAAAGGAACCCAAATATGGGGATGCTCGATGTCTCCGATGGCCTCCTTGATCGTAGTTTTGATTATTATTATTTTTCTTTATGTGGTTGGTTTCATATGTTGGATTTCAAACTGTTTATTGTAATGTGCAGAGATATATTCTAGCACATTGCTTTTATGTATTTCATACACCTATACATATCACAAACTGTTTTAATGTGAACTTCTATGTTACTAACAATCGTGGCAAAAAAATTAAAATAATGCATTTAAATTAAATAATTACGCATTTAATGTTGTTTTGTAAAAAATTACACATCTGTTGCACAATGAGACGCCCCCTTTGGGCGTCACATGTGACGCCCCAGTGAGGCGTCTCTCCCTTGGGAAAGACGCCCCATTGGGGCGTCTCATGTGCAACCTATATATACCTCACTTTCCTTTTTTTCACTCCTTACTCATTCACCTCTCTAACCTCTCTCTAACCGCGGTTCGTAGCGAAGCTCTGCCAACGTAGGTAAGGTCATAATACCTCATATGTATACATTTAAATTACAGTGCTAGTTAGTAATACATGTTAGGATTGATTGTATATTAGAGACTTGGAACATTAGGATAGTCACTTAGAAATTTTGTGGCATGCTATGAATGTTGTAATGATATAGTAATTTTATTATTACGTAGTTATTATTATTAATTTTTAATTATGCATTAGGGTTTAGCATATTAATTAGTGATTTATAAATAGTGTTAGGGAATGCGTAAATTTCGTATGTATGATGTTATTAATGCGGGAGTGCATAACTTTGTAGTTAGTAAGGTGTGATGATTAGTACGTATTGGACAAGTTGGTAGTGGATGTTCCTTGTAATAGACGGGAGGGACGCGGATTAGGACGTAGACGTGAGAGAGTTGCTGCTGAGCCTGACCCGATTATGGCACCGAGACCAGTGGTCGAGACTCAGGGATGATGTTACTAAGCTCTGCTCAGCATAAAGATCATTTGTTTGTATATGATAAAATGAACCTGGAGAAAAGCGAAGAATGTATTCGCACCACCTTGGCAAAAAAACATATGATTCCTCTCAATCACCGTAAATAATTGCCATCGTTTTCTGCTTCGCATACCACGCCTTTCTGTAGGAAACTTTAAAGCCATATTTAGCAGTTATCCTTTCTTGCACAAAGAGATTGACACAGATGGTTCTGACTTTATCATCCCTGCATTGAAGAGGATATCAGTGTCTCGATAACATCGAACGAATTTAATTACACGGGAGTACGTAAACATTGACATGTCAATACGATAAATAAATACGTACCTATGACGAGATCTGCAATAACGTCCGCATCGAGCTGTCTATGACCCTGGGAAATGTGCTCATTCACACATTCGCGTTTTCCACCCCATCTCGTAATCTTCCAATTTTCACGAAACACCGGTTTGATCGCCCTTACGCGCCACGAACAACCTTGATCATACGCACAACATTTCATGGACAACTTTGCAGGCGTGCTCTCAATTACAATGGCTTCTTGATGCTCCCTAATGAGGTTGTGCTTAAGTGCCATTTGGACATCTTTTTTGTCGCAAATTCTTGATTGACAAATAACATGTCACCCAGTTGCCACGGACCTTGTATTGAAGCCGATCCAGAGACCGAACCATCAGTACATGATTCTTGTTCGCTTTGATAACTCCAATCAATGTAGGAATAATGCGGAATTCCTTCCCAAAAAAGAATAGCATCTGTGTCACCTGCAATTGCGGATTATAATTTTTTAATACAAACTTACTAATTCAGGTATTAAATCAGCTATCTATTCAGCTATATACAAATGGGATCAATTACCTTCATGGTGAATACCGAACGGGGCAGACGCAACGTCATTCAACTGCGGCATTTGCGCGACGACTGGTTGATGGAATATTGGGATTTGAGACGCACCCATCTCACGGGATTCATCTCCTTCTGAAGCACTAGCATCCTCCGCCAGAAGATGTTCTTCCATTGCCATATTTTCATCGTCGTCATCGTCATCTTCGTCGTGCATTTCCCAAGTCGGATCATTTTCATCTCCCTCAGAAAAGTTACCAACTGGAGACGCATGAGCGGCAGGAGAAGCTGGAAGACAGGGAGAATTTAAATAAACTGACCTCACCGGTAAGGGAGCATTCTCAGTTGCGGCGATGTCGACATACAACTCTAGAAAATCTGTCATTGACTGGTTGCAAAATTCTTCCATTGTCATCTCCAAGTCTTCATCGTCAAGCACTTTCAAACTAATGTATTTATCACCTTGCCACACCTTGTCGTGATCTCAGTGATACATTGGTTGTCTTGAAGACTTAACTTCTGCCGAATTCTCTGATGCAGTTCGCCAATGGTTATGTTGCGTTGGATACATGTCGGCCTTTTTTCACCTTCGAAGATGACACCTCGTCGACCTTCTACCTTCCTACCATTGTAATATAACACAACACGAACAAAATCAGGATTTGATCTCATTTTTAAATAGAATAAGAAATAAAATTCAAATACTAAATTAAAGATAAAGGAATGTTAGTGGAGAAGAGAGATATGAAAAGTGAGAGAAGATGTGTGAATTGAATGGAGGGGGTGGGGGAACATATAGAGCACACATGTGATGTCACTTTTGGGCGTCATATGTGACGCCCAAAAGTGGCGTCACATTGTGCAGCATATGTGTAATTTTTTACAAAACAGCATTAAATGCGTAATTATTTAATTTAAATGCATTATTTTAATTTTTTTGCCTAACAATCGTACTTAACCAGATTATGTTATATGTAAATAAAAAAATGTTTATAAAGTGAGATAAAAAACGTTAATTATGAACAACATCATTGAGTAACGTAACGATAACAAAGGAAAGTACTAAACCCTAAAGAACAACAACATCATTGAATATTTAAATGTGCAGTACATATCGTCTGTTATGTCCGATTTGCTTACACATATCACTTACACCTCTTAGGTCGTCCCTTTGCATGCAACCGTTGTTTATTAGGGAAGAGTATCGGTCCAATATATGGTGGAATGATTTCCTTGTTCCCGATCAGATACCACCAAGGTGATGCATATACGTGATTAATATGGTGTAGCATGGATCCCCAAAATTATCATGTGTGATAGCCATATTCTGACAAACAGCCCTGACATGGCTATATGGATATTTAAACGCTTAAAACTTTACACACAGGCACTTCGTTTCATTCAAGTATAAAGACACTGAATAACCCTCTCTCTGTGTTAATGGGTTATATGGTTCTTCCACTTCAAAGAGGGTATAGTCTCTATTGAAGGTGCAGACAATGTGTGATGAGGCAATTGTTACTTCTCTTTTCATTTTAAGGTGGGCATTGTGACAATATTTAATACCAGCAACATCCAAGCTAGCTTCTTGGCCTCTCTTGACAAAGTAATATACAAGTTTACTATAAGTGTGCTTCATTAAAACAATGATTGGCATCCTTAGAGCTCCCTTAAAAATTTTATTTACGCATTCAGATAAATTAGTTGTCATATAACTATAACGACATTCGTTAACATGATATGCTCGACTCCATTTCTCCTTTGGGATGTTATCAATCCAAGCTGCCACCTCCGGACTATTTCTCCGAAATTCTTCCAACATAATATCAAATTTGACCTTGGAAGGAATATAACCTGCATGTACAATTGGATGAAACCATATCACTCCCCATATATAAGTGATATGCCTCCAGCATATGTATAAATCTAAGCCAAAAAGAGAAAGAATCTTGATCAATCCTGGATAAAAAGGGCTATAATAATTGATAATTTGATCAATCTCAATCAGAGATCACGCAACTGATTTCCTTTTGATTTTGTAGGAAAACAGGACAAAAAGAAGCCCAAGTGGAAGTTTCCAAGCTGAAGCCCCACGCTACTAGCGTGGAACTCACGCTAGTAGCGCCAGAATTAAATTTCATCCCGAGACATCCACGCTCACAGCGTGAAACTCATGCTAGTTGCGCCAGACTTTCTTGCAACCCACGCTCACAGCGTGGGAACCACGCTAGTTGCGTGAACTTCCAGTAACGTGAATAAAATTCCCACACTCACAGCGTGGGAGGTGCGGAACAAATCAGTAACAATTATAGGCTGAATCAGGACAGATTGGACCCAGATACAAGCTGTGATGTAAATCAAGATTTCTACACAAGGTCATAAACTCTATAAATAGAGACTCATACCTCAGAGACAAACAATCTTTGGCTGAAGAGAATTCTTGGAGGCTCACGCTGGAGATCAGGATTCCGACGGAGTTGAAGACCGAAGATCATTGATCTTTCTTCTTCTTCTCTTTCTTTTTCTTTATTGCTTTATGAATTCTTTTTATTATTTTAATTTGTTTGAGCCAGCTATGTCTGGCTAGTTTGTTTTTGTAGTTGGGATCACGGACCCGATGTGAATCCTTTATATTTTCTGTATTGATATTATGTAAGTTAATTAGTTAGTTTGTTTTATTCTACCTGATTTAATTTTTCATATCCTGTTTAGAACTGATCACTCTAAATTATATGGCTTTGATGGTTATGACTCACAATAGACATATTGAGGTTTTAGTCCGGACAAGGGTAGAATAACAATTTGTCTATGATCTAGACATAGGCTTACATAAATTGTAGACTCATAATTCATTTGCTTAATACTTAATTCAAGAGGAATTACTAAGACATTAGGATTCTAATTGGATTAAAGGGTTGAAATCGCTAAGACATTAGGGTTCAACTATTTTATAGGAAAATAATGAATTTTCTAAGCAAACGAATTAATAAATTATAAAATATAATATAGGAATATAAGAGAGGATCACAGGTGAAGTGCATCCTGGCTACATTCTTTTTATAAATTTTTCAGCAATATTTTCTCGCGTTTTTGATCTTTTCTTGCATGCGTTCAAAATTAATTGTTATTAATTTTCTGTTTTAAATTTAATTATTTTTAAATTCTGTTTTGAAATTCCAAAATCAGTTACTTTCACAACTCAACCCAATTTTATTTTCCAACTTAAAGGGAATAGTTAAAGTAGTACTTGGTGCATTAATCCTCGTGGGAACGATACTCTACTTATCACTTTATTACTTGAAACAAACAGTATACTTGCCTATTTCGCAACAATAAGTGTATGCTATCGGCTTGTATAACAATTTTGCAAAAGTTGAATGCATCATGAAATTTCTTGAAAGTCCAAAAAAATCCTACCGAAAACCCAATAACCATTAACAATCTCGTGATTTACCATATAGATATTTGTTTGAATGTGATAAATAGATCCCTCAAAAAATCGCAGCATGTAATCAAATCGTGCAAATAAGCATAGGATGGTCCCAATCGCCGAAAATCTCCCATGCCTTCATTTGCCATAGCTTTTTGTTTAACCTTCCATGTCTTATTGTAAGAAACACTGAATCCAAAATTTCCTCGGATTCTTTCTTACCCACTAATACACGTGGTTCTTCCTTTACCATATCTATCATAACTATCTATATATATGTATAAATTAAAACTAATGAGACATAACACAGACAATACAACTTTAATTAAAAATTTATCACTCACCTAATATAGCTGAAGCAATTCCTGCAGAATCAAGTTATTTGTGATCTTGGGACAAGTTACCCTAAACCCAAAAGGATGCGGCGCGTTTGGCTTTGTCACGTTGAAGCACATCATCCTATATTATAAGATTAAGAGTAAATATCTTTTTTAGTCTTCAGCAAATTTCACGATACCCGCTTTAGTCCCTAGCAAATAAAAAGGACCGTCGTGGTCCTTAAGAAATTCAAAATGGATCCATTTTAGTCCTTTTAGAGATTAATATGGGTCTTTTTTGAATTTGTGAGAGACTACGATTTCAACTAAATGGGTCCATTTTGAATTTTTTAAGAATCACGATAGATTTTTTTATTTGTTAGGGATTAAAATGAATATCGTGAAATTTGCTGAGAACTAAAAAAAAATATTTACTCTAAGATTAATCATATCAAACGTTTTGGGAATTGCGCTAGTACGTTCAAAAAGCAACGAAACGAACACAGCAGGGAATTCTCAATAATCATGAAGTCAGACTTGTGAATTATTTCGTTTCCAAAAAATAAAAATATAAAAGTAAAAGACTTGTCACTTGTGCATTATTTCCCTTTGCGGAATCTGGAAAATGACACTATATATATGTGTCACGTGGTTGGGTCCCTTATTGAAATGAAAGCCCCTCCTTTTTATCACCCACTTCTTCTTCTTTTTAAGTTATTTTATCGTCCACTTCAATTAACAAATAACAGTTGTCATCTGGACAAGTTGCTAAAACTAATTATAAAACACTAAAGATATTTATTTACTCTCTTTTTTTATCAGAATAATGAGTTATCTTTTCAATTTTAAATATTCATTTTATTATATCCAATAATTTTAATTTATATGTCATTTTAAATAACATAAATTATGTCATTTCATAAACACAAAGAGGTGTGAATCTCATTGAAAAATAAAGACAAGAAATTTAAAGTGTGGTTCTCACCTCTTTATGTCATTTAAAATAAGAAAAAGTATTTGTCATTTTAAATGACATAAAATTATGTCATTTTAAGAGAGAGATAGATACAAAATAATATTTTTTATTTAAAATTTAAATTTAAAAAAAAACATCCACTTTCTCTCCTATGATTTTCATTTTTATGTCTATTTCTCTCATAAAATGACATAACTTATGTCATTTAAAATGATAAACATCAAACTCTTTAAAATAATATACATTTGTTTAAAAAAATACACATTTTTCTCTTTTAATTTATGAAATATATTACGGTTCATTATATACTTAATAAATTAAAATTGTCAAATATAAATAAAATAAATAATTAAAATTAAGAATGTACTTATTTTAAAATATCCATGCATGTGGCAGGGGCAGAATCCGTGAAAGAAGCGATGTGTCACTTGATGATTGAATTGCTTGGGGTTTGCAAAGAAAATATAAAAAAATAAAATGAAAGAGGGAGATTAAATGCTACCTATCTAAATAACGGAGTAAAGTTGTTTTTTGTTTTTTTTCGATTTGTTAAATCCTAAATCCTAATAAATCTACCTAAATGCTGGTTTTCGTAGTGTTTTCTCGGCCGTTTAACACCGGAAGAGAGAAAAATATGGCAGAAATTTTTTGTTAAGTGAAGTATTATCTTTTTAAGAATTATTATCCTTTAAAATGAGAAGCACTTTACCCATAAAAATCCAAGATTGCTTGTTTTTTTTTTTTAATGTAGCCCAACTTTGCTTTTTGAGTTATGTTATGTCGGTAGGGGCCAAATATTTTTTGCTTGTTAATTTGTGAGAATATTGCGAGAAAATGATATTTTTGAGGCAGAAAAAAGAGCTCTCTGGCAGTCTCTCTCATATAATCCGATTTTCTCTCCCATGCAAGTGTTTGCCCTCGCATCTGATGCAAATTACATAATTATATAATATATACCTTTTTACGTGCAACAAAGTGAAAAAGAAAAGAACAATATTACGTATATCATCCAGTCCACACCTGGTAATCAAGGGAGGTGAAGAACAATATGTTATGTGGATATTAATGCATTTATGATTTATGTACTTGAAATGAATGAGAATTGACTTTAGAAATTAAAGATGACAATGCTGCTCTAAATTGACAAATGTACTTGATCTTTTTCACATGGAAATTGTTTGGATCTGGAACGGTGACTCAATATCATTACCATGATGTAGCTATTGAAACAGAAATTCAATAAACCAAATCATTACGCTTTGTATGCAATCTTGTCAATAAACCAAAATATGAACCATGTCCAAAACATCATTGTCAAGGCACATCAATGATGCAATTTATTTGTTTGCTTAGTTTTACTTATTTACTACTTGTCTTTCCATAAGTTATTTCAGATTTTTTTTTTTTTTTTACTTGAGAAGAAAATTTTCTCATAGGCTATTTTATATTTAATATATTCTATCCAAAAAAATTTATTGGATAAGAAAATTTTGTGTATGTACTTAATTAATTTTACTAAAGCACTAGTATTATTATTATTTAAGTTTTAGTATTATATTCTTAGCTTTAATGTTTCTACAGTGAATGCATATAAGTTATGTATATTTATTCTCAAAACAACGTCTTTTTTGGTTGAAAGATTAAAAAATTATATTGATAAGATTATTATAATCCTGAAATAAATTATAATTACAAAACACCTTGATTTTTGCCTCAAAAAATGTCATTTTAGGCTTAATGCATAACTTATCTGCTTTCACTGCATATTTTTTATTTTAAAAGTGAACATAAAGTTATTTTATAGTTATATTTATCAAAATGGTTTCTTTTTTTCGAGACAATTTTACCATATACTATCACTGCTATTCAATTATTTTTTATCAACATTTATTGCTTTCTTTTTAATTTCTCTATTATTATTATTTTCGGATTATACATAACATACACTGGCGGACCTATATAGTTCAACGTGTGCATGTGCAGACACAAAAAAATAATTTTGTTTGAAATAGCAAAGCTTGATATATGTGAATAGTGGGTGAGCCACCTCTACTACCGCAGGATTTGCTATGTGAATAGCTTAAAATAATTTGAAGAGTAAAGTACATTTTGGGTCCTCAACAAAAATCACGGAGCCCATTTTAATTCTTTAGAAAAAAAGTCGACTTATGATCTCTCTGAAATTCAAAATAGACACAATTAGTTGAAATTGTGGTCCATCTGAAATTAAAAAAAAAAACCCTCGTTAGACCCTCAAAAAGACTAAATGAGTCTATTTTGAATTTTAGAAGGACCACGAGTCAAATTTTTTTTAAGGGATTAAATTGAGTCCTGTGATATTTGTTGAGGACCCAAAAAGTACTTTACTCTAGCTTGAAATAGCATTTACTAAAAAATGAGATATACGTTAAATAGCTAAGCTTGATATATGTGAATAGTTTTCTTTTCTCTTCTTGTTTATATTCTTTTATTTTTTTAGTGCATTTAAAATTTTCTTTAATTTTTTTTCCTAGAGCTGCTCCCGAACCCTGCCACTTAGTGTGCAGACATAAATAAAATTTTCTGGTCGTTAACATAGTTGGTTTTCTTAATTTCACCATTTCATTCATCTATTTCCAAATTAACAAGCATTTATTTTAATGGGTTTTCAAGGCAACTTTACTATATAAATTTTCACATCTACTCTTCAATTATATGGGAAAGTTCAAATCACCTCTTTATGACATATTTTATAATCATTTATTCCTTCTGATTCCTTTTTATCACTTATTTCTTCTATAGCTTTTTTTTTTTTTTTTTGCCATAGTTCACCTAATTGCCATTAAAAATTGTTAAAGGTGGTAGTATAAAAATTTGTGTTTTTGGTTATAGTGATATTAGTAAAATACAAAATTGCAAGCAGTCATAGAAAATCAAAATGTAAAATGCAAGGTTTAAAAGTTTAAGAAAATCAAACTCGAACCCAGTGTTAGATCTTGTGTCCTTAAGACAATTTTGTTTCCTCAACGATGCCTAAGGTTTAAGGTTCGTGGACAAATGCCTTCCAGAATAAAATGGGTTATCTCTGTTTCAATGGTGACACTACCAAAAGAAACAACATCGGTGGACACAACGAACGCTGATCAATCGCAGACAAAAGCATTATGTGAGGATTAATTTTGGCAGAGTTTTAGAAAGAAGTCAGGAAAAGCTTGGTAGTTATTGTTTACAGGCCACTGGTATTTATAGAGATGAATGGTCACAAGATGAAAAAGACATGACTATTCAGAAACGAACAGGCGTGACTGTTCACTTGCAAAGAGGCACGACTCTTCGCAAGCGAAGAGACGCGACTATTTGAAATGAAAAGACACGACTCTTCCAACTTCTTATTCATAACTCATTTATACAACATAAATGGTTCATTTTGTTTATATGAACAATAAACCTTTCCTGCGATTTTGATTTCTTTCTTTTCTTGTAATAGCTTGCTCCCTTCTTCCATTCATAATTCCCCTTTGATTCCTCTCTTTTTCGTACCATATGAGTATTTAAAAAAGTGCCAAGGAAATTTTCACTTGTTGACTATTATACTTGAAAATTGATCATATTAAGGAATTTCAATTTTCATTTTATGATTCAAGCGTTAGATTGTTAGAAGCATAATTTCATATCAGCATTGAATTTTTGGTAATAGAAAAATGAAAAGAAATTAGATATAAAAGAAGATCAGAAGGTAGATATAAAGGATAAAAAAAGGAAAAGGTGGTTCCAAATACACTTACATATATATACTGAGATGAGCAGATTTACTAAATAGTTTAATTGGCAATCATCATCCCATGAACACTTTGCCGTATTTGATCTTTTTTCCAAAATGAAATCAAAGAGTGAAGGAGTATTTTGCACATAGTTTATTATTCATGGGAGCAAAATAAACAATTTTGTATAATTTTTTAACGACATTTAGATGTATTTAAATCGGAAAAAACACGATATTTGTTAAAAAAAAATATTATCCTTTAATCACTTATACTTTTAATTAACTGTAGAGATAAATCATATAAGATCCATGTTGGAGTTAAATCTCGCATTACCTGAAAGGCTGAGACAAATATCAAGACTCGAATTAGAAAACTATTAAAAATATTCTAAATATACCATATGCACGTTTGATCTAAGTCAGGAAAACAAGAACACCATTGTTATGTTATGTTTTTTTGAAAAAAAAAAAAAAAAAAAAGGACAACAAATAAACCGAGGATGTGATATATTCCTTTAGATGCCAACACACAAGAAAAATAAATATTAGAAAATTATAGCGGAGACACGTTATACGACACATGTGCCTCCCATAAATATGTAAAATAATAACCCCAAAAGAAAAAGTACCGTACAAGAGTATAGTACATTAGTACCTTACAAAGACAAAGATTACTGACCAACATTTTATTGCTATAATATATAGCCGAAATAATTAGATAATAATATATTCTAATATACATAATCACGTGTTACCTTAGAAGAAAAAAAAAACTTCCAAAGATTACGAGGAAACTTATCTCGTACATCTATAGAAAATAAAGTGATGCATTGTCATCAAAAAAAAAAAAAAGTGATGCATTAGGAGGATTTTTTAACTCCAAACAATAAAATTAAAAAGTCTTATTCTTTAATTCAGCTGTTCATTTTTAATATTATAGTTATAATTTATTGAGTTATAATAATTAATTAATAATTATAAATAAAAGCTTTAATATTTCTAAAGTGAATGTAGATAACTTATCTACATTCGTTCCCAAAACGACGTCATTTTGGGTTGAAAATTTAAAAAATTATAATGAAAAAGACTATTACAACCTTGAAATAAATTATAATTACAAAAATACCTTGATTTTTGTCTCAAAACTACGTCGTTTTGGACTCAATATAAATAAGTTATCTACATTGACTATAGAAAAAGCAAACCCATAAATAAATTATAATTATTAAATAAATGTAAATCAATGAGTGAAATGTGGAATAATTTTTTTTAAAATTTTACACGGTAGTTAAAAGATCCTTCCTACTAATATATATATTACGATTTATAAATTAATGGCCGTATCAACTTCGCTTTTGAGTTTATCGTCATATAACTATTTTTTTTATTTAATCTTCAAAGAAAATTCATTCAAAAGAAGCATCGGATTATACAAATTTTACAATCGAGTTTAGCGGGTCTTCAATCCGAACACAAGATATGCTAGTAAGATGAAGATCTAGCATAATTGGAAAAGAACATAGCCTCGCGTTACAAGTTTAAGGTATAAAGCCAGAATCACACCTAGCTATCAAATCAATATATTTGCAATAAGAAAAACATCTCTAAAAATAGTACTTATAGGAAAGATCATTCATGTAAATACCTTAAACTTGGATACTCCGGCTGTAAATACATTCATGTCAAAGGGAGAAAAATTTTAGGACTTAAAAAAATTATAAAAAAAAGCACGAGTTAAAATAAAATAAAAAAATTTCTTTTTAATAAAAGGTAATATCAAGTTGAATACTCCCGTAATATAGAAAAAAATTTTCCTAATACAGGCATAGACATTTTACAGGCACCCTAAAATTTGTGGGCATCCTCCCTTGGCTGCAATGAGCTCACCTAAATTTGTGGGCCGGGTAATAAGTCTAAGTGACAAGAAGTTTAAAGAAAGTTATGAATATTTTGAATTTGGAAAAGTTAAAAAGTATTTTAAAGTTAAAATTGTATTAGCATTTAATAGAAGTAAATATCAAGATAAGCGAGTAATTAATGATAAAATATGGCTTTAATATCCTGATATGACTAATACGATGGCTTTAAAATGTTAAAAAAAGAATTTTAAATGAAAAAGTGATTGCATTTAATATTTTAAATATATCAACTCTTGATAGCTACAAGGAAAATCATATACTCATATTACACGAGAGATTGATTTCAAAAAAAATATACCTCTTTTTTTCAATAAAATAAATAAATTAATGGATCCCAATTAATTTATTGTATCTCAACATTAGTTACGAGAGAGAGGATATTCTTACAACCAAATTTTTTTATTACTAATTTACTATCTATCTAATCATCATTGAATCAAAGAAAGAATACTAAAAAAATTTTAAAAAAAAATAAAATATTAATTCAATGGTGATTAGAGAGATAATAAAAATATCCACTTCTAGTTATAATACCACAATTGAAGAAGGTATATTACCTTTACAATATGTCTCAATTCAAGTGGGCAATTTACATGCATATTTCTGCACTTTCCATCTGTGTGATAGTGAGTTTAAGATGAAAAAGAAAGTGGTCTCCCACCCATTTCTCTCTCTCTCTCTGTCCTCCTTCTTTATATTAATCTTTTTCACAACCCTGCCAAGTTCAGAGCTCAAGCTCAATTCAGCTCTCACCCAACACAGCACACACTTTCGGAGACCATTTTTTCAGCTTCCATATGTTGTTCTCTCCAAAACAGCAAAAGTAACAACATAAACCAACAACTACTTAATTACTACACAGTACTTAAACCTCAAAATTCTCAACCAAAAAAGAAGCATGGCATCTCCACCAGACACGAGCAAAACCATAAAACTAGATCGTTACAACAGCTACCTCCGAAGGTTGAACAGCAACAAGCTCCTAAATGCATCCTCCAAGGTCTTCTTCCGCGCCACCTTCCTCGTTGCCCTAATCCTCATCTTCTTATTCACACTCAACTACCCTCCACTCTCAACAACCGACACTAACAGTAACAACCACCTCTACGCCCACACCACAAACTTCCTCTCCTCCGCCTTCCACGGCGGAGGAGGCAGCGGCGCTTCATGGGAGAAGCAAGTCCGCCTCTCCTCCACCCCCCGCCGCTCCAACGGCATGTCGGTCCTCGTCACCGGCGCCGCCGGCTTCATCGGAGCACACTGCTCCCTCGCCCTGAAGAAGCGCGGCGACGGCGTCCTCGGGTTCGACAACTTCAACAGCTACTACGACCCGTCGTTGAAGCGCGCAAGACAAGACCTTCTCTCGAAGCACCAAATCTTCATCGTCGAAGGAGACCTAAACGACGCGCCGTTGCTCACTAAACTCTTCGACGTCGTTTCGTTCACACATATTCTCCACTTAGCGGCACAAGCGGGAGTCCGTTACGCCATGCAGAATCCCCAATCCTACGTGGCATCCAACATCGCCGGGTTCGTGAACCTTCTAGAAGTTTCGAAAAACGCGAACCCTCAACCGTCCATCGTGTGGGCCTCATCAAGCTCCGTCTACGGTCTCAACACGGAGAACCCATTCTCGGAGCTCCACCGCACGGACCAGCCGGCGAGCCTCTACGCCGCCACGAAGAAAGCCGGCGAGGAAATCGCACACACTTACAACCACATCTACGGTCTCTCCCTCACAGGGTTGAGATTCTTCACCGTGTACGGTCCATGGGGGAGACCCGACATGGCTTACTTCTTCTTCACGAAGGACATCCTTCAGGGGAAGACCATCGATGTTTACCAGACGCAGGAGGATAAGGAGGTGGCGCGTGACTTCACCTACATCGATGATGTAGTCAAGGGATGCCTCGGCGCACTCGACACGGCGGAGAAGAGCACCGGAAGCGGCGGGAAGAAGCGTGGACCGGCTCAGCTTAGGGTTTACAACCTCGGGAACACGTCGCCGGTGCCGGTGGGGAAGTTGGTTGCGATTTTGGAAGGGTTGCTGCACGTGAGGGCCAAGAAGCACGTGATCAAAATGCCGCGAAACGGCGACGTTCCTTACACGCATGCCAATGTGAGCTTAGCTCACAGGGACTTTGGGTACAAACCAACCACCGACCTCGCCACTGGTCTCAGAAAGTTCGTCAAGTGGTATGTTGGTTATTATGGGATTCAGTTGGGGGCAAAAAAGGGAAATCACGTCGGCAATTCTTCTTAATTATTAATCACATGGTTTTTTTATTTTTGTTGTGAATTATTATCATTTATCATTATCTGTTTTTTTTTTTTTGGATTGGAAAGGGTGGTGAAGTTAATGTTGTGGTCCATGTCATGTGTGAATGAATGCATGAATGCATGAATGATGGTGGAGGAAAGAATGAATATACATAGGCATATATAGAAATGTGGTATAGAAGGAGGACAAATGTCTAAGTAAAAGCAAGCAAGCAAGCACGACAAGGGAAAGTTAGAGGCAATTATATATGTATCTGTATCTGAGCTGGACGTGTAATAATATGGGTGGGGTCTACTTCAAGGCTTGTGGGTCTCTCATCCATTTACAAAAAATTTAAATTGTGAATATAATTTTATTTTATTTTTGGTACATTGTGAATATAATTTTATGTCATATGTTGTTATGCCCTCAATTTAACTTTAATCGACTATATGGACACAATCATCATCCCAATTTGATGTGTGTATGTTTTTTTTTCTTTTCTTGCAAGTTCAATCTCTTTTGATTTAAAACTAAGGGTTCGCTTTTTCTGTAGTTACTTATCTGTAGTAAGCTAATACGACGTCGTTTTGGGACGAAAATCATAGTATTTTTGTAATTTTAATTTATTTTAGGGTTATAATAGTCTTTATATTTATAACTTTTTAAGATTTAAATATCAAAATGACGTTGTTTTGGAAATAAATGCAGATAACTTCTCTGCATTAACTGTGGAAACATTTTTTCCCTAAAACTAATTTTCATTTAAGTACTCGTGAGATTCCCTCTTTTGTAAGTATTTATGCTTAATCCCTTGATACTATGTACGAAAGCTCTTTAATTAATTAGTTTAAAGTTATTCATCACTTAATTTACTTATTAAAGGTGAAGTATGTTCTTTAATCTTATTAATTAGATGCATAATTTTTCTAACAACCTTTTATCATATAATAGAGATCATCTCTAACACGTTGAGCCGGGTGAAGATGTGACTTACATGCAGGAACAACGACCGGAATTTAAGATTAACACCAACCAATCAAAGCCACTAGACAGAGGTTGATTGCAATTTAAGATGTGACTTACATGTTGGATTTCTCTTACCTTTATCTGTTTAGCTCTTATATATAAATTGAGCAATTATTATTCGCATTTTTTCAAAAGCACTTTTTTTACTGATATACTTTTTTTATATCTCTAACAAAAGAATTATAATTGGAATTATTTTTTATTTTATGATGTATTTAAAAATATCACTTATCTTAGTTTGGAGTGTATATATTTTAATATGATTTATATTAAAATAGATATATCAAATTAAATTTATTTGAGATTTATATTACCATATAATAAAAATAACGATTTATAATTTTACATACAATACAAACACCCATATAACATACTGTGAATATGTGAAAATTTACTCATTTAATTCTTTTAATAATTATTATTACTTACACTTTATTGTTCAAAATATACCCTTCACTTTAAAGCGGCATCTTCTAGCATACACCTAAAAGATCGAAGCATCAATATACCCACCCATTTCTCCACGTAAGCAAAGACATTTAGAAGAGAGAGTAAATTCAGTTTTTTTATTTTTACTTTTACTTTTTCAATCTCTGTTGCTCTTTGGGTTTCAATAGTTTTAATTTTCGAAAATTTGATTTCAAGATCACTCGTTTGGGTTACGAAAATTTTATTTACACTTCAATTTCATTACATCATTCTTACATTATTTTCTTTTTGGCAAAGGCAGAGAGAAGTGGGGAAATTATTATGCCATGGTTGCTCCAACTTTTTAAATTTATGTTTGTATTCCTTCATATATAGTTGATAGCCTTGACAAAATAAATTAAATTTTCATATAAAGACTTTAATTATTAAAAAAAATTGTATGAATGATATAATATTTACTATCAAACAACATTATTTATCGATAAAAAAAGAAAGAAAAAAGAATGTAAAAAAAAAAAAAAAACTTAAAAAAAACCCTTCATATTCTGCTCTTACTTTTTGGGTAATAAATCAAGAAAAACACATTTTTCAATACATACTCTTTCTTTATTTTCTTTTCCCAAATAAGTTGGTAAAACATAATACGTAAAAAAAAAAATAGTTTGCAAGAAATATTTTTCTTTAATTTACACACGAGTCTGATATGTAATCAATATTTCAATATATCGTACGTAACGGAAATAGTTAGCAATGTAATCTCAAGTCAGTTGACCTTAACACGATATATGGTATACCCTTGAAAAAAATTAGTTGCAAATTGAAATGACGCCAAACTTTACTCCTTTTAGTCATTCTAAATCCATATTAGGTATAAAAAAAAAATGACAACGTCTATCTCTTTCGTTGAACTTGTTAAGAGTCAAGACGCTGAACTCCAAGTTCCAAAAGAGAGAAATGATATAACATATTTGTCCATTCAGTTATATATGTCGTTATAACTTATGCATCTTATTTTATGTATGTTAACGTACGGATAAAAGGTTAATTAAGAAGTGAATAGACAATATAGACACGTTTATCTTTAATTTCCACTAAAGCAACACAAGGTTATTTGATAGCATACAATTATATATATATAGATAATATGAATAGAATGAATGGAACATAACCTTTCACCAAAGAATGTGAAATTGTTATTGATTGGTAAGCTGTTGGGTCTGTAAGATTGTGACGTTCATGTAAGTGGACCAGCTAGAAGCCTAGAACAGGACAAAGACACCCAAACCGACAACCACGTTATGGAAGTGCAATCTCAGTAGCTTTTGTTATGACTTGAGTGAGTACAAAGGCATATGACCCTACGTTTGGGTGATATCTCACTTCAAAACGGAAAAAAAGGATCGTCGGCAATCCAGGAAAAAAACTGCACCTCATGCTATCACGCATTTAATGCTTGCCACTTGTTTAACAACTTTTATTGTTTATTTTGCAATAAAAAAAAAAAGAAATATATTTATCATGTTGAATAGACAATTCTGTGTCGTGCATATAAAAAAAATATGCAACAAAGAAAAATATATTCTCCTAAAAAAAATTGTAATGGTAGAGATTATGTACAGTTTTCTTCAAAACTGTAGTCTGTAGACAATGTGAATCCCTTCAAAACTTTGAACAGTATGACATCATACTGTTTGACCAATTTAAGAAATTTATGACCTCTCTCGCCAACCGTTTCATCCGTTAATTTTTAATTTTTAACGAAAAATTCGCATAGATGTTGTGTTGTATATGTCAATTCGCAAAACACGAAATTGGCCTAGTTAATCTTCTTACAAATGTATTGTGTGTATATTATTCGTGTTTTATCGTGTCGTGTCAACTCATAATAAATAATATTTCGAGATTTAGGTTGGAACACACTTTGAGGTTTATTTGTGTCATGTCTTATCAACTTGTAAAATAAGCGGGTCATGTTCGTGTCAGAAGTTTAACTCATTTTCAAATTCATGTCACACTCATATTGAATGTATTTATATTCATATCATATCGTGTCAACTAGAATTGCGATCTGTACAAATCAAATGATGGTAGCTCAGTTGGTATATGAGAGCATGTGTTTGATCTTGCTCACTAATATTTTTCGGAGGAATTTAAAACATTGCACCCGAACAGGATTGTCTCCCATAAAAGATAATTGTATTATCCTACATAACACAACGAAGATTGAAATGGGGGGGGGGGTGTTTATAATACATTATAAAATTTAAAAAAAAAAAGTGAGTAGAAAAGAATTCTTCGTCTTTTTCTTGGCATTTTGCATTGTGATTCGTGTTTTCTACTATGATTCAGGCATCATAGATCTCGCAGTAGTGTTTAGAAACGACTGCTTTGGTGCAAAAATATCCCCAAGTTCATTTTTGAATAACATGTATTTGGATATTAGTTGCTCATACCACCAATGTGAGACTATATATCTATATATCTCAACACGCTCCCTCATACAAGAGCCCATTGAGCTTGAAGAGTGGATGATGCAAGGCTCAGCCTACCTGTGCTAAGAAACTCCACAAGAGAAAGTGGGGGGGCGGCGTGGCTCTGATACCATGTAAAGAATCTTGGGATACACCACCTCAAAAGCTAGCTCAAAGGGTGAGAGTGTCCAAAGCCTTATAAACTCCATATTAGTTGCTCATACAACCAATATGAGACAATATATCTCAACAGACGCTGGTCGTAGGTAAACAACTTCAGAGCGATGAAACAAAAAGTCGAGCATGCTATTTCACAATTGACAATTCAAGAAAAAGTGGCATCGTGATACTTTGTCATAGAGGTATCTAAATTTATATGGACTTCTTACATAAAAACTCAGCGTGCTAACATAGTAAGAGTGGAAACAGCTACATGAAAAATACAGAAACCAAATTATGGAACATATCTAAGTCTAAAATTCTACAATTGTATTGTCTGCATATACATTATCAATTTTCCCTCCTACTTTAATTTTTGAGAAATGCTTTTCTCCTTTCACATGAGACAACATTTCATTCCTACACATACATCGACTTCCGTGTCAAGCTTTTATTTTTGTTTTTTTTTTTTTTTAAATTGCTGGTCCCACTTTTTTGTTTCAGTAGGAGACAACTCTTTTCTCCTTTTAAAGGAGAAAAGTATTCCCCTTAATTTTATCATATCCATCCCTCCCACAAGCCCCGGGGTGCCAAAAATGTAATTGTAATATACAATATGTTTATGCGAGTTATAATTTTATGAAGAAATGCATTAGGATGTCCAAATCTTAGACCCGTGAGATTTACAATTTACGAGAGTTTGAAAATTGGTCAAGGCAAAGAACCTCACTCAACAACCCACATCTAGGAAGGCTTTTTCTGTACACCCGTAATATGTGCACTTTTCATTAAAAATGTGACATTCGAATTAAAAAACCATTTTCTTCTCTCTTCCGTACACATCACAATCATTGCACAATTTTGATTGCCTCGTCGCAATGAGCAACCGGAGTACCGTAATAATTTCACACATTTAGACCATGCATTCAATGATTTTATCAGGAAAGACATGAAACAAGGATATTGATGATGCCAAGACATTTTCTAATACAACAATAGCTTTGAGATATGTTTAACACTTAAACCATTCTCTTGTGGGTATTAATTGTACATGAAATTGCCTAGAAAATAACATTAACAATTAAATTATCATTCAAAAGTTGAATGGTTATGGAATTACTTATTAGGACTTAGAATATGCACTACTCACAAGCTACTAAAACCGGAGTGAGTAGCAGTACTGACCAGAAAGAGTTAAAGCGCTAACTCCACATTATATAGTGGCATATGTCAGGCAATGCTCTAGAGTGCATTTCCTGTTCTTGATTGAATAGGAACTATATACAAAATGGTCACTAAAATTATTTCCACACATTGCAAATAGTTGAATTATATATGAAATTTGCAAACGAAATTGAAAATTATATAAACGTACATAGTAATGTTCTTTCTTATTGCAGTTCATAAAACGAAGTACACATAAAAGTCAGGATTAAAAACATTATTTGATCCATGTCAGTGTATACAAAATTGTATATGCGCTACTGATATAGCCAACAAACATGAAGGAACAGACTTAAAAGGCTGGGCCACCAAAATCATCATCCCTACGATAACCACCAGATCGAGGTCCAGCAGGCCTATCATTTGCATAGCTCACCCGAATGCTTCGTTGATTTAACTCCTAAAGAACAAGAGCATGTCAGTCAACTAGCAATAATTAGTATTAGAGTATGTTGTAAAGCTTTAAAGCTTTACAACATACTCTAATAATTAGGGACAACACTTTGTTTAAGGATTTTGGGGAGGAGGGGGTAGTTTTTTCATAAAATAAATAAACTAGATTTTAAATTATTTTATTTTATTTTTCAGAAAAGAAAAGAAAATAATATTTTCCTTTTGGCCCCCCTTACTACATTAGCTTAGCTCTGCCCCTGGCAATGACAATAATGTTAAATAACAGAAAAGCATTCCAATAATCCTACCTTCCCATCCATTGCAGAGAGTGCTGCACCTGCTGACTCCACATTGTTGAAGTTGACAAATCCAAATCCCTTTGACCTTCCAGTGTCCCTATCAGTGATAACCTTTGCTGTACAACACAACCAAATTAATTATGAGTTTGCTTAAACTACAACAAGACCAGGAGATTCAGGCAGACTTCTCTTAAGAACATGCATAAGATCCCACCTCTTCTAATGTTTTTTCCAGTTTTAAAATACTAAAAAACAAGAGAAATGAAGCATTTACTTGAATATGCCAGCTCAAATACACACATTATGACCCAAGAATATAATTTTCATAACTCTTACACCATAAAAACACACCACAATCTCTGCTATGATTAAAGAATCATATCCAGGTGAATTCCCAAAAACAGAATGGCAGAATAACTTCTTACAAGCAACAAATATCTAATAGTGCATCAGCATCTGAACGCCAATACTTATTCTAATGATAACAGAGTAAAGTGGGAAACGTGGTACTATATCCAACCAGGCAAAAATATTGAACCACAGATGAAGTGTATTATTAATAAAAGACCCAATATAGTTTTGCAACTTGAAGCAAACTGAAATTTAAAAGGAAAAAAAGAAATAGCTACTAGGGGAAATGATGAAATTGACATCCTTGCACAAGCATGATGTTTATAGGTAAGTAAAGGTGTAGTAGTAGTAGTAACAAGAGCAAGAGACCTAATTATGATTGGTATGAAACCTAAATACTCAAAATATCATAAAATTTAGGCATTTCAGATGCATCCGTTCATGACGGGACTTGTGTTTTACACCACACCTGCTAATTGGTTTTTAACAATGTATGTTTGAGTATATGCCCGTATGCAACCTAAAAGGAAATCGCATTATACTCAAACCTAGAAACAAAAATGAATCACTTCTCTGAAGTACAAATAGAATAATACATGCTATTATGCTAAAACTACATTGCTTCTTTATTTTTATTATACAAACTACGCTGCTTCTTTGTAACTTTGCAATATCCATTTATTTCCATTGTCAACACCAGAGTACAAAAATACAGCAAACTGAACTCACCCTCGACCACATCACCAAAGCTTGAAAATGCATCCCTAAGAGACTGCTCATCAACACCATATGAAAGACCTAAAATAGAAAAAGTTAAAATAATAAATATTTATAAAAATGCCAAAATATATGGTTTGCACCCATAATACTTTCAACAATAGTCATTACCTCCAATGAATAGCTTAGTTGAAGACATGCAGCGAACATAATTAAGCATAGATGCAGCAGGTGCTTGTCTGCTCTGAGTAGCACTCTGCCTCAAGAGATTTCTGAGGTTATTACACAATGCCATTATGATTTTCAGCTGTTAGGCCTCACAAGTACCTGACACCACCAACAAGATCGATATTTATTATAAACACTTTAATCATGCTTAGATGCTTACAACAAGAAGAACTGAATAAAAATTATAAGTAGGAACCACATCATGAGAAAATTTTAAATACTTTTCCCTAAAAACACACTAACAACCCATTTGAGCAGGCATCACTATAGGGTTAAGCCATAAAGGATACTGCAGGGCAGTGGCGGAGCCCGGAAATAATTTTAGCCAGTGCCAAAAAACCCAGCCAGTGTCAAGGTTGTACCATTTTTGAAAACTCAACCAGTAACCATAATATTTAAAGAAAACATGTATCCTTTTTTAAAACCAGCCATACCAAGGCCCCAACTGGTCTCAATGTGGCTCCTCCATTGCTGCAAGGTCAGATTCACCTTAATAGGGATAGAAAACCAAAACAACTTCTGCCTTTATATTTTATGGGCATTGCCATCAGCATGTGGGAGACAAACAAAACACAAAACAATGGCAAGAGATTGACAACACAAACGCGCAAGAACAAGGAAAATCAAATCCCAGACTGAATAAAGAAATAGCAACATCAGCAAAAAGTACTTAATCGTGGCAGAAAATAAATTCTGATATTAAATCACCTCTCTCCCTGCCACTGACCCAGTACAATAAAAAATGCCTAGTAGGAAAGACGGGCATCAACGCAAATTACAAAATCAGTTCAAATACATATGTGGGTATGCACAAATTGCACTTCTAAAGTTACAATATCAGAATCAACCAAAACTAACAGATAAAAATAAGTTCCATTATTTCTCACTAACACAATCCACTTCAGAATCCAAATACCACTCAAAACATAACAACGTTATTGTACAAAGGGAAAAAAACATACTTACATTTCATTTCGAGAAAACAAGTCTACAAATTAGCGAGGGAATTACAAAGACAGAGAAAGATAAATAGAAATGAAAACTCTAGGAAACCCAAAATGCCCAAAGAAACCAATGAATGCTCAAGAAACGGTTCAAAAAAAATTGAAGAGAAAAAATAGATCAATTGATATAATAAAAAAAACAGATAAATGCATTGAAATAACATATAATATATATTGAGATTTGAGAGATTACCTTAAAGAAGACGAGAAGCACTGAACAGCAGCGGCTAGGGTTTAAGGATTGAGGTTGAGGGTATAAGATTTTTTGGGTCATTTAAATGATCTTGCCTTTTATAAGGTGAGTGGAAATGAGTGATGGAATCACCTGCGTGTTACCTTTGTTGAAACTTACGACCACTTACTTCGGTTGTATTGTATCCAATCAATTTGATTACTTTTTATTAAGTCATTGTGCGATTACTTTCAATATTGGCGGATGTATATCTGGACAAAATTGATTTCTAATAAAAATTGACTTTTCTCACTGTAAATTTATTTCTTTTTACTCAAAATTAACCAAACACGTTCGGTTACACTTTAAGTCCAATTTTTGACAACGAAAAGTGATTTCTGCTAAAAGTTAAAACAAAACTGACGTGCATAATAATATTTGTATGTTGAGAATTAATATAAGTTTTATCAAAATTTAATTATGATTTTAAATAATATTAATTTGTCAAAACTTTTAGTGAAAATTTTGTGGCTCTCTAAGACTTTTTTGGCTTAAGAGATTAAATGAAATATTAATCGGATAATCAATGATAAATAAAAAATAAATTATTAAAAAATATAGTTTTATGAATTAAACTAATAATTAATTGCTAACCAAATAAGTTACGCGTGTATCTTAAAAGGAAAAAACTTACGTGAGCATTAGTACGTTATGGATGTCTTCCAATAAACAAGATAAATGTTTAATTTATTTTCTAATTAAAAAATTTGACAATTTACATGCGCTCTATATATATATATATATATATAAAAGGTAAGATTTTTGATACTGGTATCAAATTTTGAAATTTGACACAAAATTCTCACATTTAATTTTCGTCAATCAACGGTTATCATTTATTGAAAATCAAATTTATTAATATTAATTCTCAATAAATGATAATCGTTGATTGACGAAAATCAAAGATTGAAATTTGATATCAAATTTTAAAATTTAACATCGATATAATCCCTTTTAATATTCTCAAAATATATAATAATTTCTGTTCTTTATTTTTTCTAAAAGCAATTTTTTTAAGTAATATGGGAGAATACTAACAATTGTTTTAAAACACAAATAGTAATTTGGAATTTCATGGCAGTACGATTGAATAATATGTCAGTTGCATGTTCACGTTACGATCCAATTAATATATGTAAATTCACCCTCGTGGATTATGAAAAAATGGAGGTAATAACAAGGTTCGAATTTTAACTTCCTAGCCCTAAAAGCTAAAGATAACATGCCAAGGATTAAACTATGATCTAATTGAGAATAAATTTTTAAATTGATCCTCAAATATTAAACGTGTTATTATATTAATTATTTAAAAAAAATTCGTTACGAAATTACTATCCCATAAACATAAAATATCTATCAATTCCATTTTTTATGTTACTAATTTAATTTTTCACAAAAACAAATGCGATAATGTTTTATATCTTTAAGAATTTCGTAAAAATACTATTAGCCCATCAACATTTACTCTCTCAGTGAAGTAACTCGAGACTAACATTTGAAGAATCTATTTAACGCGTAAGTCGCACACCTCACGGACATTCTGTCACGGTTACAAGTATAGAAGACAAACACACGCATCTTAGTGAGTTGTTAAGCTTGAAACTGTCTCTACTCTCTAGAAGTCAATAATGTCAGTGTAATTACTGGAGATCAATTCTTAAGTATTCGTCTAATCCCTATACTAATTCATTATTTCAAATAAATATTGACTTGTGCACTGGAGTATTGCAGTTACACATCCCATCTATTCCTTGCAGAACTTGAACATCATGTCAACTCAGTCAACTCAAAAGAAGGAAACTCCAATCTAAAAAAAAGTTACCTACCTAGTGACGTTAATTGAAACTGATCAAAATGTATAACTAGCCTCGTAAATTCTTGAGCTAATAATCACTAATTAGAGAGAGAGAGAAAAATTATATATATATATATGGAAAAAATATTTCTGCAGTTAATGCAGATAAGTTATCTGCATTTATTTCCAAAACGACATTGTTTTAGTATTGAAATCTTAAAAATTTAGAGTAAATATCATTTTTCGTCCCTGACAAATTTCACGAAGTCCTTTTTGGTCTTCAACAATTAAAAAGGGACATTGTGCTCCCTGAAATTGTAAAAAACAAGCCACGTTAGTCCTTCTGTTAGTGGGGCTCTAACGTCGTTACAAACGGTGCTGATGTGTACCGTTAAGTTGCTGACTCACCATGGAAAAAGCCACATGGACAAAAAAACGACGTCGTTTGATAGCTTTTCACTTTTTTTTTCCTTCTTCTTCTCCTCTCTCCAATACGGTTCAGGGACCTCCCATGTTCTGATATCCATTGTTCATGGCTTGAACACTATTCTTGTTTCCTCCACCTCCACCTCCACCATTTCTAGCCTGTGGTGCCCCACCTCCATTTTTGCCACCATTGTTTTTGTTACCTCCACCCTGATTCTGAATGTTTCCTCCTCCTCCTCCACCTCCACCTTCTTTTTTTTCCTCCATTGTCATTCACTTGCACAGGCACAGGTACTCCACGTTCAAACCTTTTTCAAGAATTGAGGAGACAGCAACTCATCAAGGAGTGCCCCATCCTTTCTAATATTGAGCCAAAACACATCAAAGTTTGGTTTCAAAATTGCAGGTAAAGTGTTGAATCATGCAAGGTTTCACACCTCAGGTGTCAAAATCCTTTTCTTCTTCTTCTTTTTTCTTAAAAATTTCCTTCACCTTTTAGCTACTTTTATTTTTATCTCAATGAAAGAAAGAAACGTTTTGTTTGTTTTAATCTCTAGTTTTATTCACACTCCCTCTTCTCTTCTTGTCCGTTCCTTATCAATGAATCGTTTATAAAGTATATCTTGTTTCCAACTTTTTACCTGGGGAGAAACAAATTTTTGTCCTGATGAACATTAATAACTCATCCTATTTTGCTAAGTCTGGCCTAGGAAAAGTAGATGGGGAACAATGCTTTTCTTTTGGTTAACAATCTTGAGTCTAGACGTGTTGGTTTGTAACCCTTTTTCTATTTTGTTGTTGTGTTTCATTGTAAAGTGTATTTGTTCATCCTTAAGTGGTTGAAGAACAGAATGAGTAGTTTATATCATGTTGTTTATAGTGGTAAATGCAGTTTCTGCACACAAACTTCAAAGTTATTTCCTTTGTTTTTTTTTCTTACTAGATGTAGCATTAATAGGAAATAATGATTTGTTGAGAGTCTGCATTGAAGGCACTATATAATTTGCTTCTAAACATATAGCATTCATTTAACAGAGCAGGGGCTGGAGATTGCAGTTCATGTTGTGTGGGTGTTATGCTGGAACTTGCTCGTGGAATTTCTCAGTGGGCTCATGGATTGAAGAAAGCTGTTATATTCTTATTTAATACTGGCGAGAAGGAGGGTTTTAATGGTGCTCATAGCTTCATAACCCAGGTATGGAAATATTTGTTAATGCATCCTTAAATTAATTAATTAGTTTTCTTGCTTGTTTCTCAGCTGGTTTGAAGATGTGATATTTTTTCACTGCTTATAAGACTAATGTTGGGATTCGAAGAAATATAAATTATAAATATTTAAGGGATAAATCTATTAGAAAGAAGTTCACGGACTACATCCCAATTTTCAATTTGAACCCTTCCTCCATTGGAGTACCTGTGCCTGTGCAAATGAATGGCAATAGAGGAAAAAAAGAGAGGTGGAGGTGGAGGTGGTGGAGGAGGAGGAAACATTCAGAATCAGGGTGGTAACAAAAACAATGGTGGCAAAAATGGAGGTGGGGCACCACAGGCTAGAAATGGTGGAGGTGGAGGAAACAAGAATGGTGTTCAAGCCATGAACAATGGATATCAGAACATGGGTGGTCCCTGAACCGTATTGGAGAGAAGAGAAGAAGAAGGAAAAAAAGAAGTGAAAAGCTATCAAATGACGTCGTTTTTTTGTCCAGGTGGCTTTTTCCACAGTGAGTCAGCAACTTAACAGTACACATCAGCACCGTTAGTAACGACGTTAGAGCCCCACTAACAGAAGGACTAACGTGGCTTATTTTTTACAATTTCAAGGACCACGATGTCCCTTTTTAATTGTTGAGGACCGAAAAGGACTTCATGGAATTTGTCAGGGACGAAAAAGGGTATTTATTCAAAAAATTATAAATATAAAGACTATTATAACCCTGAAATAAATAAAAATTACAAAAATATTATGATTTTTGCTCCAAAATGACGTCGTATTAGCTTACTGCAGATAATTTTTCTGCAGTAACTGCAGAAAAAGCGAACCCTATATATATATATATATATATATATATATATATATATATATATATATATATCACACACATTTTTATGTGTGTACATGAGATCATTTTATCTCCTGTAACATGAAAGAGATTAAATCATATGTTAGAGAATAAAATATAAAGTATTAAAAAGACCATCACCTATCGCCTTAAGATTTTGGGTTGAAGTGACGTTTATCATGGTATCAGAGCTTTAGTGACCACGAAGTTGCGAGTTCAATCCTCATCGCCCCCACTTTCAGGTGGAATTAAGAAAAAGCACAAGGCAGACCAAAAAAATGTGCTTGTGCAGCACAAGGCAGGCCAATAATGGACTTCTGTCATATCCACGCTTCAAGCCCAAATGGCTCTTGCGTGAATATGAAATATTAAAAAGACCATCACCTATCGCCTTAAAGTTTTGGGTTGAAGTGGCGTTTATCATGGTATCAGAGCTTCCGTGACCACAAGGTCACGAGTTCGATACTCACCACCCCCACTTTCAGGTGGAATTAAAAAAAGCACAAGGCAGATCAAAAATGGACTTGTGTCATATCCACGCTTCAAGCGCAGAGGGCTCTTATATGAGGGGGGTGTTAGAGAGATATAAAATAATTAATTTAGCCTCACTCAATACCTTAAGGTTTTGAGCTGAAGTGGTTCTTATCACCATAAATGAAATTATAAAATTTCTATTACACCCAAGCTATTATATGTATTAACTAATTCAATTACAACTTGGTCGAACTTTATAGGATATAGTTCTCCAAAGACCACATTGATAAAATAAAAAAAACTTTTAAACTATAAGAACATGTTGAAACATAGTAAAATTCAACCTAGCCTAAATTCATTTAATTGTCGTCGGAATGAATATTTATTTGATTGTAATGGTCACTTTATTGGAATGCTCTCTCTCTCGTTAGCGTATCGTTGGGTAATTATGGTAGCAGGAGTTATGCCATTAAGGGCATGTTTGGTGCATAGTATAGGATAAGGTCTGATAGTATAAGACCTGATAATATAAGGCCTGATTAAATTTTAATACTATCCAGCGTTTGGTACGGTATTGTATAAAATAATATATTGTATAAGATAATATCATCTAGTATTTGATAATGCATTGTATAATACTATATAGGATAAAAATAAATTTTTAATAAAAATATCCTTTAATAAAAAATTTATATTAATTCTTCAAAAAAATGTCACATGATATTAATTTTTATAAAAATTTATTGATCAGTGTGTCCAAAACATAAATTAATTTTTATAAAAAAAAATATTCAATATTTTAAAAATTAATATATTAAAAAATTATTTTTATTTTAATATATTAATATTAAAATAATATATTAATTTTTTAGAATTACACTAGTTAACGATGTTAATACACCAACCTCTTATCAGGCTTTATCCCTCCCCCTTAGGCCGGATTAAGTTATACATCATTTTGATGTATTAAGGGATCATGCTGTATAAGCTTATACTATACGATGGTCACACCAAACAACTGAAAATGTCATAACGTATAGTATAAGCTTATACTATCAGGTCTTATACGTCACATCAAACATGAATGGGCTAAGTGACAGTATAGTGGAATTAATATTATATCTCAACCCAAAATATTAAGGTATTCAATTTATAAGTCTTTCTACTTATATAATCCTCACTTAGCATATTTCCATCTAATATAAAACTTTACTACTCACACTTAGATCTGAACACGTATTACTCAAATGCATAAGAAAACTGGTTCTACTATGGATTAAGCTATTGATGTTGGATTCTTTGAATGTGGAGGCTGCGAAGGATCTACACTCTACAGTTAATTTTAAGGATCTTGTACATGCTCTTTTGCCTCTTGAATGGGAGGAAGAATGTTATACACAAAGTTGCTTCAAGATAATGATTGGTAATTGTTGTAATAGTTGCTTTATGACTACGATTTTTTGGTTCATTTTCCTTATAAGAGTAGCATCGTTATTGCTACTGTAGCAAAAGGGTCGTAACTCATAAAGAACAACGTTGTTATTTAACGTACGATAGATTTGCAAGCCTAGGGATTAAAGCATTAATTAGTGAAAGATCTATATTCCTCTCCCCAATTAGTCTGAACAGCTTTGATTGGAAGCTGAAATTGGGTGGTTATCATAGAATGAAAATGTTTAAATGTTTCAAGGGCATCTGATTAAGGGGGTATAGCCAAGTGTATCTAGTATTGGTATCAACAAAGGAAATATAATACTTATATCCCAAAACTGATGTAAAAGGAGTTGGCCCCCAAAGGTAACTATATATGAGTTCAAAAGGTGAGTTATATTATGTTAATGATGGTGTTGATGGAAATCTATGAGCTTTCCTAATACAACAAGAGGCACACAAATCAGTCACACTTTTATTAATAATGGGTATATAACAAGTACAAAGTACATTCCTCAATGTTGCACGACTAGGGTGACCTAAATGACAATGCCACAAATGATATGTAGAATTTTGAGGAATACAAGACTAACTAACAAAATCAGACACACTTTGAACATTATTACAATCAGAAGACACATTGAGAGGAATACTACTGTGATTTGAAATAAAAGCAGGAGTTGGAGCATGAGTGGAATCCTGGTGTAAAGAGATGTCTAAGAAACAATACAGATCATCAGTGCCAAGAACTCCACGAAGAAGGACATTATGGAATTCTTGCGATTTGACAAGGCACACATTTGGACGAATTTCGAAATAAATATATTTATCACGTGCAAACTGACTAACACTCATTAGATTCTTCATGATAGATGGAATTAACAGTAAGTTTATAAGGTGCAAATGTTTACTTGAGACATAAGGTGATAGAAATTTAGATGAGCCAACAACTTTTAATAGCCAAACCTTGTCTGTTGCCAATCAGAAGTTGGTCTGTGTTGAGATATTCAAGTGTGATGAGTCCCACATTGGTTGGTAATGGGCTAAGTGAAGAGTATATACGTGGAAGGACCCATGAACCCAATGCCTTAAGGTTTTGGGTTGAGACATGGTATCATATCTACTTGGTGTACTTGGAGTAACTTAGCTCATTGGTGGTGACCCCCGCCACGGGCTTCCCCTGGACCCGCCTGACAGTGGTATCAGAGCCGGGTTGTGCTCGAGCTAGCCATGTGATTGGCTAGGAGGCAGGTCGAGTACTTTACGCTTCGGGTACTCGGTTGAGGGGGAGCATACCAATAGTGAGTTTCACACTTGAGGGGGAGATTGTTGAGATATTCAAGTGTGATGAGTCCCACATTGATTGGTAATGAGCTAAGTGAAGAGTATATAAGTGGAAGGACCCATGAACCCGATGTCTTAAGATTTTGGGTTGAGATGTGGTGTCGGACCCACTTGGTGTACTTGGAGTAACTTGCTCATTGGTGGTGGCCCCCGCCACGGGCTTCCCCTGGACCCGCCTGACAGTTTGAACCACTCAACTGCTGACTTTGCATCAAATTTACAAGATTAGCAGTGACATGATAAGAGGCACCTGAGTTGGAAACCATTCAATAGCTGGAGCAGTTGTGGGTGTAGGCAGTAACGCTAGTTGTGCTGCAATCCTGGCTTGAGGTGCCGCAGTAGCAGGTCTGATATACTGATAAGGTCTTGGTTGATTCTATGATTGTTGTGTCAGCACAAAATTTTGATTATTAGTTGATATTTCTAATGGAGGAAAGTTTCACACAAAGTCCTCATCAAATCATTGCCAACATGTCATAACGTCATGACCATATTTAAAGCTGGCAATAAACTTTCTGCCTTGTACCACAACCTCTTCCTCTATTTGTTCTTCCATGGAAGCATCCACGTCCTCTATTAGAGTTGTTAGATTCATTAAATGCTCCATAACCTGATTGTTCAGGTTGTTGCGTCATGCTTTGTTCTTGGTTACCTAAAACAAGGGCAAATATAGTATTTTGCGCAGTATTGTTGTTTTGCCTCTATACGTTCTGTGAGTGCTGAGCAACATTAGCAGTCACTAATTCTCCAAGAAGTGCTTTGTTTTACTTCAAAAGCATTTGTTCATCCGTCATTAGCTCAATAGTTAGATCTTCAATCGAATAAGGATTTTTCCTACCATGAACAGTAGTATTGAAAGCATTGTACTCTAGTGGAAGTCCTTCTAGTATATAATATGTTAGATCTTCATTAGTCACTGGATTTCATATTTAAGCGAATCACACAAACTTTTTATATGAGTCAAGAACTTTTTTTCAGATCTGGTACCTTTATTGATCGATATAAGTTCAAAATGTAACTACGCACTTTGGACTTCGTAGCTCCATGAAAGAGTTTGTGTATCTTGTCTCATGCTTCGTGTACGTACTTTACTCCGAGAATCTCATTCACAACAGATTTTAAAATAGTGGACAACGACCACGATAACAACATTGAGTCTTATATGACCCATTCAACATAAGCTGGATTTTGGACCTCATTCTGTCGATTCTCTTCAGACTCGTATTGAATTGGACTTTTTTGATTCACTAGATGTCGATGAAGCTGATGTGAAGTGATAATTGACTTAATAATTTAATTCCAGAACAAATAGTTATTTTCAGTAAGCTTCACGGTACCTTGATGATTGAAGAGGAATGGTGTTCGATTCTCCACAGACGTCGAAGCTTTGTTCAAACTAGAAGAAACTAGAGCGTTGTTGTCAGAGTTTGATGCGAAAGACACAACAAACTAGGAATATAGGTGAAGCCCTCAGAAATAGAGCTCTAATACCATATTAGAGTCATAAGAAGAAATCATGGCAGAGAGAAAGAGAGATAAAGGGAAAGAGTATTCTAGATCTGATATTGAATAAATAGAAAAATGAATATTGCACTTCTGATACACTAAGACATTATATATATAGGGAACAATGATCAAAATGCCAATGTTCACTGATTTTTTTTACCTAAATACCACGTGAACAGTGTTATTTCCCAATATGCCACGCGGGCAAGTTCGCTACAGTGCCCAGTGAACTTGGTTTGTTGACGTGGCACGTTTATGGTGGACAACAAGTTCGCTACTCCTAGGGGTGTTAACGGGCCGAGCCGAGCCGAACTTTGATCTTAAAAGGTTAAGCCTGTGTTTAAATGTGTCAGCCTGACCAAGCCTGTTACCTGTTATAGATATTATTATTGACCTGTGGCTTGGCTTATTTACAAAAAATAAAAGCCTGATTTAGCATGTTTAGAAAAATAAAATAATAAAAATTTATCCAAACAAAATATACAATCAACAACACTAGTAATTTCATAAATATCATAAATTCAATATATATCCAAACAACATAATATAGAAAAAAATCATTCAAAAAGTCTATTTAACCAATAAAATGGGATGAAATGGATTGAGGAGAAAAAGAGGCTATTACAAGTAGTATAAATAAAATAAAATAATATACTAGGTCAGCATGAGAGGCTCTAAGGCTGAGCTTTTGAATTGGAGCCTGAGACCTTTTTATTAAACGAGCTTTTATACAAGTTCAAGTCTGGTGCCAACAATCAATTTTAGGCATGTAAGCTCAGGCTTTCATGAGCCGAGTCAAATGCTCCTGAAAGGCCCCTGGCTCATTTAGCACCCCGCCTACTCCCACTAGCGAACTATGTTGCAATAAATGCTGACACATTGGAGAAGTTCGCTGCCACATGCAGTGAACTAGGTGTGCCACGTGGCATAATCAGAATTAATGTATCAATCACAATAAAACACACAAAATGAAGGAAAATGGCAATTTAATTAATGTGCCAATCAAAATTAATGTGCCAATTAGCAATCACAATTAATGTGTCAATCACAATTAGCGTACAGATAGGATTAACTTTTGATTGCACCAATAACAATTAATGTACCAATCACTTCGGAGAGCCATAACTTTTGATTCGGATATCCAAATTAGAAATTTTTTTATTTTATTTCATATAAATTTTCGAGATCTACCCAATGACACCTCATTTGACATATTTTATCTTTCACAAACATCGTTCAAATTTGTAACAATAATATCACAAATAATTAATGTATCGATCAAAATTAATTGTAATGGATACATTAATTGTGATTGGTGATTGGTATATTAATTATGATCAAAATTAATTGTGAATGGTGATCAATATATTAATTGTGATTGTTGATTGGTACATTAATTGTGATTAATACATTAATTACAATTAATTGTCACTTTCCTTCTTTTTCTGTTTTTTTATTGTGATTGGAACATAAATTCTGATCAGGCAATGAGATTGTGTCACCTAGCACACCAAGTTCGCTACCCCTGGCAGCGAACTTCGTCCAATCAGCTTTTCTTGCAAAAGTGTGCCACGTGTCACGAAATCATTGGCTACCAAGTTCGCTACCATTCGTAGTGAACTTGGACACGTGACAGTCAACTTTTCCTGCCAAAATGTGCCACATGTAACAAAATCATTAGCTACCAAGTTCGCTGGGCACTGTAGCGAACTTGCCCGCGTGGCATATTGGAAAATTGCACTGTTAGCGTGGTATTTAAAAAAATAAGTTGTGGAACAGTGGCACTTTGGTAACTGTTCCTATATATAGTGCTATAGGAGAATGACTCGTGCTGAGTTAGACTAAAATTGACTAACAAACATTATAACATAATACTGGTCAATGATCCCATACATGCAAGCTTAGATAAAACAGCTAACAAAACAACAACTAAGCTACTAATAGAAAGCTAAATGGTTTCTTCTCATAACTCTGACATGGTATCAGAGCATATTAGAGTTCTGCGAAGAAACCATGGAGGAGAGAGAAAGAGAGAAAAAAAAGATAGAAAAGGAGATAACATTCTAGATAAGATATTGAATGAATGGAAAAATGAATGATACAATTCCGATACACTAAAACCTGATATATATAGAACTGTAGGAAAATGACTTATGCTGAGTCGGACTAAAACTGACTAACAAATACTATAACATAATATTGGGCTATAATTCCATACATGCAAACTCAGATTAAACAGCTAACAAAACAACAACTAAGCTGCTGATAGAAAGCTGAAGTATATAGCCAATACTCCAGGAAGGAGAGCTTTAGTCAATGTAGCTAATACATTAAACCCTATTTATTTATATATATGGGGAAAGATTCGTTTACAAATTTATTTTACAATTTTTTGCAAATTACACTATGTACTCCCAGAAATACATAATGTAACCTAGTGTATTTCTGGGAGTACATAGTGTAATTTATAAGAGTCTGTACATAAAAAATTTGTAAATATAATCTTCCTTTATATATATATATAGATAGATAGATAGAGAGATATGTTTTGGAGATTGGAAAAAATACAGGTTATTTTAATAAAACACATAATATAAAAGAAAACTAAAATTATTAAAATATCCTTTTTTTTCTAAATCCCAAAATAATATCGATTTGGAATTTTGATGGAGAAACACTTTTCTCACATATTATTTGATGAGGTGGGTGAAATCGATTTTTCTCTTATTTTCTCCTCGCGATAGGGTTTCATTCACTTCTATATATATGCAAAAACAAGAAAAAACGTTAGATCAGTATATATATGGGTTCGCTTTTTCTACAGTCAATGTAGATAACTTATCTATATTGAGCTTAAAACGACGTCGTTTTGAGGCAGAAATCAAGGCATTTTTGTAATTATAATTTATTTCAGGATTATAATAGTTCTTTTCATTATACTTTTTTAAGTTTTCAACCCAAAACGACGTCGTTTTGGAAGTAAATAGATAATTTAGCTACATTCACTTTAGAAACATTAAAGTCTTTAGAAATATATATATATATGGTAAAATAAATTTTTTGTAATATTCCGTAAACTGATTAAAAGATAACCATAATAAAAAACTAAGAGTCGATTTTGATATTTCAAAAGAAGATTGTATAATTTTTTTAAATAATAATAATAAATGTTACACATTGGGTAATAAAATACACAAATTAATCTGTCTTAATTTATAATTTTTCAAAAAATGGTACAGCAATTAATTTTTTTTAAATAAATGAAGGTATTCCTGAATCTTTTTATTAAATCTTTTTTCTTTTTTAAAAATTACAGGAAATCGAACACACTACCACACTAACACACACTCTATTACACACACCCACACCACTAGGCTAGCCCTAGTGGATTCTTTTTATTAAATATTTGTACAAACTATTTTATGTGAATGTGTAATTTGTGTCTAGCTAACATTTTGACACGTGTGTGGACTGTTAGGAGCAGCAATAAACTGAGATGGCGCCACCTTGAAATGTCGCAGTGGTAACCAACGCACATGTGCTTTGGCAAGTGGCTTTCTGTTCATTTTTCTACTCTCATGTATAGTTGTTGCCTTGGCGCGTGTTCTCACTTTAAACATACATTGCGTTCTATAATTGAGGGTATCAAGTATCAACGGAGAAAAATATATTCATAATCGTATAAAAACTTTTTTAAAGTAAGATTACCCTTCATTCGAAGGGCGGTTTCAGTATGCCGGCTCTGAAATTGAGGGTATTAATAATTGATACCCTCACAAGTAATGTTTTATAAGTAGGGATGAAATATTATCTTTAATTTTTTATTCGTATTTTATCTATATATTTTTAATATTACTAGATTAAAATTATAAGAGAAGAGAAAAATGTGAAGATCCATTTAGATTATGATCTAAAAGTGTTAAAGATAAGTAGGTATAAAAAATAAGTTAGTTTTTTCTGTGATCAATATAGATAAGTTATCTACTCTGAGTCTAAAATGATATTATTTTGGAGCGAAAATCAATATATTTTTATAATTATAATTTATTTTATGATTATAGTAGTATTTTTCATTATAATTTTTTAATTTTTCAATCCAAAATAATATTGTTTTAGGAGTGAATGTAGATAACTTATCTACATTTACTGTTGAACCATTAAAGCCATAAAAAATATCATACATTACAAAATTCCTTTAACTTATTCGAAGATTTTTTTTTTTTAAAAAAATACTCTAAGAAATGTTTGATATTTTTTTATAATACAAAATTTTAAAAAATTTAAAATTAAATCAATTCCTAAAAGTAGGATAATCAAATTTTATAAAAGGGTTTAATTTTTCTTCTACAAGTACCATGTAATTTTATTTTATATACTCACATGTGAATGAGTGAGCTCCTATGAAGGGAAGAGAGAGAAAGAGAAAAAGTGAGTTTGACCCATTCACATGTGAGTGTTAGAAATAAAGTTATCTCTAACTTATTGAAAAACATTAATCCCTTTATGTAATGTTGAATGAGGTATCTTGATCATGTCTTAGATTGAATTACCTTAAAGTTTTGGAAACTAAAGAACGGAAATAGAAAGTTTTATTTTTAATCTAAATATATTTTTAAGATCTAGTTTTTATTTGAAAAAAAAAATTAATTTGAGATTAAATTTATTTTTTAAAGATTTGATTCTATTTTATTTAATTATGGAAGTTAATTTTTTGAAAATTTTGATTCTTTTTTTAAAAGGAATTTTGATTTTTTCTCCTGAGTAGTTAAATTTTATAAAAGGGTTTAATTTTTCTTCTACAAGTAGGATATAATTTTATTTTATATACTCACATGTGAATGAGTGAGCTCCTATGAAAGAAAGAGAGAGAAAGAAAAAAAGTGAGTTTCCCCCACTTACGGCCAGAAATAAAGTTATCTCCAGCTTTTTGGGAAAACATTATGGTTGGATGAGGTATTTTGATCATGTCTTGGATTGAATTATCTTAAAGTTTTGGAAACTAAGGAATGAAAATATAAAGTTTTATTTTTAATCTAAATATATTTTTAAGATCTAGTTTTTATTTGGAAAAGAAAAAATTATTTTGAGATTAAATTTAATTTTGAAAGATTTGATTCTATTTTATTTAATTATGGGAAATTAATTTTTTGAAAATTTTGATTCTATTTTTAAAAGAAATTTTGAAATTTTCTCCTATGTAATTGATTTTGAGATTTTTTTTATAAAATCCATGCTTTGAGTCTTTCTTCAAAGTATATGTGGACATTCAATAGAAAAAGCGCATTGATCTCATTATGAGTACCTCTTCTTTAGGTGCATTCAAATTTTTTTGGCAACTAAGGTATGAATAGATTCATTGAGTCCACCTCTAAGGGTGTGATTTGTATCTATTTACTTATTTAATTAAAAGCATGTAAAGTAACTTTTAAATTGTTTTTATTTTAGCTAGTATTGGAGTAGATAATAGGAAATCAATTATCTAGTGATAATTTAGGTTTATACTTTTAATTTAGAGTTAAGCTGAAAGTTTGTTTAGCAATTGTCAAGTGTTTGACCATTGCGGCACAATTCACTTGACTTAATTGGAGTGCCTAAATTTGGAGATAGGTTTGGGTGAATTTTTGTAGAGAGAAAGAATATGTTATATTATTTACTTTAAATTGAGCTTGATTCGTTATAGTGGATTTGTCTCCTATTTATATAGTGGTATCCAAATTGGGATTGTACGGTTTTTCCCACAATTATTTGTTATCTCCTTGCTATTTTTTTATTGGTTAAAAATATTATTAAAAAATTAACATTAATTTAGATTTAAAAAATTTATATAACTCAATTCAACCGTAGTCTGACCAATAATATCGTTACGGAGCCAATATAAAATTTTATTTAAGGGTTTGGTGTTTGTCATTTTAAATGACATAAGTTATGTCATTTTAGGAGAGAGATAAACACAAAAAAATGAAAATCATGGAAGAGAGAGTGAATGATTTTTTTAATTTAAAATTTAAATAATTTTTTTTTCCTGTGTCTGTCTCTCTCTTAAAATGACAGAGTATTATGTCATTTAAAATGACAAACACTTTTTCCTTTATCTAATAATAAAAGGGAAAAAAGTTTCCGATGTTACTTTAGATAACTTTATCTAATGTTCATCGAAACGACGTCGTTTTGGGTTGAAAAATTAAAAAATTAGAGTGATAAAGACTATTATAACCTTGAAATAAATTAAAATAATAAAAATACCATGATTTCCGTACGTCGTTTTGATGAACATTAGATAAAGTTATCTAAAGTAACATAGAAAAAAACAAACCCATAATAAAATATGTTAAAAAAATTACTCTCCATACAAGTTGTTTTAATAAATATAGAAGGCAGTATTGGGATGTAAGACTTTTTGACCCTTATAACTTTTTATTAATAATTAATTACTAAATTGACCTTCATTATAAACTATTTCAAAAATTTAACCCTCTCAAAAAACATAATATCAATCTGTCCCTGTTTGACCGTTGACCACCAAACTTACTCAGGTACACCCCTTCCTACCCGGGTATTTTTTGAAATTTGTTGCCTACCCGAGTAGGAGGGGTGTACCGGGTAAACTCGACGGTGCTTCCTCAGGGAACAACAGTTCACCATCTGGATTTGGGAAGGCTGAACCTACACCAGGAAACTCAAATTCAAGTTCTAATAATTCTCGTGAAACAACAAAATTCAAAACGAAAAGCTTGGTTTCAATTGTAGCCCCCATTGCGGGTGGGGCTGCTGCAGCTTTTCTTCTCATTCCACTTTATGTGTATTATTTCAGGAGGAGAAATGATGGTGATTCATTAGTAATTCACCATAGAGATCTATCTGATTCAGACAATACCGTAAAGATTACTGTTGCTAACAATACCAATGGAAGCATTTCCACTGTAACAAGGAGTGTGTCTGGGAGTAGAAACAGCAGTGGAATTGGGGATTCTCATGTCCTTGAAGCTGGAAATATTGTGATATCAGTCCAGTTTCTAAGAAATGTGACCAAGAGCTCGTTTGCACTGGCTTTTTATAAAAGTCCTTCTTATCACTTCTTTATTTTAAAAGTACTTTATATAAAAGTTACAGCTATTTAGATTTTTAAAAAAATATTTGATTTTTGAAAAAAACATTTTGCTTTTGACTTCTGCTTTTCTTAAAAGTTACAATTTTTAGCTTCTGAAAAAAGTAAATTTTTGACTTTTTTTATGACTTCTGTTTTTTTTAAAGCACGCATACAAATAAACTTTTTTCGAGAAGTGTTTTTTTTTCTTAAAAAAAGTAGCTTTTGAAGAAAAAGAAGCCCATCCAAACAGGCTCCAAGAATTTTGCCCCGAGAATGAGCTAGGCCGTGGTGGATTTGGCGTTGTTTATAAGGGAGAATTGGATGATGGAACAAAAATTGCAGTAAAACGAATGGAAGCAGGTGTGATTAGTAACAAAGCCGCCTTAGACGAATTCCAGGCTGAAATTGCAGTTCTATTAAAAACCATGCAAACTACAAAAACGAGATTTACCCGGGTACATCCCTCCTTATCCGGCTAAATAATTCAAGCAATTTCTCAGGTGTCAAGAAAAATACCCGGGTACACCCCTACCTACTCGGATAGGCAAAAAATTTCAAAAAATACCCGGATAGGGAGAGGTGTACCTAGGTAGACTTTGTGGTCAACAGTCAAACAGAGGCAGATTAGTGTTATGTCTTTTGAGGGAGTTAAATTTTCGAAATAGTTTATAATGAAGGTCAATTTAATAATTAATTATTAATAAAGGGTTATAAGGGTCAAAAAGTCCGAAATGTAAACTTATCATCCTTGGCAAGTTATTTAAGTACTTCACTACTAATTCAATTTTAATGACTCATAACCGGTTGAGAAACCATCGTGATACCGCCATTGTACTGATTATAAAAATAGAGGCAGAATATATTTATCATAAAAGATATTTATTATTTTTACAACCAATTTAATCATTGTTGATTTCTATCAATCTAACGATTATAATTTATTTGAAATTATTGGATTGTATTCATTAACTAATTATTAATTCCTATAAATTCAGTAAATTATAACCGTTAAATTAACAGAAATCAAAGGTAATTAAGTTAGTTGTAAATGTGATAAATATTTTTTGTGATAAGTATATCCTTCCAAAAAAATATTAAATAAAGAGTAATGTTAATGCACATTTTTGTTTATATTATATGTAAATACATATGAATTACTGGACACAGAAAGATAAAATAAAATTCGAGATTAGAAATAGTGAAGAAGAGCATAAAGCCCCAACCAGGGTGCAAATTCTCTCTCTTTCTCATCGTATCCCATTTCCATTAGAATAACAGTAAAAATAATGGGAAATACAAGTCTTATAGTACACGAGACTTGTTATCTCACGCCATAGACATAAAATATGTGAGGTCCACTCTTTAAAAAAAAAGTAAAAAAATAAATAAATATTAGCACAACTTTTAATATATGAGTACAGAGGTATGTTATCTCATGTAAAATGAGAAAAACATACTCAAAAATAATTTATACATAAAAGGGTGGGTCATGTGCATGTGCCATTGCTTTGGCTTCCCCTTGTTGCCCTTTTTTTGGTTATAACTTCGGTATATGGGTTTTCAATCGATGTTCATCCTCGCGTGTAACTTCCGAACACAAAACAGCACATTACCAATAGAAAAAGGAAACAAAGTGAGAGAAATAAAATAAGAGAAACACATGACGAATAACACTACCAATAATAAATAATATATAAATAGGGGAAAGATATTGTGACAACCAAATTGTGTTACTACCAAGTGACTATCAATCAATCTCACCGTTAGATCGATTATGTTGATCCAACAGTTATATTTATTTTCATCTTTGTATAGTCATGATTCCCCATATTTAAAGTGAAATCATTAAATATGAGAAATCATAACCATACAAAGATGAAAATAAATATAAAATATTAAATTTGAAAAATCATAACCATACGAAGATGAAAATAAATATGACCGTTGGATCAACATAATCGATCTAACGGTAAAATTGATTAATAGTCACTTGGGAGTAACACAGTTTGGTTTATCTTCTCCGTATAAATATTAGGGACAACACACACAAACGCAAAACACCCATAACCAAATAGAGAGAGAGAGAGGGGGCACACACACACAGAACAGAACAGAAGAAAAAGAAGAAGCAGTGGGCAAACAAAGAGAAACAAAACCCAGAATCTAGAGAGAGAAAGAGAACAAAAACTGTGTGAATAGCATATACCATACCATAGCAACAGCAACAACACATAGAACAGAGAAAGAGAAAGTACTTCCCCCAAAACCATATATTATATTATTATATACATATACATAGTTTTGTGTATATTAAGATTGTTGTTCTCTCTTTCTTATATTGTATATATGTGAAAGGGAAAGAGAGAGAGATCTTGTCCTCCTACAATGTCCACTTTGTAGTGGACAAGGTAATCTCTTACAACAATTTTCCCTTGGACTCTCTTTCACTAATCGAAATTTAACGTTTTTTTCTCGTTAACGCTTCGAATCAGAGCTTCTTTTCTCCTTTTGATCGATACCCATTATTGCTTAGGTACTAAAAAGTGTTTGATTCTCTTTATTCCGTTCAATTTTTTCTGCTTTATGCACTTTTTTTGTTGGGTTTATTCAATAAAAGTTTCCATAATTGGGATTAGGGTTTTCTTTATTTGTGGGTGTTTTCCGGGTATGTATACTCAGCTTGTTTCTTTTGGTGGAATTTCTTTTCTAGGGTTTCTTTGGATCGTAACTGGGAACTTGCTGAATTTGGAAAATTCCCGAGTGATTAGGGTTTTGATCAGAGAGTGTGATTGAAGGGAAGACTGTGCTTGCTCCTTCTCTCCGTGGGTTTGCGTGAAATGGGCATGAGCTCTGATCTTTTCAGGGGTTCAAATATTGGATTTGGAACTACGGTGCTTGAGCATTTGAACTTGGAGATTGCTTAAGATGGTGTTTAACATTGCTTCTTTGAGCATGGAAGAAGATTGTCTATATTATTAACACTGATCAAGATTTTGAGAACCCTCTTTGGAAACAGTACACAGGCCTTCTTGGTCTTCGTTTTTGTTGTTTCCTTTTTGGTCTTTGCTGGGGGATGATTTTGGTTTTGAGCCTTGACACACAGAAAAACCTGATGATTCTCTGTTGGCCCTCAAGTAAACAGATAGTATCTGATTTCAGTGATCCATTTTCGTTTCTGAAGAAACCCTTTGGATTGACATAGTCTAAAGCTTAATTCCGTACCATAGTGCTCCAAAACATATACTGATTGGGGTTGTGTTGCACCATTTACCTTTTTATTAGGACTTCAATTAGTGAGACTGAGTGGTTGCTGTGCTGCTCATTGATTTTGAATAAAATTCCAGTACTATTTGTTTGAGCTACTTGAGTATTTTGGTGAAGGGAAGTAAACCTTGGTGGTTACCATAATTTGTGTTTGTAGTAAGAGGCTTATGGAGGAATATTAAATCTGGAAATGAATGCGGTGACATGGTGCATGGACAGGAGCATAGTTACTGGTTCGTTCCCTTTCTGGAACAGTGCTACTGTAAACTAATTGAAGCACTCTCAACCTTGGAAGGATTTTATTCTAGGCACATTTGGATTTTGTGCAATGTCGCGCTGCTTTCCATTTCCACCACCAGGATATGAAAAGAAGGCTAGAACAGATGAAGTGGACTTATTTAAAAAGGTTAAGATACTTCTCTTATATTCATATGGTACATATAATTTGAAGTAACATTATTTGTGATACAAAATGAAGTTTCAATTGAGTTGCCCAACGTTTAAACGTGGATTGATTAGGTTCATTTTCTAAATGGAACATTATAATGTTTATCTAGAATAGTTTCTATCATGCATTCATGTTCAATTTAATTATGTGGTCTATATTTTTGTATCTGTTTATTCTGAATAAAGAAAAATTCGATTTGTTTGGTGTTCATTGTAAATTGCTAACCTAGAAACATTTTACATGGCCTCTTTCAAAGTATATCATACCCAATGGAATTATAAAAGATCTTGTCCGATTGGGGTAAGTGTGCAATTGTTGATGATGGGAGGCTTACGTGACAGTATCATTTTTTGCCTACATTGATCAGTAGGGTTTGTACAATCTTAGTTGATGAAAGTTGGTTCATGTGATTTACGACTTTCCATAGGTGAACGTCATATCAAATGTTTCCTTTATCTGTCTTGTTATATGTTTACTAGATTCATGTCAGGGTTTCTGTGTTGTGTTCAAAATTTAGATTTTTAGATTGGTGTGACTGTAATGCTGAATATAAAAGTTCCAAGAGGTTTGAATGGATAAATTATTTCGTTTCTGGTGAAGAGGCAAAGATATTATGATGATTAAAAGTTCATATGCTCTGCTTTTTTCATGCTCTTCCATCTTTTCACGGATTTCACCAAATTCATGTCATTCTGCTGCCTAGCCTTGTCAATTTTGTTTATTGTTTCAATAGTAGGCCATGCAAATTTATTTATTTTTAAGTGAATTTGATTTGTACTTTCCTGTTAGGAGTGTTGATGTATCATTTACTTCAAAGCCATCTATAATATGTAGCATGCCTGTCAAAGTAAATACATATTAGAGTAGTCAGTCTCTCATAATATATAAAATACTGCTTTTGTTATGGATTTTTTATTTGTTTTGTAAGGGTGTGGGTTTGGGTTGTTTAAAACATAGTCTGTGATTAGTATGGAATAAGTAATTATTAGTAGTCAAGTTATGAGTCCTTTTGTTGTAAAACAATGACCTTTGGGCTTGATGGTATGCCTTCCATGTGGCACCTTTGGTATTGAAACAAAGATTTAGTGTTGGTGGAGATTGCCCATATCTATTTTGGATTTTGGACATTCTTCAAACGTAATTTATAATACTTGCTGATTTTTTGAAAGCAATGATTTTTAATTGCCTTGCTTCTGTTAGTTAGAGAATAAAGCTTGAATTTTAAATAGTAGGTGGCTTACCCAGATAGGATCTATACATAAATCATATGTTGAATGGTTGCAGAACATGTAAAAGTGAACCACACATCATGTAACATGTGGAATGGCTCCACTTCTTCTATAAGTCTATAACTGAACCACGCATCATAATCATATTCATATCAGTGAAATTGTGTCAGATTTTGTTTTCCTCAAGACATGTAAAAGTGATCAAGTGTATTTGTGGCGAAACTAGAGGTTGGCATGATGACCTGATCAAGATTGGAAAAAATTATTTGTATATGATTTTTGTATAGATCCTTTGGGCAAGATCAATTTATCTGATCGATGAGTTCATGTTATGTTTACCTTGATTAGATTAATCAGTTACTTTATGTCAGGGCTAAATCAGATTTGCTTATGATCTCATTTAATGGGTGATGTATGCAATTCAATAAGTGTGGTTGAACTTTTTTCTTTTGTTCAAATATAAATATGTTATTTTCTTGTTTGTTAACATGCTGAATTATTAGTATAGCTTTTTCATTTCAATTGGTATGGTCTATGTTCTACGTACCCAATCATAATTGATTATCCAACATTCCAACATAATTGCTATCTGTACTGTTTGCAAAGTTCCCTGAAAATTTCTGATTGTGTATTACTGTGAATCTTTTATTTTTTATTTTTTTGCCTGTGATGCTTCTCATCTGAAAAGATTGGCATTCTTACTATCTTTTCCTCTTTGGACCTTCTTTTATCTTCTATCTACCCACTTCGTTAAGCCTTGATTTACTATCCCCCCCCCCCCCCCCCCTCTTAAGTCTCAGTCGACCTCTTTCTTTCTTTTCTTTTTTTATTTTTTTATTTCATGCTCCGGGTAAAATTTCTTTTATTATCGAAGCATGTAGGGGTCTTCGATGAATATGTCAAAACCATCTAAACCTATGTTCTCTTACATATTCTTCAACCGGTACTACTTTAACTTTGTGTTGAATATTTTCATTTCTTATCCATTCCTTTATGACCACACTTAACATCCTAATTTATGCCACTCCCATGATAAGCACATGTTGTTTCTGTTCCGGCCAACGTTGAGCTCCGTATATTACAAGCCTTATTGCTATTCTATAAAATTTTCCTTTTAGCCTAAGAGGGACGTTGCAATCACAAAATCCTAATGCACCCAAGAATTTTCGCTCTGATTCTATGGCTTACATCCTTATCAATTTCTCCCCCCTTTTTGCTAGATTGATCCCATATATCCAAATGCATCTTTCTTAGGTGCCTTTTGTCCTAGCATATTCACAAAGTCTTGATCTCCTCCTCTTATCGTGGCAAACTCACATTCCATGTATTTAGTCTTAGTACGATTTAACGTAATTCTAGTTTAGTGTTAACATCAGCCTTGATCTCATCAATAAACATAGTATTGTTTGCAAATAGCATACACCATGACACCTTGTTGTGGATATCTTTTGTTAGCTCATCCATTGCTAGGGCAAAAGGACAAAGACTCAAAAATGTCATACAGAAGAACTTCTTTTTGCAATGTCAGCATATTTTAATTGTAATATGTAACAAAAGCCAAAAAAATATGTGATTTGGAATGGCCAGCTTTAGCATCTAAGAATGAACATGTTTCTGTTGGGTTGAAAAATCTAATAATTGAGACTGCTTATTAAAGCATCAAAGTAAGATATTGCTACATTTTTATTTTGATTAAAAATTCTGCAATGGGATTGTGTTTCCCCTCTTTGTTTGGTTATAGTTGGCTAAAATGTGCTACTAAAATCTGGAATATTTTGTAGGTAGACAGTGAGTATCTAATGGACTTTGATTTGTTGTTAATGTTATTTTTGGAGTTTCTTCCTTCGAGATATTTGATTTTCAAGGAGACGAGGACCATGTTTTGCATCTTTAAACTGTTGATATTGTTCTCTTATTTTTTTGTTTCTCATGGGTGGAGTAGAGGATGTGAAGCCATTGAGTTGTCTTCTTATTTGATCATTGCTCTTAATATCTCTTTTCATTGTATGATTTACAGGAAAAGCAGAGAGAAAAAAAACGTAAAAAAGATAAGAGGGACAAAGAGAAGAGGGAAAGTAAGGAAAAGAGAGAGAAAGAAGGAAGGGATGGAAAGCATAAGGAAAAGGACAGAAAGGAAAAAAACAGAGAAAAAAAGAAAGATAAGGGCAAGGACAAGGGCAGAGATAGGGATAAAAGTAAAAGCAGAACTGCAGATGACAAAGGATTTCCAGGACAAGGTGAGGGTCCCAATGCAGGTAAACTTCATCAAAAAGAAATCAAGCAAAATGATAAGAAGGGTATCTTGTTTGAGAATAAACTTACTAAACAGTATAATGGTAACAATGGGGAGAAGGCTAGAGAGAATAATCATCTGGCTGAGGAGAACAAAGATTCTAAATTCCTCCTGGAGTTGGAGAGGAGGATTAAGGATGATAACGGAGGAGCTGGCAATCAATTGGTTCAGAAGTTTACAAATACAGACCATAGAAAGGATGAGGGGACTGTTAGGTTGGTGGCTAAGGGTAGTGGCCCCTGGCCTGATGGCAAGGAAAAACTCAATGATAAGGGTCTTGATGCTAAGAAGATTGATGGGAAAGGAATCAGGGCTGAGGTCCGACCTATTGGAAATGCAACAGTTCAAAATCATGCTGGAAATTTTCATCCTAGAGTTGATGGAATGGCCAAACTTTCTGGAAATTTTCATCCTACAGTTGATGGAATGTCCAAACTTTTGGGGAAGTATTTTGACAGGAATTTGGAAGCCACAGTCGAAGGAAAAGGACAGGTTAAGGAAAAGAAATATGATGGAGAAGAAAAGGTTGAGGATAAGAAAGATGGAGGAAGGGAAAAGGTTAAGGAAAAGGAAAAGAAAGATGATAAACTGGGAGATAAAAGGAAAGATAAAGAGAAGGAGAAGAAAGGGCATGGGAAGGACAAAGACAGGGATAAAGAGAAGAAAAAGGAGGAGAAAGCTAAGGAGCATACTGAACTTAAAACCACAGAGCAGAATAAATTAAAAGAGAGCAACAAAGTTGGCCCTATAGGTTCAAATTCTTTCGCACGGGTTTCCAGCAACAGCGATGAGAATGCTGTTAGTAGAGAAAATCTCAAGAAACGGAAGGACATTGAGTCAAATGGAGTTCCACGTGGTGAGTGCTATTTATAATGAGTCCTGTTCTCATTGCTACTCAGTGATCCTGTTAAGTTGTATTTAATTACAAATACGATGTTTCTCTTATTGGGTTTGGAGTAGTATTTTGCTGACCTTTTAGGCTAATACCAGATACTACATCCTGTGAGATAATGGTGGGTTTTCCATGATGTCACATGCTTATATTGATATTTTAACTGCTGGTATTTTTTTCAATAACGTTATTCAACTTTCTCGAGTTTGTACACATTGTTTTGCTGTTGGCTGACATGTTATAATTAATTTTTTTGAATTTCTTACAGCCAATGACAATTGGCCTAGTAAGTTGGCAAGATCGTCTTCCTCTCATACATTCACTGAAAATGGAAGGATATTGGAACCTTGTCAAATATCCATTCCAAATGCTTCAGATAAGCCAGGAGTAGTAGCCACCAGTGTTAAGGTAGATAACAAGGAATTCAAGATAAATGGCGTCATTGAAGCTCGACCATTTGCAGTTTCCTCAAACAAGACGCACCTCACTGCTACTGTGCCAGCTAATCTGGTAACTGAAGCATCTGCAAAACTACCCCATCCAGATACAAAGTATTTAAGCCAGGTATACTCGGTACCTAAGGTGGAAGAGTGGTCTGGTTTTGACGATCAAGATTGGTTGTTTGGCAAAAGTAGTATTTTACAAGAAAGAAAACCAGTGGTGGAATCTTCAGAGGTTGGGGAGACACTGCAGGTATGGTCAGAAGGTCTTCACATAGAGACAGCAGATGTTTTTGCTCTGCCATATGTCATTCCTTACTGATTGATTATTTAATTGGCACACGATACTTCAATTATATCTGCACAAGGAACCCTCCTTTGGCACCCTACGTGGGTGGAAGTGCAGCAACTGGGGGCTAGAAATAGATTCCAAAATTCTTGATGCATTCTTTTGTTATATGCACTCTGGCAACAAGCAATCAGTGACTCATTGCCTTGATCTTAAACTGGTTGGATGGTGGCTTCTGTGTGACTCATTGCATTGAATTTGTACTGATTGGAAGGGTCACAACTCAAAAGGTGGTTGCATGCTTGGTGCATTGCTGCAGGCCAGGTTGGGGGTTGCAATTCCTTTAAGACAGAAAGGCTTGCAGGTTGTTGAGAAGGGGAGGGAAGTGGTACAAGCTTGTGCAACTTGTTTATTCTATTTTTGCTGAGAGCTGAGGGGCACTTTTTCTAATTGAGAAAACTAGATGTGGTCTTTGCAACTCCACCACAATTTTGATTTGTAACATAGAACTCTTATTTACAAGAATATGTATGATACAAAAGGGAAAAAAGTGATCGGATTCATTTATTCAGTTTCCTGTAAATTTTATTGGTTATTTTTTCATTTTGCACGAGTGTTTATGATCAAGGTTGAATTGGATTATAGGGAACTATTTCTGCAGTTGTGGCAGAAATAGTTTGTTTGCCACTGACACAAAAAAAGAGCGGGTTACATCAAAATTTTCTCTCTCTCTCTCTCTCTCTCTCTCTCAATTTTGTGTTTGTGGCAGACAAATTATTTTTACCATAATTGCAGAAATAGTTTTTCCTTGGATTATAAAGGAATAACATAACATGACATCACTGTTTTAAATTGAATAGGAGAGGTACTGTTAATCTGCGAATCATTTAAAAAATCTTTTAAACGCGGTTTAGTTGAGATATGAAGGAGTGAATCAAAGAGAGGAAATTGTCATCACGTTTTTATATATTAGCTTTGAATATATATACATTTTAAACTATGTTGGTCATACTATGCAAAATAACCTCGAATGATTGGACACATTATTGAATCTTTTCAACAATGGCAATAATGTGCAAGAAGGCAAATTGAAATCGGTGCAACCATTTGCTTATGATCTTTGGGGGTTGTTGCATTGGATTTTTCAACTTTGTTTTAAGTTACAGAGTATTAATTTGAGATAAAGGTGTTGTTGATGTTGATGTTGATGTTGTTGATGTTTTAAGTTACAGAGTGCATCTAATGCAATATATTGTAGAAGAACACGTCATGGCTTAGGAAGGCAATATTGTCCCCAAACACAGGTAATATTGCCTTGCTTAGCGAATCACAAACCTGGCTCCCATATCCACAATTAACTTAGCTAAATCATTTTAAAAAATAGAGCTAAGCTTTCAACAAAATATAATTAATAGTGGAGCCTGCAGCAGTTAGACAGATGGGACTTGCTGCTATGTTTAAGAATTTAATAATATTTTGCATCATTGAATGACTAATTAATAATACTTTGCATTGTCAATGAACTAAGTAACTTAATTTTTTTTTAAAAGATTAAGTAACGACACTATGTATCATTGGGAGATTAAATTAGTAATCAAATTCTTTTGAGAATTTAACTATTGACACTTGACAGCTATATTTTAAAAAATAAAAGTTTACTGAAAATGATTTGATGCAAATCTCTAGAAAACAAGCATATTTTCGATACTCAAAGAGTACGTATTCCCTTACCTGAAATGGAAAAAAAAGAATATAGAAGGAAATAATTATAAAGACAGTGTTAATATAAATGTTTTTTTTTTTTTTCATATTTAGTAAAAGATATACCGAGTATTCCGTATATCTGATATACCGAGTACTCAATACATCTTATGTACTGAAAATATTTTCCTGAAAAGCACATTGACAGTGCTTTTTGTAGTGTAAGGTAGGCCTTAACCTCCCCCTAGTTTTAAAATTTTCTTTTCGATTCCATTTTTTTTTTTCAATTTTTTCTGGGTTTGATCCCCTGAAATAATGAAGAATTAGGTCTAGCTCCGCTAAGCATATTAGATGCAAAAGGATAGAATTTGCTAATTGCAATTTGCATAGCAGTTGGACACTTGTGGTTCTGGTTCTTCATAATTATTGCCCATGATTCCTCTTTTATATATGTTCATGGCTACCCTTTCTTCTTGATCCCATGCTTTCCGAAGATAAAACAAGGCTAACATGTTTATCTTATTATTAATGGGCATTGACCCTAGTGCTATATATGTTTTAGCTTTAGTTTAATCGTCTTTTTTTTTTGTTGAAAATATTATGACAAGATATGGACTTTGACAATGAATGTTTTACTGATTTTGAAAATATATAGCTCGAACGTTATAATCAATTAAACGACATAAAAAATCAAAGTCTACCTGAAATATGCATCTTAATTAAACTGCAAATAAATGATCTCCGAACACATAATTATTGGTTATGTATGTGTTGGAATCAGTTTATTTTAAAAAATTAATTTTTTATACCAATCCTAATTATCTCTTTAAGGCGAATAAACTGTATTCTTACAAGTTTTGATTTTTTGAACCGATCATGGAATTAATCCCACGGAATTAAGTCTTATGTTCCTCCCAAAAGAGATTATTATTTAAAAAATAAAAAAATGTACTATAATTAGGATAGAAGTTGACAAATTTACTTAAGAGTCCAAAGAAAAAAAGTTATTATGAAGAGGATAAAATTTTAAAAATGTATATATAAATTTTTTTTTTTAAAAAAATATTATAAGACATGGTTCCTCACAATGAATGGACGCACCACCCTTGGTTAGAAATTGGGCTTATCTTCGTAGATAGGTTGTCAGATATGATTCGGTAAGCAAGTCCCAGGCCGATACAAAGACAAGGTGGTGATGAAATTTTAAAAATAAATAAAAGAAAACATAAGAAGCTAATGAATAGTGACATGAAAATTCTTCAACGCCTATAATTAGGATTGACTTTATGATAAGTCATCAAAAAGGAAGAGTAATTAATGTCATGTGTTAGAGATATAATATCACTTCATGACACGAGCTTTTAAGAGAATTAATCATTTATAATAATGTTATGTGTAATGATAAACTTTTCTAAACTTTTAAGTTGCGAGAGAGAATATAAATAACTTTGTCATATGTCTAACACGTTGGATCTTACCTGACACTTTATACCAACATACGTCAAATCCATGTATATGAACAAGATTTGTTCATAGGATTAGATGAGACTTTCTCTGTCTTATGACCAAAAAAAAAAAAAAAAAACTACCAATCTAAACAAGAATTTACACTAAAATTTATAAGTCTTGCAATCATCATAGAAGGTCAAGCGTATTAGCCAAAGGCTATCAAAGCCATATATAATTATGCTGGTTATTTTTTTTTTTAAATTTTTTTTCTATCAATTTATAAATTAATTAACTAATTCGTTTTGAGCTGGGTAAAATGACAAGAGAAAGAACCACCTCGACTTAATTAACTACTAGTTAGACATATCAGTTGCGTCATGCACCAAAACACTTGAGTCATTAATTTAATTCGATTATCCCAGATTCAATTCAACCACTTCTTCAGAGACATTATTCACTTCAGTGGGTAAATGACATCTGTTTAAGCTCAAAAGGTATACATGAACATGATTTAGTTGGATATGTACTTGTCTATGTAACATTAACGGTGAAAAGGTTGGGGAAAAAGGAGAGTTGAAATTCTTGAATTAGCAAGGTTGGCAACATGATCTAGAGTCCAGACTATATGCATCATGTTCTGAACGACCTACACAGACCCAGTATGCTATGCCGATCGTCCAAGATTCATTAGAGGCCTAATTTAGCAGCATCTGAGCACATGGACTTCACTTTAGAGAATCCTCTTCACTCTTACACAGCTCACCATCTTATACACACGATACGACAATGCCTCACTACAGAATTAAGGTCTTGCCTAACTGTTTTTGGCCCATTCTCTTTTTCTCTTTCCTGATTAGAGAATATTTTCCCCCTTACATAAACCCCTCCTCTCCAACAGAGGAGGCACATGATTTCTGACAAATTTATGAGTTGCTACTCTGTTGAATTTTAGAGTCATTATAGCCTAATTCACATTCCACTTCGCAGTTTTTCCTGCAACTTCACTTTACGGTGACTCCTTTGAGCTTTAGTCTATATCACTGCCTCTCTGAGTACCTATACATTGAGAGCTCGTTTGGTGGACATGATAGAATAATGGTAGGATATGATATGGGGCTGATAAGCCTATATCATGTCCTGTGTTTGATGAGCACCTAATTAGTAATATGATAAGATTATGTAGAAGGAGAAAGGAGAAAAAAAATATATAATGCAATAAATACAAATATATTGGGTAGCGTGGGGTATATTGGGTATTCAATATTGGTATCATATCCTATTGAATCCTAACCCAGCTCCCCCCATAGGATAAGAAACCATGTATTGGATAGGATAAAATGAGACAATAGGAGAAATTAATCATATCCTAATGACTCACCAAACAAGAGATAAAAATAGAATATGATAAATTATCCTATCCTATCTTCTTTATCAGGTGCTCCAAACAGAACCTGAGATACTACACCTATTGAGAGATACAAACCTAGCTCAAAATCCGCAATAGTTCACATCCCTTTTTTTCATCCAATTTTTAAGAAAAATGTACTATTGATTGCTTGCAATATAATATCTAAATGTAGTGATATTTTTATTATACACATGTCTTGTGTTTTAAGACCGAACAATCACACATAAAATCGCAAAATAAAAAAGAGAGAAGGAAAGAAAAACGAAGACACAGATTTATCCTAATTCATTCAATGTGGGGCTATGTTCAACAATATTTCAACATATTTTCCTCACCTCACTCGTCAGAAAGCATTTTGTTTACAATGGCAATATAAATAAGCTTATAAACCCTAAGCAACAATAGTTATTCACGAGCGGGACTTCGATTTAATTTCTATATGTCTAGCTATTAAAAATCGTCATCTGAATGTAAAATATGAGCCATATCTAACATTGTTCATCACTTGCATTGTTTACTTTTCTATATTTGAATATTCACTTGTATACTTTATTTATTCTAATTATAATTTGCAATACATTTATTAATACAGTTCCAACAAAAAGATACAATAAAATGAAATTCTTTTAAACGAACATGATTAATTGAACTTTTAAAAGATGTAATTAGTAAATTGAAGCATAATTTTGATGTATTGTTCCAAAGTTGCATTATAGAATGATGATAGACAATTAAATTTTTTTTGTTAATAATATATCAAATTAATTTATTTTATTCTTTTTGATTAAGGAAGGATTTCATCATTTGAGTGAACTTTAACAATATTATAAGAGAAATAGTTGTCTTATGTCACATAAGACAACTATCTTATGTTACACACTCATAGAATCTTGTGCCTTTCTTTCTTTTTCTTTTATATTTTTTAAAAATTGTGGGTCCCACAATTTTGTTTCACCCACATCTCATGTGACATAAGATTAATAACTCTCATATTATAAAGAGGGTAAAGAAGATAGAGAATGAAAAGGGGGCAAAATATTGTTGAACATATCCTTATACTTTGAGGAATGTTCCTCAACTTTTACCGCATGAGTTTCTATGTAGCACCGATACTGACACGGGACACGTGACACGATACGACACGACACTCTGACACGTTAATTTTAAAAAATGTTAGATTTCGACACGTTATGACACATTTTGATATTAAATAATATTCTTAATTTATGTAGTATATATTATATTTAATATTCAATAATTTAACAAAAAAATGAATCCAAACTTATAGTATTCATAAATTTTGTAAAGAAACATAAGATATTCCAAATATTTATATTAAACTCAATAAAATGGTAATCGTAATCCAACGAATCTAATAGTTGGAACTAAAAACTCAACGCAACGTAACCTTTGAACCTTTTTTGAATTTCTATAACGTGTGTTGGAGTGTCAGAAAGTATCGGACACAACACGTCAAGGTTTTTGAAGTGTCGGTACTTCATAGATGAGTTGTGGAGGAATCAAAATTAAATCATTTTATTAACTATAGATTTTATTTTGTTGTACAGGAAATTTTTTGAGTTATTTTCTTGGGGTTTCTTCTTTGATTGTAGAGGAAAATCAAAATAAAGCGACTTGCAATTGTAAAAAAAATGAAGGCAAGGGAAAGGTCAGCGTCGTCAGTCTAACTTGGACTATATATATTATTTCCCATGATAATGTTCATGCCTTTTTTACAACTTTTATTTAAAAAAATAAAGGTAATATTTTTAGGTTTATTGTTCCTCATGTTATGGAGATAAATTTATCTCCTACACACATATAGGGACTCTATGTGGCCCCATGTAAAGAGAAAAGAGAAGAAGAAAAAATATGAATAATATATTTATATATGGTTCATTTAATCTTATGTTGAAGGAGAGATCTTCTTTCATGTTGTGACACATATGTGGTGGGACCCGTCATTTAAAGAAAAATGAATGTCACGATTTTTGATGAGTGTGTAGGAGATAAAATTACTCTTATGCAACATAAGAGTAGTTTTTTCCATATATATATATATATATGAGATTAATGTTTCTCCTGCACATGAGATAAAGTTATCTCTTGCAGCCTCAAAATAACATCGTTTTGATGTTAAAAATTAAAAATAAAGGATATTTTAGTAAAGTTCATAATTGAAAGAGGAATATAAAATTTTCAAAATATCCTTTATTTTTATTCTTAAATCCTAAAATGATGTTGTTTTGGGGTTGCAGAAGGTAATTTTATCTCCTCTGACAGAAAAATATTTTTCCCGATATATATTGATAATATACTCCCCAAAATATATAGTTGAAGTTGTCAAACAAAAAAGTTATTAACATAACTTGTCCCATATATATTAATTTCGTGTGTGTACGATCTTTTATCCATTATAACTGATGTCATTATTTTTTTAAAAAAATTTATATGTGGAAACTTTCAATTTATAATTTGGTATATATATTGATTTTAATTTTATATTATTTATTTAGCATTATTTTACTCTTCTTCTTTTTTGTATTAAAATAACAAACACTTAAATAGAAAAAAAAATGAAGTTGAATTGAATTAATTCCAACATTATCGTCACACTTCAATCTTAAAAATTAAAACCAACATGAATTAATGCTGTTTTGCCCTTTAAATTGAATTAATCTTCTGTGGCTGACTCCAGACTTTTTGAATTTGGGGAAGTTGAATAGTTGTGTAACATCAGTATCATGGCATAAAATTCAGGGAGGAAAATAATTCGTGGCTATCCAGGCCGTTGCAGATGTGGGCGACCTTTCATGTCCTTAAATAGGAAGGTATATTGTCATCATCTATGAATTTTGTTTTGTTTGTTTTCCATACAATTTGTTCCACTTGTGTGAGTTGTCAAATTGGCGAAACTAAGTATTAGCTTTAGGAGGCATTTGATAGGGGGAGATAAAAAATTTTACCGGAAAATAAAGATTTTAAGGAATAGGGCGGGAAGGACTTTTTGTCGGGTAAGTTGTGAAAAAGTGTTTGGTTGATCAAAATTTTATCGAAAAAATTGAATTAATTTTACAAATGCTATGTTTGGTAATTAGTAAAATATTGATGGGAATGTTAGTAAATCTCAAAATTACCCTTATTTTGATTATTTTGAAATCACAAAATTTGAGCAATCAGGCGACAAAGTACAATCATAAGGTTATTTTGGTCCTTTCTTTCATGATTCTTGTTTCACATCCTCACGCAACAAAGTATTCCATATATTCGATAGATTTCCACATTCCTAAGCGGTACATAGCTTTACTCACAAAAGCAAAAAACGGGCATTATTCTTACCCAAGAAAGTTTCCCTTTTTTGGGTACCAAATGTGGCATAAAAGCTTTTCCAACTTTGTTTTCCCGGGAGACCAAATAAAATCCGTGTAACAAACGTCCATGATACTTAAGAAATGGGAAATGATATGTTAACTTTTTTTCTTTTTTTTTTTTCCATGATACTTAAGAAATGGGAAATGATATGTTAATTTTTTATTTTATTTTATTTTTAAAAAAATAAAATAAAAAAGTTTATTTCATGACTTTATTTACAATTATTTGAGTGATTTTCTGAATAAGTTAAGAACATGCATGGTGTCGGTAAGAGAAAGAACAATATATTGTTTACTTTTTATAGTAATAGAAAATTTGGTTGTTACCTACGTCCACTGAATCGTCAAGACAAAGAGAAATTGACAGTTGAAGGCTCCCAGAAGAATTTGAATTTCTTAGATTTATTTGACATCTTTTAAATTTGGACGACGAAAATTTTGATCTTTGGACTTTAATTTTTGATGGGCCTACTATATTTTATCCAGATCAGTAGGTAAGTTCCATATTATGTGTTTGAATATTGGACCTTGTGTAATTATGTACCATTGGCTTTTATGATGGAAGGTCATTGATGCTTATTTGTATGACTTGAGATTAGTAGATATGTGGCTAAATGATTATGTGTATGAATAGCCAAGAAGAAGATAGTGTTATAAAAGCTAAGTTAAAGGTTGAACCACTTAATGATTAAGTACATAATTGAATTAATTTATGTTGTAAGCAAGAGGCACAATCATATGATATGGATTGGGATATAAGTACACCCTAATGTGTTGGGCCAGTGATTGCCATTCCATGCTTTAATTAGGTACATAAGATTGGTGGAGTTTTTCCTTGGATGGTGCAAGAAACAAACAGGCCCTATGCAATTTTTGGATTTCTCGCCGAAGCGAGAGGTCCAGCGAGCCATTTAAACCCTTGACAGTGGCAAATGTGAAGCAGGGGAGCCCTTGTTGGCTAGCTCATTGGTGAGTGAGGGGCTTGAACGAGGCAGAGCATTGCTCGCTCAAAGGGTTTGCTAAAACGAGGAGATGAGCGATGATGCAGGGGACTAGAGAATGAGCTACAGCCTCAAATTGTCCAATTGCTAGCTGGAGCGAGATGGGCAGCAAGGAAAAAAATGGAGAGCTCCCTGAGCTACTCGCCAGAGTGAGCTGGTCAGCGAGCAACCTAATCTTCAGAAAAATAAGAATTTAGAGTGTGAGACCTTTGGGAACCTCATAGTGACATCCCTTAGAATTTGTATGATATGTCTAAGCATGTATTAGTTATTCTGCATTATTATTGGGTTACAATTACACTGTTGGTTATTTTAAATACGGTTTAGTTTAAATGGAAATTAATAAGATTTTAAAAGAAAAAGTTTATCCATATTTTTAATTGAACCAATGTGATTATAACTGCGCTTAATATCATACGCAATGTTAATGAACTGGTTCTAGAACGGAAAGTTACACAACTTGGGTGATTAATAAAAAATATCAAGGACACATTGAGGCAATTCGATGAAAGTATCAAGACCCCAAAATATTTTAGGTTCTATTATAGAGATATAATATAAAATTATTTAGGCTTATAAATTTGAGTTTATTGGGCGAGATATTTATTTATCATGGTAACACATCTCTTCACGTAAAAATTCTTTAGGCTTAAAGTGAGGATATTACACAAACGCATTTTTATGATAAATAATCATCTTACCTAACAACTCAAGTTGTTAAATGAAGATTCGTCAATAATTTTATATTAGATCTCTACAACAGGTTGAGATGAGTTTAATGAAGGAACCAAAAAGGTGTATGTCATATTGATAATGATGTATGCACAAGAAGCATAAGATTTATATATAAAAAAACTACTAAATCTTACAAAGTAATATAAAACACCAACTAATACATTACAACTTAATTGAGGTTTATTGGATCTCACTCATCAATTATTATTAATTCTCAATAAATCTTAATCACTATATGCACGAAAATCAACGGTTAAAATTTGATATAAAATTTATTATTCTTATACCGGTGTAAGTTGATCTTATCTCTATATATATTTATCCTTATATATATATATATATATCAACCAAGAATCATCTGCTCTAATGTTCGGGTATATAATTATTAAATTAATTATATATAATAAATATATGAACATTAAAATAAATAAATATCTAGACAAGGATGTATAAAATATAGAAAATAAAAAAAATCATTTATTTACAAAAATTGCATAATAAAATAATTAAAGTAAATATATATATATATATAATTATTAATAATTTACAAAGTTTTTTTTTTCGGTAATATGATTTACAAAGTTAATTATATTAGGCTTCAGTCTCTAAGTATTCCTTTGTCGACAATAATGTATTGTTCCATAGTGGCATCGCTATGGTAGGCAGCTATAAAAAATTTATTTAACAATAAAATAAAATATAAAGTCATTACCGATTCCGATTGTATTTGAATTTAATTTTTTTTTTTTAAATTATTATCAATGTTCAAGAGTTTGATAAAAAAATTGTTTTTACAGCAATTATAATATAGTCATTTAAAAATATTATATTAAATTAATTGTACAAATTAATAATTTTTTTTAAAAAATATTTACTTTAATATCTGAAATAAAGTAAAAACGTCAAAACGACAATTACATAAAAAAAAATGAATTTCAAAAAATATAAATTTTTAGAACAGCCCATGTGTTGCAAACAGAGAGAAACAGTGCGACTGTGAGAGTTTTCAATTTTGCTTACATTTGTCAAACACTAGCAATGTGCCTATTCCCTACACGCTGTCTAGAAAGTGAGATATATTTCTCTCCCCCCACAAAACTCTTCAATAATAATGAAAAAACCCTCGTTAACACCAACAATGACGTATTCAGTTCATTCAAACAACATATTAAATAGCTACAGAAGTTGGTTGGTTCCAATGGAAAATATTCAAAATACTTCCAACATAAAATCTTAATGTGATGCATTTCCAAAACAGAGTTTGAGCCAGCTCAAACTCTATAGAAACAGTAAATTAATCAAAATGTGATTAAGTTTATTTGAGATACTAGTACCCCAATTAGAGGTAAAAAAACAAATCATTTATAAAATACTGGGCATCAATGCACAGCTGCAGAGGCATAGCAAATCAACGAGGATGACATAAAACAAAAAAGATCACTATAAATTTGCAAGGAGTGAATTAGAATTATGTAAAAGAGTGATTATGTAGTCATGCTATTTGATAACAACCACTCATTAGTGATCAGATAATAGAGAGAAAAGTGCATAATTTTTAAATGAGTGGTTGTGATCAAATAATATGACCACATGACGACTTTTTTACACGAAAGGATCCATTCTCAAATTTGCAACATCTCACCGAACAAATTTAATAACTGCCATGTGGCCATGTGGGGGATAATTAATAACTTAGCTGTCCTAAAGCATTTGATGGAATTGGCAATGTGCCTGTGTTAGAAAGGCAAGAAAGAAGAGTAAAAGATATCTCTTTATTTGTATATTTATATCTCCATTCCCTGTAGAGTTATAGACAGTTTCGCTAGAAGAACAGTTTTCCCATTTATTACAGTAATCCAAAATTATTTGTGTTTTAAAAAGACGTAACTTGTATTTTTTTAATTTTTTATTCTATATATTTCTGATAGTACATAGTTGTAATATGAAAAGTTACTTTTTTTCCTTCCCAGTCACATCAGATGACGTGGAAAGTGAAAAAAAATAATTTTTCATGTTATAACTATATATTACCGGAAGTACATAGAGTAAAAAACTAAAAGAACACAACTTACATATTTTAAAAGGACATACACTAAACCCTTTGTAAAATCTTATTTTTATAAGGGTTATGTTTATCTCATTTTACACGAGATAAATAACTCTTCTATACACACAAAAAGGTGTTGGGTCCCACTACTTTTTTTTTCTTTTCTCTTAACTGTGGGTCTCACTTATACTTTTATTTCTACAATATGAGATAATTTTTTCTACTGACATAAGAGAAATATATCCCTTTTTATAATTGTTCATTTGGAGATGAAGGGCCGGTAAGTTGCTTAATTATGGTGTTTTTGTTAGAGAAGTTTTTGGATTGAATTGACATTTTATATAATAGTATTAGAGCTTGTGATCAAGTGATTACGAGATCCTCATCCTCCTATTTTTTTAATAAATATTAAACTATGAAATTTTTTATAGCGCATGCAAACTTGTACATTATCTATCTTTTGTATTTAATAAGTTTATGTATGAAGGGGTGTATTAGATAATTCTAATATAAATTTATTAATGAAAATATTACTTATAAACTTAAGCTTTTAAATTGAGTTAATTAGTAGTATAATTTTTTTTCCAAATGGGTTAAAATTGTTAAAAAGTAGGCAAAAAGGTGGTGGTGGTACGTAAAGGAGAAGATGCATAGGGCATGTCATCTGTATATATACAGGTCCATGTTAAGGATATTCCATCGTACTAGTAGTGGGGTGAGCATTAGTGCATTCCCAAATTGTTAGGTCATGCAATAATGGTGAGACCATAAGGTAAGGAGGGGAAAAAGGAGTAATACTATATATATATATATATATATATATATATATATATATATAAAAGGAGGGGAAAAGGTCAAGAGCAATCATAATTAAGAGGCTTAATGTTGTGACTTCGACAAATACAACGGTTGTATAAGTAATAAAGTAAACAGTAAAGTATCATTTCCACAAGAATGATCTATCAAGCAATAATTTATCTATGCTATCAAAGTTGGATCTGTCTTAAAGATTTTTGAGAATATGATTTAAATATTAAAAATGCAAAAGTACCAACTAACAATTATCAAGATCAAGAACGGACAAAAATCAAATATGTAAAAGTGTAGTTAGGGTGTTGATTTCCTCAATGTCTTCCTGATGAATCTACCTTTTCCAATAACTAACATTCAGTTCATGTTATTGACAATTCATTTTTAAATTAATTATACCCTAAACCCTTGGTTATTCAATCCTTTACCCTATTCAAATTCCTATAATCCCTTAGTGATCTCTCCTAGGGAAAACATTAAGAACAAGAATTAATATCATAGATATTATAAGTCTATCCCTAGATCATACAAAATCTAGCAATTAATCAAATTGAAATCCTACGCCAACATCTCTATTGTTATACAAGATTCATATATTCATCTATGAGTGATCAGTTCATGAACAAAGCTAGAAATAAGAAAACAAATTAATTGCATAACATAAAATTGAATATCAATTACAGGAAAGGCATAAATATCAAAAGGAATTCATTGTTTCCATCTAACCCTAACTACAAAGAAACATAGCTTGACATAGTCAGAAAAACTAAGACAAGAGATAAGAAACTAAAGAAAAGTATAAAAGAACGAAGTAACCGATCTCCACGGCGAAGCCTTGACCATTCCTCTGCCTTCTCTTATCCAGAATAGAGCTCCTCTTCGAAGTCATCCCTAGTCGTCAAAAGTCATTAGAAAAACCCTAAAATGTGTCTTTTATAACCGAAGATCCGTAGGCTTTCATTAATGATGTTAAGCAAATTCGAAAGCAAAAATATGATTTCATATTTTGGGCATAACTTGAGTATACTCGTCCAATTGATGTGATCTTGGTCTCGTTGGAAAGATAAATGAGAGATCTACAACTTCTGTGAAGAACATAAGATCTAAATTATCATCTTGAATACTAAAAATTGGCTGGAAGATAGCTTTAGGGAGATTTTCACTAAATAGTTGCTCATCATTTATTGCTTTAATTCCTTCTAGCTTAATCATTGCTGCTCCAATGCTCCAATTTAACAAGTTAAACCTCAAACCAGTATATTTTCAAGTACTGTTGTAAAACCTGGCCCGACCCGCTCGGGTCGACCCGGAACCCGATGAACCAGTCATCAGACCGGTTCGGGTTAAGCATTGGACCGGTCATGCATCGACCCGGACAAACCCAACCAAACGCGGTGACCCGGTCGAGTCATGCATTTAAAAAAAAAACCAAAATCGTTTCATCTTATCAAAAAAATGTAAATCTCATTTTAAAAACTTTTTGTAATTTTATTTACTGGTATACTCTTCTACAATGAACTCTTAGTTTCCAATACTGAAGTAATTTGTGGAATAATAAATTAGAGAATGCGACATATGCCATTTTAATGTAGTTGAATTTGAAAACTATGAGTTCAATGTCATTGAAAGGTATGTTTAGGGAGATTCTGAGTTGCAATTTAAATTGACATAGTAATAGCATGCACTTTTATTTATTTATGCTTCATGCTTTTTAGCTTATTTAGTTAACATTGTTTAATTCATTTTAGATATGAAGAATATAATTAAATTTATATGTTCATATTTATAAATATTTTTATATATCTATATATATCTGGGTCAACCGGTTCGACCAATGACCCAGTACCCCGATCGGGTCGATACCCGGGTTGGGTTTAACAACACTGTTTTCAAGTCAGTATCATGTCCAATCATAAAAGCTCAATAGTCTTTTACATTTGATAATATATATTATATTCTTGATCAGTTACAATGATATTTATCCTATTTTTGGCATTTAATACCTAAATTTTAATTGGATTGGTTAAAAATATATTAACATGAAGGGAAATCACTTGAAACACAAAATCCCAGTCCCTAACTGTTTATTTTGTACGAACCAATGACAACAAATGCACAATAAGTTTCCATTAAATCTCCAACCAGCCATATACATGGGCCCCTCATATCTCACCCCGTACCATCACTCTCCTTATATTCGTTGACAATCTCTCGCTTTAGTACAACCATCAAAGCCTCTTTCACTTTGTTTCAGCACAAAATTTCCACCACCTACCCACCTTGCTTTCATAGGGCAAAGCCAAAATATGGCTTTCCGCGAGGAAGAAGAGAGTTTAGTGTATGATGTGAGGCTATCCTCAGTTGGGCCTGGACGTGCCACAAGTTCGGATGTGTTCCACAACCTTAGTGGATTGGACTTGGCCATGAAACTTCACTACCTTAAAGTGGTTTATTTCTTTGAAAGTGATGCTGCACAAGGGTTAACCGTAAAGAAGATAAAAGAATGCTTGTTCACTTTGTTAAACCACTACTTCATCCTTTGTGGAAGATTCCGGCGATCGGAATCAGGCCGGCCGTTCATCAAGTGCAATGATTGTGGATGCAGGTTCATTGAGGCAAAGTGCAAGAAAACAATAGATGAGTGGTTAGACATGAAGGAATGGCCTTTCTACAAGTTGCTGGTTTCTCAACAAGTCATTGGCCCTGAATTATCTTTTTCTCCTTCTGTTTTCTTACAGGTACTGCTGTGCCTACACACACATATATTTATTTAATTATTCATCACACATCACACACACATGTTTATCATTTATTATTATTGGTCTAATTTTTCACATACATGTGCATGAGTGCATCTCTCCACTTTCACAACCTCTCGTACTATAATTCAAACAATTTTCAGCCAAAAAATTATTTATTAAATTGAGATAAAAAAAAAAGTATTTATATTGTTGTTAACATTTGATTGAGGAATGGAATTAAGCAAAAGAAAAGAGACAAAAAATTTGAATTCTTCCTAATCTTCTCATGGAGAGGCAAGTTAAACTCAGTGCATGCTACTCAGACACGCGGATGACCCTAGAGACTCCACTACTCTTAGTTTTTTTTTTATTACTTCCGGGTATCCCACCGCCGATAGTCATGAGACTAATCCCTCGCCCCGGATCAGTGCACAAAGCGGTAAAGAGCTGGCCACGAAATGCTTTTCATTCACAAAAGTTGAGGTTCGAACCCTCAACCACTTGCTTAAGGGATGAGATGCTGAACCATCACGTCCACTCCCGTGATTTCCACTACTTTTAGTTATATACTTCTTTTCTTTTCCTAGTTTTGAAGATTTTATTTTGAGGATTTATTTTATTTTATTTATTTTTTAATTGAAATAATATTTCTCATGTAACAAGAAGATAATTTTATCTATTCTACTCACATGAAAGTAGGTACAGACTCACTTCTTTTCTTTATTTATTTTTTTCTTCTCATAGGGTGTCACCCACTTTCATATGAGCGCAGCAAATAAAATTATTTCGATCTTACATGAAAAATATTATTCTCTTTTTTATACTATTATTCGGTTTAAAACAAAATATAGATTTTATGTTATCCAATTAGCTTTATGAAACTATGATGAATTTTACCATATAAAAGTTGGATTTTATAATTCTCATGTTGAAGGAGAATTGAAATCTCATGTTGTAGAGATAAAAAACATGTGAGATCCATATGTTAGAAAAAATTATATGTAGAACCCATGTCAGCATGAAAATCAAAGGATGTGTAGAAAAATTATAATTCTCATATTAAATGAGAATAATAAACCCATAAAAATTAGGAGCATATCTTAAAAATCACAATTCCACAAATACCAGTGAAAATGCCGGCAGTCAACATAAATGCCTCTCGGCATAAATGCGTATGATATTTTAATTATTAGCGAATTATCGTACTCATTCGGCCCTGATCTCTTTGTCTTTGGTAGGTGTTCACCTTCCTCGATTTGAATACGAACTTTAAATACACGCACAAAAAAGTGTATAATATTCTTCTTTATTTTCCGAAATTGTTTTTTGCCATGCATAGTTTTCATTTAAAAATGGGTTTTAACGTTAGGGAGATGATTTTCTCCTGTTACAAAGAGAAAAATCATCTCCTATTATCAATTTTTTTTTTTTTTTTTTTAAGTTTTGCTATTTTTCTGATGAGAAAAGTATTTCTTCAGTCATTGAAGATAATTTAATTTTCAATGGACTCAAAATAAAATTATTTTGAGATTATAAGTTTAAAAAATTATAATGATGAAGACTAATATAACCGTACAATATATTAGAATTACAAAAATATCTTGATTTCTTTTTTTTGGACATTACAGGAAATCGAACCGCACACCTAATACACACTAAACACACCCAACACCACTAGGCTATCCCTAGTGGTGCAAATATTTTGATTTCTGCCCCAATATTATTTTGAGCTTATGAAAGATAATTTATTTCTATTAATAGCAGAAATCCTTTACCTTTTTTAATTTATAATGATAATGGGTCCTACCATATAAATGTTTCTATGGGAGGAGACATATGTCACCTAAAATGTTTGCTATTAAAGTTAATACAATGAATAGGGGTTAGCCCAATTATAGTACCCTGTAAAGGTGGCAACACGTGGCTGATTCTTTTAAATAACTAGCTCCAATTTTATTTCAATTAAGATGAAGTTTAATATTCAGTTTTTTTTTTTGCAATAGAAAAGTACATACTAATTGGGTTGGCTAAGCTAGTTTACCTTAAACTCTTATAAAGTTGAAACTTAAGTTTGAGTTTAAAACCTGCAATTGGGTGATGCATGATTCTATTATAGATCTTTATTAAGTTAAGCCACTAGGATTGATATAGTGTCGAGAGATTTAGATAAATTATATTATATGTTCAATTTCTACCAATGTATCTTAAAAAAAATAGATCTTTATTAAGATTGGTTGCTTTCTTGATCTTGTATGAAAGTAGATCTTCTTTTAGTTCAAACTTTTTTAACAAAAAAAAGAAAGAAAATGAAGTATTTATTTTCTTAATAAAAATGTATTAATTATATGAAGAAATTAGCTAAAAATATTTTAAAATAACAGTCAAGTTGTTACACAATTTCATCTCTTCTACCACAGTCCAGGGCCACCACCATCACCACACCCCATCATCACTACCACCACATCATCATCGTTGCCACCACCTATATCACCTCTGTTGCCGTCACCATCCTGCCACCGTCACCATCATCACATTATCATCATTACCACCCCGCTACCACCATTGTTGCTGCCCCCACCCCCGTTGCTATCTCCATGGCCTCCACCACAATCAAATTTGCTCTTATAATTTGTTTTCACATGTCTTTTTTAGTAATTTTATAGATGAAAGTGCATTTTAATTTTAACATCTAAATAATATATATAGTTAAAAATGCTTCCCATGTACTACATCCAAATGCAAAATAAATTTAACTTTTGAAAAAAGTCCTTCTAAAATAAACAAGGCATAATTTTGTTTTTTCAAAAGCTCATTCAAACGAGCACTAAGTAGTGGTCTTTATATTGTACCAAAAATAAATAAATAAATATATATATATATAGAGCAAAGAAGTGTGTGAAAAGGACCCCTACCATCCTTTTCTTTTTCCTTGATTGAAGACTTGAAGTTGTTTGCGTAATTAGTTGGTCCTCATTCTTTTTTTTCTTCTTCTTTTTGGTAGAGAATTAATACACATCCTTTCTCCAAAAACTACCCTTACGTCGACAAAGTATGTTGTCTGGTGTGGTGGACCATTCTTTTTATAAGAAATAAAGTAGACCCTAAAATGACCATGTACCATGGTTTGCCTTGATTTCGCTCTTGTTAATGCTCGTTACATAGAAACCTCACTTTTACTCGGACAAACAAATTTTTCATAAAACTTTTATAAACTCTTATATAAATTATTAAATAATGTTTCAATCATTATAAACACATTTTAATAGTATTGTTTTGTCTGAAAGACAGAGATGTCCAGCCGGTGGTTAGTATATTTTATGTAGGATTGTGCCCTCTCTCAGGTATCTATGAATGAGATACCTTTGATGGTAGGCTGATCACTGTGCACAATAATAATCGACATAGTCAAGGCGTTGAGTGTGTGCACAGTGACAAGCTAAGAGATAGGGTTTTGAGAGTGTCTATACCTTATTGGTTTAACCCCCTTGTTTATAGATGGGTTACCTGAAGAAGTGTACTTCTGGGCCTCTTAGGAATATTGGGGGCCTAAGTCCAACTGCTTAGCTGTCTGGATAAGATTGTCATCAATAGAAGATTCTATTCCTTTTGTACTGTCCTTTATTGGTCTTTCTAGAATGCGGGTTTTTGTCAGGTCCATAACAAGTATATATGAGTCTAACTTATTGAATAATATTTTTTTTTTTTTAGAAATCAAATATAAAATATACATATGTTACAAAAAACTTAGACAACTATAAAATCATTTTCCTCAAGAATATATATATATATATATATATTTTTCATTAGCCATGAATTCATGAGAATTTGGTTTTGCAGATAACTAACTTTAAGTGTGGTGGAATTTCATTGGGTCTTAGCTGGGCTCATGTACTCGGTGACCCGTTTTCAGCTTCGGATTTCTTCAACACTTTTGGCCAAACCATGAATAATTTGCACCTAAACAAGCCTTTCAACATCCCAAGATCCGCCCCAACACCCTACCAACCCGGATCCGAAAAAGATCCAGTTTCAGCAAAACGGGTCGACCAAGTGGGTGACCATTGGATCCCAGCCAATAACATCAAAATGGACACATACTCCTTCCACTTAACTAGCTCCCAGATGAACTACTTGCAAGCAAAGATTTGGGGTCAAAGTGTTGACCAAACCCCTCCATTTGAATCCCTATGCGCCATGATTTGGCAATCTGTGGCCCGGGTTCGGGTAGGATCCGAACCCAAAACCGTAACTGTTTGCAGACCCGACCCGCATCATAAGGGCAATGATACTATGATTGGAAACAACCAAGTGATAAGCAAGGTTGAGGCTGGAAGTGAATGTTCAATTGTTGACACTGAATTGAGAGTATTGGCAAGCATGCTTGTTGATCAAGGTGTGGATGAGAGGAATCAGATTCAGGAAGCAATTGAAAAATATCAAGGGGTTACTGATTTCTTTGTCTATGGTGCTAATTTGACATTTCTTGACTTGGAAGAAATCAATGTGTATGATTTACAATTAAAGGGACACAAACCAAAATTTGTTTACCACACCCTACAAGGGGTTGGAGATGAAGGTGCTGTTTTGGTGCTACCATGCCCTAAAGGTTCTATCAATAGTGACGCTGATGGGAAGTTTGTGACTATAATTTTATCCGAGGATGAAATTGTGAAGCTTAAATCTGAGTTCAAGATGAATGGTCTTCTGGTTTGAGGGTGATTTTGAATGAGAGATTAAGTATTTGTAAAACAATAAATTTCGTTATATTTTGTGTGTTTGTGAACAGGGGAAAAGTATATTTGTAGTATCTAAGTATATTGCAATGGATTTGGGCCGTGTTTGTGTGGCATGGTTTAATTGCTCTCTAAGTTACTCCCAAGAAAGTATTTATCATTTTAAATGATATAAATTTATATCAATTTAAGTGAAATTATTATGTTTTGATGCATATTTAGTTGTTTTTTATATTCTCTCTTTCATAAAATGAATATACGAGAAAAAAATAAAAAATTATGAAGGAGATAGAAGGTAAAAAAAATCACAAAAAACATAATAATTTCATTTAAAATAACAAAAACTTGTATCCTTTACAATAAGAATCACTTTTCTCATAAATTATTTCCTTTTGGAAAAAAATAGTTATTGTTCATTTTCTTTCATTTTGATTAACATTTATGCAGATAACAAAATTAAATGCTAAAAAACACAAACCTATTCATGCCAAACATGAGCTTTTCCTTATTTGAAATTGTAGACGAATTTTTCCCCAATAAATAATATTTGGTAACAGAACTTTGAGGCAGTGGCAGATTCATTTCTTCCTTCCAGAACGCATTGCAGTTTTGTAATTGATTTTTCTAACACGTACCCCTTACACCTTCTACTGTTGAGGGGAAAAAAGGACGGGGAAAGAAGCTAAAGGGAGAGGTATATGCAAGACTGTAAATAGATTAGGTTAAGTTATCTTTTGATTTAAATAAGTCAGGTTTATATAAAAGATCTTACGGCTGACTTAGCCTATTAGTTTCATATAAACTCAAATTATAAGTTTGACTTAACCTATATTTTAAAAAAAAAAATTTACCAACAAGGTGTTGGCCAAGTGGATGCATGCTTGGTCCCCGTAAGGTGGAGGACTCAAGTTCTACACCCGGGAAGCGCATCTGTTGAGAGGGGGAGTACCCTTGTTGCTCTCAACCCCCGGATCCTAAAAGGATGAACCGGTTAGTAGAAATACTAACAAAAAAAATTGGTCTTAGCCTATTTAACATTAAATAATTAAAAAAATAATTAAAATAATATTACTTTATCATTCAAAATTATTAAAATAATAATTTTATTTAAAATAAATAATATGATAAACCATGAACCGGTTAGTAGAAATACTAAAAAAAAAAATTGGTCTTAGCCTATTTAACATTAAATAATTAAAAAAATAATTAAAATAATATTACTTTATCATTCAAAATTATTAAAATAATAATTTTATTTAAAATAAATAATATGATAAACCGACCTGTAGACTTATAAGTTCGACATGTACAAAAAAGCTTATGACCTGCTTTCTAAATAAGTTTTCTTAAAAATCTAGTCATGTTCTATTTGACTATTTGTAATAGATCATGTCTCACCAAATATAAATTACGTCATAGCTTCTTGTAGATTGGTTTAACGTGTTTGCACACCTAGATATACGGAAAATGATACGTACATAGCATTTCTATTTATAACAAGTCGCTGTGCTTTACTGATAGTTCATTAGAAAGATTTTGATTTTTGAGCATCTCAATTTTTAACCTAAATCTGGTAAATTAATAGTTAACTCATAATATGACAACATCAAAAAGTATTTTTTTCGTTGATTTGGTTGGTTAATTACATGAATCAAGTGGTTAAATTGTATTTTGTCAAAAATTAAATTCTTTATTTTTAAAGAAATTAGATCAAGGTCTTTTTTTTTTGTCTTCTCGACTTCTCCTTAACGAAATCATTAAAAAAACATTATTGATCTAATTAAATGGTCTTTTCAAAACTAAAGTTTTACCATAGCACAATGACGTTGTTTTATATTTGTATCCTATTATATTTTGGTTAAAAAGGAATTTCATTGTTGATATGAACTCTTAATTTACCGGAGTTAGACTAAAAAAATCAGATGCTATTTAATTTACCAAAAAAATTAAAAAATATCACATTATTTAATTTACCGAGTTACGGAGGAAATTTTTTGGTATTTCAGACTCCACGTGGTCTTTCTATTTAGAGGATGATATTTAAACAAAATTTTATTTTTATTTCTCTTCTTTCCTCAATAGTAATTTGATTTTAATTAATTCAAACTATTAAATCAAAGATAATTTGAGACCACCGAAATCCTTCTGGAGTTACAGATAATAATTATGAATTTTATAGTACCAAGAGTTTAGTATATATGCTTTTTCATTTCCTTTTTCTTCTCTTTATCTTATCTTTTATGTTTGAGAAAAAGTGTAGCTTGATATTACCCTTCACGGTGTGTTTGGTTGAGGAGAAATTTTATGAATAATAGAAAAATGATATACATAAAAAAATGGTTAGAAAATGAGTTTGGTAGGAAAATGTAAAAAAAATTGTTTGGTACCGTAAAATATTAGTGGACAAATTGGGTTAAATATGTTGAGTGTATGTTTGGTTGAAAATAAAAATTTGATGGAAAAATAGATGAAATTTACGAAAGTAACCATTTTTATAAAATTTTGAACTATTAAGAACATATATCACATAGGGGTATTAATGTCACTCTCTTCACCCACTTTTTTCGATTCTCGAATTCGGACAGAAATACCACGTTAGAATAAGCATTCATCAACAGTGTTTTTTTCCTTTTTAGCACACATTTCTATTTAGATAGACAAATATGTTTGATGGATAAAAGTTATAAAATCTTTCGACCAAACAAGAAGAACAAGGATTGCATATGGGAAATTTTGAGAATCCCAAAAACCAAACACAGCCTTATGGTCAACATGAGCCTAGGATTCTGAAAGCCCACTGGCAGAGTTGATGTGTGATGTAACGGGAGAAATTACACCCCATGTTATCCAATCACATCATTGGTAAGCGAATTGTACTTAAAAAAAATAGATTAATAGGATTAAAATGTCTTTAATTCAATTATTAGTTAGACTAAGTAACTCGAAGTCAGTCATAAAAACCTTTATATTTTATATCATGAAAGAAACTAATTTTATTTAAATTTGTGGAAACACCTCAGAAACAACAAAAATTACGCCCCATGTAATCTCTTTATAAGTTTGTGTTTTTGGACTTTGGCTCCGCGGATAGATAATGTTTGTGGTGGTAGTGTAAAAAATCTGTGTTATGAAATAAAATAGAATGCAATAATATGAAACTAGAAAATGATATGAAGGCATAATAAAAATTGTAAAAAATCAAATCCGAGCTAAGTATTAGATACTGTATTCTTAAAATAATTTTGCCCTTTTAACGGTACCTAAGGTTCGTGAACAAATATCTCTCATGATAAAATGGATTATCTCTATATAATTTGACGGTAGCACTATTAGAAGAAACACAATTATACATAAAATAGAATGCAATCATATGAAATTAGAAAATGATATGAAGGCATAATAAAAATTGTAGAAAATCAAATCCGAGTTAAATATTAGATATTGTATCCTTAAGACAATTTTGCCCCTTTAACGATACCTAAGGTATATGGACAAATATCTCACATGATAAAACGGATTACCTCTATTTTAACGGTAGCACTACTAGAAGAAATAGTATTGGCAGACACAACAAATGTTGACCAATAGCAGAAAATGAATGTAAAAGATTTCAAAAATCATTTTGACAGAGTTTTGGTACAAGAGAGAAATTAGAAAAGTCTCTTAATTTTTTCTGATTACCTTCTATATTTATAAACTATGAATGGTCACGATGAAAAGTGCCTATTTGCGGTGAAGAGTCGTGTATATTCGGTAGTGAAAAATTATGTTTGTTCGTTCATGAAACGTCATGTCTGTTCCACAATGAAAAGAGAGATGTCTTCACACTCAACTTCTTATTCATAAGATTTGAATTCTATTAGAATTTCAACTGATAAAAAAATAAATAGAAAGGACAAATTATTTTTACATTAGTATAAGAATAAAAAGTTTAATACCAAATCTTGGTATTGATTTATTTGTATTTAACTGCTTATATATGTAATAAATTAAAATTATTAAATATAAATAATAATGAAATTAAGAGTGTAATTTAAATCAGTGTAAAATATTCTGACCTAAAAAAAATATTTTTAGTTATATTGCGACAGAGAAACGAACCTGAAAGTCTCGCTTAACTAGTTAAAAAGTAAATTGTCTCCTTTGGAAAATTATGTGCCCCTCACGTCGAGTTTGGTGCCACGCTATAACTGTATAGTATGATGAAGTATTCATTTTGTTTTTCTGACATCTGTTTTAAGCATTCTATAAGAAAAAAAGAAAGAAAGGGCCCATAACACTGTCATCCGGTATTAGAATTTGAAAATGATTGATAATTTGAGCTTTTTGGAATCCTTGTCTGTAATTAAGAATCATAATGTATATGATGTTTTGCACCTGGTTGGTGGACGTGGTACGAGTATACTTGGTGTCACTGTACACGTAAGTAACGCGTGCCTTGTGGTCTCTAATCCTGTTTGTGCGGACATCATAATTATCATTAATTCGAATGGAAACGTAAGATGCATAAACACCAAAATTGTTAGACAATGATCATAACCCTGAAGGGTTCTTGCATCAGGGAAACGTGAGATATATAGTTTCACATTGGTTGTATGAGCAACTAATGTGAAGTTTATAAGGACTTGGACATTCCCACCTTTGAGCTAGCTTTTGGGGTGGTGTATCCCAAGGTTCTTTAGATTGTATCAGAGCTTGAGTGACTATAAGGTCACAAGTTCGATCCTCGTCCCCCACTTTAAAATGGAATTAAAATAAAAAACACAAAAAGGTAAACCAAAAATTGGACCTATGCAATATCCACACTTCAAGCCCAAAGGGCTCTTGTGTGAGGGGACATGTTGAGATATATAGTCTCACATTGATTGTGTGGGCAACTAATGTGGCATTTATAAGGCCTTGGACACTCCCACCCTTTGAGCTAACTTTTGGAGTGGTATATCCCAAGGTTCTTTACATGGTACCAGAGCTTGAGTGACTCTAAGGTCACAAGTTCGATCCTCACCGCCCCCACTTTAAAGTGGAATTAAAATAAAAAGCACAAAAAGGTAAACCAAAAATTAAGCCTGTGCATAATCTACGCTTCAAGCTCAATGGGCTTTCGTGTGAGAGAACGTGTTGAGATATATAGTCTCACATTGATTGTGTGGGCAACTAATGTGACCTTGGACACTCCCAAGGCCTTGGACACTCCCACCCTTAGAGCTAACTTTTGGGGTGGTATATCTCAAGGTTCTTTACAGAGACACGTCTTCAGATATTAGATTGCTTCGTGAGGTTTCTTTAGCACGAATTTTTCTAAATTATTACGTATTGAGAGTATGTGTATTTAATGTGGATGAAATATAATACAAGAAAAATACGTGGAGAAACAAGTTTATAAAACATGGGATTTGAATCCTTTTATGTGAAAAAGTGATCATGTGGCCATGTTATTTGATAATCACAATCACTCATTTAAAGTCATATATTTTTTCTCTCTTTTCTCATCATCAACGAGTGGTTGTGCTTAAATAACATGATCACTTTTAAAAAACAGCATTATTCAATTATGCTTTTTTAACTAAAATGGCATGGAATATATTTACTAATCCTCAATCGCTGTGGGCTAAAGTGTTGAGGGCTAAATATGCTAGAAACCGAACAGGTATGGAAATATTTACATGTAACATTGGGGACTCTGTGTTATGGAAAAATATCTGTTTAATGTGGGGAAAAATGGAGGACCATATTAGTTGGGAGATAGCAAATGGTAATAGTGTTATGTTTTGGAAAGACAAATGGGCAATCAGTAACAGCAGACTCATGGACAGATCATTGGTGCCAATACCGTGGGAAGAAGCCACAAAAAAGGTAGCTGAATATGTTGATGATAATGGTGGATGGAAGTTTGGAGAATTATCTACATGGCTCCCTTATGAGGAAATCCAAACAATTAGAAGTCATCTTCCTCCCAATTCCTTAGATGGCCTTGATAAGTTAAAGTTGAACGTTTCTGGTGAAGGAAAAATCTCAATAAGTAGCATTTCTACATGGTATTCAAGGGAATCCAAATGAATACAACCTAAACAGTATACTTAGTTATGCAGAGGAGGTCTGGACAGTTGCTAGGGGTGGAAAAAATGAGTCAACCCGTCGGGAATGATTACATATTGTTCTTGTAAGTGGTTAAATGGATTCTCTTACCGAATTGGCATTTGCAATGCTAATGTGGCGGGACTATGGGGAATTTTAAAGGGGATTGAAATGGCTTGGAAAGCAAGTTGGAGAAAAATTATCATTGAAAGTGATTGGGAAGTAGCAATCACGTGGCTCACCCAGATAGGAGAGCCAGCCTGTGAGTCTCATATTGTGACTCGTATACGGGCATGGATGGATAAAGATTGGACAGTGAAGATAAATCACACATATACAGTAAATAAATCGTTGTGCAAATTGGCTCTCTAATATCCCCTTTGAAAATCCAGATCAAGAGGATTATTGTTCCTTTTCAGATCCCCCTTGGGAATTTATTTACTGTATTTAGCTGATTTAAATGATTTGGGTAGAACTCGTTGTATTTCTTCTTTTTATCCTGTTTGGAGTCATACCCCACCCAGGATATCGAAAAAAAAAAAAAAACATAATCATTTTTTCACATAAGAAAATCTAAATCTATAAAATATGGATATTTTATATATAGTATGTGACTATATTGAATAGGTATTGAGAGTTCTTTCCTTTTTTAGAAAAAAAACTAGTGAATTACCCGTGCTATGCCCGGAAAAAAAAAAAACAAAATATTTGTCGTCCGCCGTGGTTGGTTAATCGCACTGCAAACCTTATACTTACAAAAACTCGTGTTGCTATCTTGTTTTATATTTCAGGTGGAAAAAACTACAACATTGACACAGAATTTTACAAATATCAATCATAAACAAAAATCTGTTATCCAGAGTGATCAATATTTATGCAAATCAAATTTAGTTATCTACTCGATGAGTTATGGAAAAAATAAATACGCCATAGTTGACTATGTTAAAATGAGGATGGCTAAAATGAGAAAAATGCATACAACTTATTGCTAACTATAACAGCCACTAATAAAATCAAGGTAACAAACAGACTAAGCAAATATGGAATTAAAAGATCAGTTTGTACCTATAATAAGAAAACGCTATTAATTCAGTATCATTCTGTAGCAATCATTGGAGGGATGAGTTCAACACATACCAAACATGTGATTTTCTATGTTTATGCATTACCAGGAACATCCTATTCTACCATCATATTTATGCATACGATACAAAATGCAAATGCTCATTAAATAAATTACGCTAATATGTTAACACTCAGAAGTAATAGTCTCAGCAAAAAAAAATGGGTTATTTTTTTTTAGAACCCAAAAAACGTTGTTTGAAAGGGATTTGAAAGCAAATTAATCAAATAGTCATGTATGAGTCATATTTTTTGCTTACACTAGAACAAATGTGTCTAAACAGCATCAAATCAATACAAATGCTAAAAACTTGTAACAATATAAAGAACCCACGATGATAAATTTTTAAAAAACAACAACATACATTCGGGTCCACCAAAGACTTAAAGAATGAGGTGACAAAATACATTCGTGCATCACTATTCTTTTTATATTTATCTAAGTTTTTATATTTTATCTCAGAGATGAACTTTCATTTATTACAATTATATTTACAAAATAATAAAAAAAAAAAATTTGCAAGGATTTGTGTCGTTAGTATTTGAAATTTTAAAAATTAGTATTTACAAAAATTGAAATCTGAATTAGGAATTTAATTATGAAAGAAAAATAGTAAATTTTAATTTAATTATTAAAACATGTTGGCAGGCGGGGCGGGCAGGCCCTCTGGGCCAAGCTCAGTTTGTAACATTTAACTATCAGCATTTTATATAAATAATTATTTTTTGAAAGGATTTATGTCATTAGTATTTTGAATTTTACAAATTTGTATTTACAAAAATTAAAATCAGATTTAGGAATTGATTATAAAAGAAGAATGATGAAATTTTAATTTAAATATAAAAAACTGTTGCATGCAATAGATTTTTATATTTATCCACACAAAAAGGTTCTTATCGTCACATTTAGATTTTTATATTTTATCTCAGAGATGGACTTTCATTCATTACAATCATATTTAAAAAAAATAATAAATAATTATTTTTTGCAAGGATTTGTGTCGTTTCTATTTGAAATTTTACAAATTTGTATTTACAAAAATCAAAACAAGATTTAAGAATTTAATTATAAAGGAAGAAGGATGAAATTTCAATTTAATTATAAAAATGTGTTGGTGGGCCGGCTCTCCGGGCCGAGCCCAGTTTGCCACCTCTTACTATTGGTATGTAATATGTTTTTATATTTATCCACAAAAAAGGCTCTTATAGTTGCGTCTAGATTTTTATATTTTATCTCAGAGATGAAATTTCATTTATTACAATTAGATTTACAAAGTAATAATAAATAATTATTTTTTGCAAGGATTTGTGTCGTTATTATTTGGAATTTTATAAATTTGTATTTACAAAAATTGAAATCTGAATTAGGAATTTAATTAAAAAAAGAATAATAGAATTTTAATTTAAATGTAAAAACGTGTTGGCGGGCGGGGCAGGCAGACCCTCTCTGCCAAGCTCAGTATTCAACCTTTAACTATCATCTTCCTTATATTTTTTGGTTAATCTATACTTTTATATTAAAATTCAAATTTCATATATATATATATATATATATATATATATATATATATATATATATATATATATATATCTCTTTTTTTCATTACAGAAATGTTAAAGCTGAACTCTTTTTTCATTTATTAAAATCAAAATTCAAATTTAAAAAATTAGAATTTTAAATGTTAACTATTTTTCCACCCAATAAACATAATAATTAATATTATTAATAGGTTTAATAATTTTGCATACAGAAAGTAGTGAAAAAATGCATAGAAGGATGTGCACATTCTCCATGTAATAATTTCTAGTTTTCATTTACAATATAAGAAATTTTGTTTTTTTTTTGCTCTTACATCAAAAGAATGAAAGCTTAATTTCTTTCTTATATATTAAATTAAAAATCGTATTGTTATAGTGATTAAATTTTATTTTTATTTTTTTACAAAATGATAAATGTCATTTTTTATTTTTTGTTTAAATTCTTTTATTTTCATTGTGCACATTTTTTTATTTATTTTTGTAACACAAATATGTTGAACAAACATGAGTTGATACAAAAAGTATTCTACTAAATCGAATGTTTGGGGAATTAAATTGAATTTAATTTAATATAATCGAATATTTTTGTATTAATTAGACATATTTTTGAAAAATTTAAATTTTTTCTCTTTTAATTTATAATTTTTATACTTTTTAATATTGGTTATACATATATATTTAAAACTTTTATGTTAAAAAAATACTTGTGTGGAAATATTTTTCAATTTTTGTATTTCGATTTAGTAAAATTTTAATTTATTTAAGGTGTAAATATATCATTTCTAATTTTTTTCATTTAAATTTCAAATTTAAATTATTTTTTATCAACTATACATATTTTTTTATAACTTTTTGTTTAATCTATAATTTAACATATTAAATATTATTTTACTATGTATATATATATTTTTTCACTACAGAAACATTAATGCGGAATTATTTCTCCACCTATTAAGTTAAAAATTCAAATTTAAAAAGTCTGAATTTTGAAATATTAAATATTTTCTCACCCAATAGACATAATAATAAATATTATTAGATTTAATAATTTTGCATACTAAAAGTAGTGGGAAACATGTATAGAAACTTGTGTATATTCTCTATGAAATGACAGATTTTCCGTTTTCAAATAACATTGGTAATGCACCTTTCACCTTCAAACAGAAAAATTAAAAATCTTACAATTCCAATGTAAAAATGATAGTGGGACATTAATTTGATGTCTGCCACTAATACTTTAATTTTGATATTTAATTTACTTAAAACTTAATTTTTAGTTATTTATTTATTTTCAAAATTGGCAAGCAAGTGAGAACACACAGGAGGCAGAAGATTAAGCGTTTGAATAGTTTGAAGGTTATAAGAAAATACCAAATGATGAGTTTTCCATTTTCAAGTAACATTAATTAAGAATCTTCCATCTTCCAATATAACAATTAAAAACCTTCCAGTTCCAATGTAAAAATGATAGTGGGTCTTTAATTAGATGTCTCCCACTAATTTCTTAATTTCGATTTTTGATTTAATTAAAAACTTATTATGTATTTTTTTTTAAATTGACATGCAAGTGTGAACACAAAGCTGAAACTACATGATTATTTTAAGTTCCGATTGTAATTTACTTTATTTTAAAGTATACTTTAATAATTTTAAATATTTTTTTCGTTTAATTAATAATTTTTTATTAAAATTAAATTTATTTTATACATATCTTTTTTCCAGTTTTATGATTATTCTAATAGGTATAATAATTAAGACCAATAGACATAATAATAACTATCATTAATATGCTTAATAATTTCCCATGCAGAAAGTAGTGGACAATATTAAATACTGAATCTTTTCTCACCTCTCAAGTTCAAAATTCAAATTTAGAAAGTTTAAATTTTAAGTATTAAATATTTTCTCTCCCAATAGACATAATAATAAATTAACAGACTTAACAATTTTCTATGCAAAAAATAAAGGGAAACATGCATAGAAGTATGTGCACATTTTCCAATCTCCAAGTAATAGCTTCTAGGTTCACGACATAGGAAATTGCGTTAATTACACTCTTACATCAAAAGAATGAAAGTTTGATTTTTTTCTAATATATTTAATTTTAAATTTTAAAATTCAACATGATAATAGAATTAATTATACATACTTTTGAAAAAATAATTTTTTTCTCTTTTAATTTATATTATATATATATACATTTAAAATATTTATCTTAAGTATTTTTTAAAAAGTTTCTTATACGAATTTTTTTTCCTTTTTTATCATTATTTTTAGTTAAAATTTTAATTTACTTTATTTTAAAGTATATTTTTATAATTTTAAATATTTTATTTGTTTAATTAACAATTTTTTATTAAAATTAAATTTATTTTATACATATATTTTTTCCATTTTTATAATTAATTCTAATAGGTATAATAATTAAGACCAATAGACATAATAATAACTATCATTAATATGCTTAATAATTTTTCATGCAGAAAGTAGTGAACAATATTAAATGCTGAATCTTTTCTCACCTCTCAAGTTCAAAATTCAAATTTAGAAATTTTAAATTTTAAGTATTAAATATTTTCTCTCCTAATAGACATAATAATAAATTAATAGACTTAACAATTTTCTATGCAAAAAATAAAGGAAAACATACATAGAAGTCTGTGCACATTTTCCAATCTCCAAGTAATAGCTTCTAGGTAATCATTCACGACATAGGAAATTGTGTTAATACCCTCTTACATCAAAAGAATGAAAGTTTGATTTCTTTCTAATATATTTAATTTTACAATTTAAAATTCAACATGATAATAGAATTAATTATACATACTTTTAAAACATAATTTTTTCTCTTTTAATTTATATTATATACATTTAAAATATTTTTCTTAAGTATTTTCTAAAAAGTTTCTTGTACGGATTTTTTTTCCTTTTTGTATCATTATTTTAAGTTGAGATTTTAATTTACTTTATTTTAAAGTATATTTTTATAATTTTAAATATATTTTTTCGTTTAATTAATATTTTTTTATTAAAATTAAATTTATTTTATACATATCTTTTTTTCAGTTTTATAAATATTACTAATAGGTATAATAATTTCCCACTTACTCTTCTTCAAACAATAAGTCACCGCTCATCTTGCCAATGAAAATCACGTCTCCACTGCCAATTTTTTTGTGAAGAATTAATGTTTAATTATGGAGCTTGGTTTTTGAGATTCTCTAAAGAGTGAGAAGAATAACGCACCAATTTGAAAATTTATAGAATATTGGAGGGTTTAATTATATTTGCGTCGAAGATGGTGCGCTTGTCATGGAAAAGCTAAAGGTCACGTCACTTAGATAACAACTAATAACTTCTCAGAAACTATCCATATACTGATTATTTTAGAAAATGAATATTAAAAAATCTTTTTTCAAAAAATAATTTAATAAATGCAGAACATATAGTGATATAGTTGCTGCAATTACCAATGCAGAACGTGTAATGGTATAATTGCTGCATTTTTGTTCTTTTTTAGACTCAAAAAATTAATTAATCTTAATAAACATAATAATAAAATGCTCCTTCTTATTTTTCAAATTAAACATGTTACTTCATTAATTTACGTAATGAGTACTAATATAACACTCGCTATGAGTTACATCTCCAAGAAAGTTATGATTGTATGTGCTTTAAAATCTATTTGTAGGTAACATATACCATAAAAATTTGTTTGTAAGTAACATATACCATAAATGGGGTGCTATCTACATTAACGATAATTGATTAACATAACAAAGTGAACAACTCGAATTGTAGTGTAAGACAAGAGGAACATATTATAAATGACTCTAAAAAATTTAAAAACGTATCATTTTAGTTTTAATCTTATTAAACTTATAAAAAAATATATAAAGAAAGAGATTAGCAATTATTATTAGTAAAATAAATGTAATGAATCTCATATAATCTGGGTGTACAATTAGAAGCTACAAAAGATTCTATGGTTTGAGAATGCATGCCTAGGTGGCTTTTCAAATGAACATGCCCAAAACGCGAGAATAAAAATCAAGACTCACTTTGGGGTCTTTGATTTGAAACATATGCAATTGAAATAACAAATAAAAAAATCAAAATTGAAAAACTAAAAGAGAATAACCTATATCTTCTTATTCCATCTAATATACTCACAAACCGTTCTTCTTCTTCTTAACCTTAATTTCATTGATGATGTTGGTTTTGTGGTAGATTGTTTGCTTTCACTATTATAAATCCTTGATCTTTTAATTTTCCACCATTATGCATTTTTCGCGTTTTCCTCATTGATAACCCTGAAACATAAGCATAAAATGAGAAAAAAATTATAAAACAATATCCCTAAAATCTTTTTTCAACATTTTGAGGAGATTGATTATTTGCCAAGAAAGTTTGTACTTGATCTACATACCGCTCCCATAAAGTACACTCAGGCTTGTGATATTCCAAATCCTTTCGTCAACTTTGCTTTACAACAGAGTTGAAAAAAAAAATAAAAAATAACATGTTCATCTAATAGAAGAACAACTTGACAATAGCATGGATTCTTCCACCCTACAAAACGCATACATACAATAGTCAAAAAAAAGCATATCACAATATTGTGTTATGGAAAAAAATACTTGTAGAAGAAAAAAAGATAGAGAAGAATGTCATACTTTCCTATGAGGAAGTAAAGAAATACATATTCTAGTGATTCCAAATCATCCCGTCAGCTTTACTCTACAATAGTGCTACAAAAAATTGAAAAATATTACATGTTCATCTAATAGAAGAACAACTTGATAAGACGAAGAAGATAAATAGAGAGAGAAGAGAAGAAACATATGCACAAAAGCTAATTACCAAATGAAATGACCCAATAACACATATCCTATTTATACACAAAATAATTTCGTTTTTTAATAATTAAGCCAATAGTGGGATATTAATGGGGTTAACAATTACCTATGCAGAAAGTAGTGGGATATTAATGATGATCTCTTTTCTCACCTTTAAGTTTAAATTTTGAATTTGAATACTTTTCCACCTACCAATGCAAAAAGTAATGAGATATTAATACTTTTTCACCTACCCATGCAGAAAATAGTGGATCATTAATACATGTGTCTTCCACTATATATTTTGAATTATTCTTCCCACCCATTTCAAATTTAAATTTCGAAGGTCATTAATAAATTGTCTGCCACCAAGTATTTTATAATTTTATAGACTCTCCCTCCTTTTTAGAATTTTTTATTTACGAAATAAAATTTTTTCTCAAAAGAAGTAACTTTTCAAACTATCCTCTAGTGTAAATACAAAGCTGAAAATGAAGGAGAGAGCGACACGTCAGCAAACTTTTCAAAGTTTAGTTCTCCTTTCTATACAGTCAGATTCCTCATTACAAAAATCTGAAGCATCTTACTACAAAAATCTGAAGCTTACATGCGTGGAAAGAATTCCAAACGACACCACCGCAATGCCCAACAAAAAGAATAAAAATTTGAAAAAATAAATCGGAGCTGACATGTTCCTTTGGTAAAGAAACAAAGTAAAAAGTAACCTATAGAGGTAGAGTGAAATCTTGCTTTTAAAAATTAAATACATTTGATAGCGGAGTGTGTTGGGCCGAGAGTCCAAATTCGGGAAAATTAGTATCCATGCATTAAATGGATCTAAACGTCAAATCTATAATTAGGGGTCCAACACAGAGTGTGACTCAAGAATTTGGTCGCAAATTCGATTCTTGAAAAGATTTTTTGTATTAGAAACACACATTTGTGCTCTAAATCTCATTTAAGGATTAAATTCATCTATCTTTGATTTAATACACCTTTAGTTTTAATGAAAAACTAGTTCTAAAAAAAAATAAAACTACTTCTAAGTAAGGGGTGTCAATTTGGGTTGGCCAGCTCTGACCCGCCATCAATCCACAAAAAACGGGGCGGGATGGGTTGGCCCGCTATTAAATATGGGCTAAAAAAATGAACTCACCTCGTTTTATGGTAGGTTGTCGGGTTGTCAGGTCAACCCACCAACCCACCAATTAAAAAAAATTTAATTAAAATTCAAAAATAAATTATATTTTATGAATTTTTATAATATTATTTTATTTTATTTTACACTTCTCTTAATTTTTCCAGTCTCAATTTTAAATGTATACTAATATTCAGTTAAATATTCTTTAGAAACTCATTTGTCTCCATATATATATAACATTTGTCATAAATAAAATTGTTATTTTATATTTTCTCGGAAGTACTAAGATAAAAAAATTGAATATTACAAAAAATTAATGACAAATGAAATACTACTTAATTGTAAATAATAATAAAAAATAGATTACCAAAAAAATAAAAAATAAAAATTATAACCCGACGAGCCAACCCGCCCTGCACGGGTTAAACCTGTTTTGACCCACTTTTAGGCGGGGCGGGTTGAAGTGGATTGGTGGGTTGAAAACATCAACTCAACTCGTCCCGTTTTGACAGGTTGACGGGTTGACGGGTTGACCCGCCGAACTCAATCCATATTATCACCTCTACTTTTAAGACCATATTTCATGAGCAAAGTGGCTCGAATTGGTTAAGTAAGAAGAGAATGTATTTTTTAATTCTAATATAAGATTACGAAGTCTGACTTTCTATTTCAATTTTCATTCATTTAGTGGTTGTAATTTATTTGAAATTGATAATTAATTATTGATATAATTAAATAAACTATAATTATTAAATGAACAAAAATCAACCCCTGAAATAAAAAATAAAATTTTTAATCTTACACTGAATTCACTAAATACAAACCACTAGTTGATTAAGCTGGCCCGAGGGTCGAATTGGTCAAGGGTAGTCTGATTTGACCTGGATGGAGTAAAATAAAATAGTCACCAATTTTTCAATGTGACTTGCCTTGCATGGATTGGTCTTCAATTACTAATATGAACACATTTACCTTTCAACTTGTGAAATATTTATTAGCTAATCATTATTATATTTAATACATTCTTAAACATTTATTTCGAATAGTGATTAATAAATGTTTGGTATTTTTTACCACATCTACTAGGATAACATAGTAATACTCTTTGATAAAAGGGGAAAAAATGTCTATCCGGATTTTCTTTGGATATTTTTAAATTGACAAAATATATCAACCTTTAAAAGTAATTTTTTTGATAATAAAAATTGCAAAGGATAAGTGATTGAATGAATGTCGACCATTGAATGGGTATTATTATTTTTCTGAACCTATATTTCTTTTACAAAATACCTTCGATATCCTTAGCCAGCCCATTTACAACCTTGTAGTAAACATAAGCTTCTTTACAATCATATGCTTGAGCTACCAACCTTACCAATTTAAGACAGGTTAATTTGTCTATATATATAACTCTGTGTACGATCAAGCTTATCGTCCTCTTGGATAGTCCTCCCTCTTTGTATCTTGCGTAAATCCATTGTTTGCATCTCGTGTCCATCTTTGTACTAGCTAGGAATTTGATTTAATATCATTTCCGGCTAACATCTTTAAAGTGTGACAACATAATATGCCAAATGTCTAAAACTTTTTGCAACTACATGAAATTGTATTATCAAAAGAATTAAATACCACTTAAACTCTTTATCATTATTGACCATACGAACCATATATTCAGAAATTGATTCAACTTCATTATTGTCTTATGCACAGGGTTGCTCTTCTTGGAAATGTCAAAAATCATGTGAGTAGAATTTTTAGCAACTTGTAGTTGTTGTCACAAAGATAACTCTCCATCTTTGACCTTGGCAAATTCTGTCTACATTAGACTCACATATTGCAAATCATTATATCGTTTATCACTAACAACCCTTTCAAACAGAAAACATTAAACCCAAAGAGGTGATGCCTCAAACATATATAGATTATGCACTTTTCATGCGATGTAAAATGGTGTAAAGCATATGATGTAAAATGTTTTTATACGAGTATGAGAGAGAAATTTTTCCCTGAAGTAAAAAAAGATGAGGTAGGATATTCATACTACCAAATTTTTCTACTACCACTCTAATCACCATTGGATTCAAAAGTTATTTTTCTTTTCTCTCTCTTCATTCAACTTTTCCTCTAATCCAATGGTGATTAAAGTAGTAGTAAAATGGTGGTAGAAAACTTTGGTAGTATAATTATCCTACCTCAAAAAAGATATATTTTTTCCAACTCTTTAAAAAAAAAATAACTATTTTAATTTAAGCATGTATAATCAAGATTTACTATTCACCAGCATGCATACTTACTAACTCAAATGAAGCCTTTTGCTTTATGCCTAATTCATCTGCCAAGTCAATCTTGTAAGCCTGCACTTGAGAAGATTTTCTTTGACATGCTACCATTACTCCATGGAATGGCGGGAAGTGTTTTCTGAAACATATTGGGGTGGGGGGGGATCCCGAACCTTGTTTTTGTGAATGGGAAAAAACAAATTAGTCTGGTTTAATGAAACAGTGTGTTTCAAAGAAGTATACGTGTCACAATTTGTGCTGTGGATAAAGTTTTATTGTAAATGTAAGGTTGAGATATATGGAATATGACATTCTCTTGTTTGTCAAAAAGAAAGAAAGAAAGAAATCCATTTGTAATTTTAGAAAATAAAAACAAAATTTTTAATAATTTAATATAGGCTTTTATTATAGTTATGTTGTAGGAAAATTGATTGTGTAATGTTATAGAGATTCGTTTTGCGTGCCATAATTTCTTTTTTTCCTTTTTTCTTCAAAAGATGTGGACCCCACAAAATGTTGTGTGTAGAAAAGTTTGTTGTATAATGTTAAATGACAAATGAAAACCGTTTTAAGATAAGACATAAATGTTGACTGTCAACGTAAGTTTAGCTCGCTATGTTGACCTTTTCTTTGATGACCACATGATTTGATTTCGAATCTATGATTGGGATTTGAGACAACTTGGTAATTACGACTACTCCTTGGAAACGACGGGCGGTAAGTGTTTTCTGAAACATGGGGGTGAGAAAACAGAGTCCCAAACCTTGTTTTGTCAAAGCCAAATAAGCAAATTGGGCTGTATTAATGAAACAGTGTGCTTCAAAGATGTTTACGTGTCACAATGTATGATGTGGATGAAGTTTTATTATAATTTCTCTTGTATTTACCCGACAAGGGAAGCTACAAATCCAACTGTGATTTTAAAACATGAGAACAAATTTTTTAATAATAGAAGATACGACATGTATGTACCGTTAACAAACGACTTGACTTGAGTGTGAATCTATAATAATTGATAGGCGATCTTGATAAAAATAGTTTTACTTTGGCTGAACATGATAATATTTCTCTACAAGTAATTTGATAAAACTTTAATCCATAGATCTTCTCCAAAACAAAGTGGAGTGCACCAGGAACAGTAAAATACTAAGACGTACTGAAATTAAATTTTATGTAAGCAAATTTATTTATATAAAAAAAGATATATATCTTGTATTTAATACATTTATATTTATAGTCTATGTAGCACCGATATCAACACGTGACACGATACAACACGACACTCCGACACGTTAATTCTAAAATATGTTAGAGTTCGACACGTTAGAACACGATCTAATATTAAATAATATTTTTAATTTATGTAGCGTATATTATATTTAATATTCAATAATTTAACAAAAAAAATGAAACAAAACTTATAATATTCATAAATTTTGCAAAGAAACATAAGATATCCCAAATATTTATATTAAACTCAATAAAATGGTAATCGTAATTCAAAGAATCTAATAATTGGAACTAAAAATTCAACGTAACGCAACCTTTGAATTTTTTTTTGAATTTCTATAATGCACGTTGGAGTGTCGGAGAGTGTTAGGAAGTGTCGGTGCTTCATAGTTTATAGTAAAGGGATTGTCAATTTGGTAAATGTCCCTTATTGTTGTCTACAAGTAGTGAGGCAACAATATCTCCTTAGTAGTTCTTGTGTAGGTAGTTGGCTTGAGATAACTTCCAGAGAAGAGTTTTAATGAGTTCATATCATCTTGAAAATACTTTTTTTTCATAGTAAAGGCTTTGACTTAATATATTACTTTAGATCATATCTAAAATTTTATCATAAATCATCAATGAAATTAACAGCTTGTCCTGTATTCATTCATTCTTATCTCTTTAAGTTTATCCACCCCCGACCCCCTCAGTATGTATATTTATACATTATCACTAATAAATACGAGACTAGAACCCCTTGCCTCACTGGAAATGGAACTTTTATCCTTTCTTCTTACAAGACAAGGTGGTATACCATCGTTGAATATATCAACTTTCCATTTTGGACCTGAATTATTCAACCGTACAACCAAAACTCCCATACTGTCAAGCAAGTAAATAAGCAACAACAATGCTTGCATCTCATCACACACCCGCTATAACTCCCATTTTGGAAATGGAACCCCTTGCCTCAATGCTTTCTTTTGTATGTTCCTACCCTCATATAACTGGCCAGTTTCTTTTTCTTCCACATATTATGACCATAGTAGTTAATTGTGCCGCAATAGCACCGCGAGTCGTGCCGTATGGGTGTTACAGTCTCTCGTCGCAAGAAACTGCACCGGAACGCAATAGCAACTATTGCGATCGCATTTGCGGCCATATTGCTGTCATAAGGTAAAATGTCAATTTTGTCCTAAATTAAAATGTGTCACAAAATTTTTTTAAGAGTTTTTTAGTCTCTATGCGTCTCTCTCTGTCACTTCTGTTATTTCTACCTTTAAAAAATGTTTCTTTTTGTCATTATTTCTGTCATATATCTATTCCGCTATTTCCGCAACCACAACCCGCTATAGCGCTATAGCATTTTTCGGGGTTGACTGCGACATGCCGCAATCCGTATTTGATAACGTTGATTATGACATTAATCTTCTAAAGTGTGTATAATATGTAGAATTCAAATATAATCATATTTGGCCCTTGATTTTCATCCATTTAAACGTACAGATCAAAAAACAAAACTCCTCGTACCATTTTGTCGAGGGGAAACTGAGATAATCATCAATCTTCAAGCTAAGAATCCTCCCTCCACCCCCTCCCAGAATAATCAAAAATTAGATTAATATGGCCAAGAGGCACAAATTTTTTGGTTTTGGCAAACTATATGGTTAGCATAGTGGAAACTGCATGTAAAGCACTGGCACATGTTTTCTCAACTTTAATCTTATATCTGATCTGATCTAGAGTAGAAAGATGTACATACTATATACACATGTATACACACAGAGAGAGGACTAAGAAAAATCCTAGTCACAATTCATTTGATGATTCCTCCCTCTGCTGGCGCATTCGAGCAGCCCATGACATATTCCCTCCAGTATCCTTGCTCTTACTTCTTCTCTTCAGCTCAGACAGTTGAGAATGCCAACGAGCTTTCCATTCACTTTTTTGTTCAATCACCTGATGCAAAAAATCAACTTAGATCAATAACAGCATTGTTCTAGCAACAACCCCTCCCTTTTCTCATTAAATAAAACAAAAACCAAAAAATAAAACAGCTCTATTGAGAACAAGTCAGAGTAACTTGGACAACTGAAACAAGCAACAGCAATAAATTAAAGGGTCCCTATCTCTTTAGAATGCCATGATCCATGAATCTCCTTTGTAGGACCTACCCATCACCATGATAAAATAAAAAGTATCATATGAATAAAGAAATAACTAAGAAGATCACAGTTATTGTAATCTTAAGGAACTTTTCATCATCATTATTATTTTATATCCTTTGACATTATTAACCAGTATAGACTCTTAATGTGCTGAAGAGCCAATTATACAATTAATACCACTACATCACGCTTATTTAGTTATTGAGGTGGTGAGCTGGGATTGAAGTTGACACATTCAAAAAGGAAAAAAAAAATGGAAAAAGGACAAAAGCCAGAAAAGAAACCATCGCACAATCTATTCATGCCAGGAAAATGCCATAAGAAAAGATCTGCCATAATCCTCATAATTCATAAAAAATGGAACCGATTATGGTTACAGAGTAGGAGTCAAATTTGCAATTTCAATTGAGATAGTAAATAATAATATAAGCTCACATCAGAGAGAATCTGTCATCCCATCATGAAAAAGAAATGGCAGCAGAAACAGGATGCCAGCTATAACTATAAATTTTTTAACTTAAAAAAATAGAAAGAGATGGTACAACAGAGAAGGAAGTCAAGTTCCCACTAATAAATTATGATAAGCAGCCAGACTATCAGAATGAAGCAATTTCATTCCATCCCATCCCAAAATTGTCTCAAACTCTTATAATCCATTTCTATGTTTCCTGAGTTAAAAAAATCAGTAGGAAACAATTTTGGATTCAATTACAAAGTAGCCAACCAATTAATGGAACAATTATACTGTACCGTTGAACAAATATATAAGAACAATGTTTTGAATTGTGGTCCGCAATAGCAATTGCAATTGCAATTGCAATATTGCGGTTTGGAAGGTCTTCGCAACTGCATCCCAAATTTGCCCAAATTTCTGCAATTTCAGTATTTGCACTGCAATTTAAAACCATGATAAGAACAAAGCTTCATATGAAGCAACCATATTCTCTCATGCACACTGAATTTGAAATTATCATTTAACTTTTTACTACATGGTTTCATTACAAAAAATTCATTTTCAGCCAAAAGCTCTATCCTGAACATATTGATTATAAGCTTTTTCGGAAAAATAAAAATAAAAATTAGTCCAAGCACTTCAATTGTTAAGTCAAGATAAAAAAAAAAATTATGTATAAACACGACCATGCTCTGCCGATGAAATTAAAAGAACATCACCTAAACTTGCTCCACATACCTAAAGCTTCTCAAACCAACAAACAAAACAGAAATCTATAACTGAAGTAGCATGATAACAAACATAAACATACATTCCAACCTCATCAAAGGCTAAAACTCCAAGCAAATAACAATCGGTGACTCACTAGAAAAGTGAATTGCAACCCAAAATCAGAACAAAATCAAACAATAAAACATCATAAAGAACAACATGAAAAAAATAGAAACTCAAACCTACACCAATCAAACCACCAAAAAAAAAAAAACACAAACACACAAAAACCCATTAACATAAAACCAAAACAAATTAAGCACACCCCAGAAAAAGAAAAAAAAATTAAATTTTCATGAAATAAGAATCCATACCAAATTACCAAACACCCAACAATAAAAAAAGAAAGATAAGACATACCTGATCATGGTTGTGGTAGCGTCTACGAGCGTTGAATGCGAAGTGAATACCACTGGCCATGTCTCTATCGTACATGGCTCTCCTTGAAGGATCAGATAAGGTCTCGTAGGCCTCCTGCACCTGAATGAACCTCTTCGTGTACTCCTCGACCCGACCCGGTGGCGACACGTCCGGGTGGTACTTTCGAGCCAGCTGCTTGTAAGCGTGCTTGATCTCAGTCAACGACCCCGATTCCGATATGCCCAGAAGCTTGTAGAAGCTCAATTCCGAAGCCTCCTCCGCCACGAAACCGTCGTTGAGGGTGGCCTTCGCCTTCGGATACCCGAACCCGATACTGGTTCGGGTCATGGGCCTGGTGGGCCTGAGGGATATAGGAGTTACGGTGGGGACGCAGAAGCGATAATCGCTTCCAGGGATCGCTAAGCCATAATATCGCATATCTCCCAATCTCTCTCTCTCTCTCAATCTCTCTCTCGGTCTCTCTCTCGTTATTCAAACTGTGCGTCTTTCTATGGTTTATAATTTTATAAGGTTCTGAATTTTCTTTTTCATTGTTTTTTATTTTATTTTATTTTTATGGGTTTCATATTTTATATTTTTTTTTTGGCTGTGGATAGCTTATCTTTTCAGCTATAAACGAGCTAACAAATTTTTAGTGCAACCTTTTCCACTTACTAGCAAGTGAAACTTTGTTATTATAATTATGTATTTTAAAAAATATATAATTATAAGGAGTTATACTTCTTATTCAACTGCAAAAAAAAATTTATTCCCGCTGACTCTTTGACTTTTGCACTTCTATTTTTATTTTATTTTTCTTTTTTTAATTTGTGGGACCCACTCAAATTGGGATTGCTCGAAATATTTTAACTTTTGATGTTAAAGGAGAATTATAAATCTCATAATTATAATATTAAAATTATATTTTGAAGAGTATATCAGCCCATAATTTTTTGAAAAAAATTTAAAGAAAAAAAATAATTTTAATATTATAATTATATATTCTTTGAAGTATATAATTATAATAATACTATTATATTTACTTATGCAAGGTTGCACCAAAAATTTATTTATAAATGAGATGATTTGGAGTTTATACTATTCGTTTGGGTTGAGCATTAGCATTTGTAGATTATTAGTTAGTGATCCGTGTATAATATAGGCCTAACCAGGGTCCAATAAATACATGGAAGCTCAAGCCCTATAGGACCCAGAATAAGGCATAAAAGAAAAGCACGGGACGCGATAACCCTATCACGTCACACCAGCGCGATGTCCATATCGCGGAACACCAGGCGCGATAGTCTCATCGCGTCATACACGGCGCAGTGCCTCATCACAGCATGCAGGATATACTTACTCCCCACGCAACGGGATACCTTCTATAGACAGTAAACTTAAGGGCCAAGGCAACACCACCACACACAGCTCCAGCTCGTCACAACTCTACTAATAGACAACATGGCGGCAAGCTCCTCAACATTTAAACCATGACAGCCACACTACGTTGGCACCAAGGAGCCTTTGCCTTCACCATGAAGAAAGGTCTCCTCCAAACACACATCTCGATTACTATATAAACATACGTTGTGCCACCTAGGTACGATCATCCTTTACTTTCACAACATAAACACCTGCCTCTGATACTGACTTGAGCGTCGGAGTGTCTTCGCAGGTACCCCATCCGGTGCAACGTGAAGGACGAAGGACAAAGAGCTCAGGCTCATCCCACATCAACAGCACCAGGCCTAGGCCAGTAACCATCTAAGGAGTCTCAATCGTGTGTGATTTGGGCTTGATACGCATTGGGTCATCCCTACCGTATCTGGTCCGATCAGTTAGTAATTTGTATTATTCTCTATTCGTGGAGCTGATTAAGATATTCCCAGAGTACTAGAAGTGAATAATGGTATAATTTCGTTAATCCAATTTTATGTATAATCTTTTTATTTGTTTTACTTTTAAAAAAAAGATTTATTTAAGTATATAAACATGTAACAACTTTTTAATCCTATTATCAAAGCTGATCGAATTTGTTGAGATATATAGTTCCACATTGGTTGTATGTGCAACTAATGTGGTCTCTATAAGACCTTGGGCACTCCCACCCTTTGAGCTAGCTTTTGAGGTGGTGTATCCCAAGGTTCTTTACATGGTATCAGAGTCTCGTGTCCCGGGTTCGATCCTCGCCGCCCCTCACTTTCTCTAGTGAAATTTCTATAACACAGGTAGGCTGGGCCTGTTGCATCTTCTACTCTTCAAGCCCAATGGGCTCTTGTGTGAGGCGGCGTGTTGAGATATATAGTTTCACATTGATTGTATGTGCAACTAATGTGGTCTCTATAAGACCTTGGACACTCTTACCCTAGCTTTTGGGGTGGTGTATCCCAAAGTTCTTTACAAAATTATTTCAACTTTAGTTGTGCAAAAAATGTTATCAAAAGATTCAAAACTAAACCAACTAGGTTCCAAAGTTTTGTTATTATTTTAATTTTTTTCATAAACTCCCACCTGTATATTACACTATTAAATTCGAGTATACAAAAAAGAGGTCCACAAGTGTATTAAGTAGATCAATTTCAAATAGTTCCATAGATAATTTATATTTTGAAGTAATGATTTAAATAATTGATTGATTAGCACAGGAGGCGGGACAAGGGGGGCCAACCCTCCCCTCACACACACGCAAAAGAAAAAGAAATAAAAATAAAAAATATCGATTCAGAAGCTGTGATTGATAGAGTTTCAGACCAAAACAGTCATCATTGATACCAACGACAAAAACTTTAAAATGTGACACACAAGTCAAAGAAGCCGCCAGGGGCAGGGCTTTCTATTCCCCCAATCGTGATCTTTGAGCAAAATTAGATGAATCGGAACTTTCAATATAATTTATTTCAAAAAAAAAAAAAAAAACTTTCAATAAAATCAAAACAAAAACATTTACCATGAAATTGCAGAGAAGTTTGCATCAGTGTTTAAAAATTTAGCTCGCTCGTCGACTCGGCCAAGATCAGGGGTCATGAATTCAACAGGAAGATCAAGAGTCACTAAGCTGATCTGATTTTATATATTAAAAAATATAAATATATACTTTTATATATATATATATATATATATATATATCCTATATGAAAATATTAAAAAAGAAATCATCAGTCATCAAGAATTCAAAATATACTTAACATAATTTACCAATTACAATCACAAGTCAATATTACACAAACCTAATTAAAGTATCAAGATGTCAAAATACAAAACTCATATTCTAATGCATTTTCATTTTCTTTTTTTAATAAAATGACATTGTTTCATGAAATTTTCTTTTAAGAAAAAAAAAAACATGCAGTGACCCCCTTTAAACCCTTTGACTCAGGAGTCACTGAAATTCGGTCGAGTTTTGGGAGTCAGAGGGTCGATGTGCATATAAGGTCCAACTTGTAATTCCAACCCTCAGAGGAGAGAGGTCAGAGTTGACTCGGATCAACCCGGGAGGCGGGATGACATTTTAAAACAGTGGTTTGGATGTCATATTATTTATGTTACCGTAATTAGACAAAGATATAGACCAACAAAACTTTCAATAGAACCACTATTACGTCTCTCTTGCTCTACAAACAAAGCCCGCAATGAGATAGACAAAGAATAAGATAACATACCAAATGGTGGTAGCTCAGTTGGCGCATGGGAGCTGAGCAGGTGGGGGTGATGGCATGTGTTCGAATCTCCCCAGTACCACCTTTGGGAGGAGTTTAAAGCCTTAATCTTGGACCCTCCCCGAATCGGACTAATCGCGAAGCGATGGACCGATGAAATATTTCCAAAAAAAAAAAAGAATAAGATAACTTTCCGAAAAAAAAAAAAAACAGAAATAAAGACTACAAAAAAGAGCTAAAGTAAATAATAGTAGTAGTAAATTATCATAACAACACTTTTCACCAAAAAAAATTATCATAACAACACCATCATCGAAATAAAGATTATCTCCATTTGTTTAAAAAAAAATTATCCTTTTACTTTTTTTATAGTCAATGTTTATCTACGTTAAGTCCAAAATGACGTCGTTCTAAGACGAAAATCCAGGTGTTTTTGAAATTATAATTTATTTCAAGGTTATATTAAATTTTTTTATTAAATTTTTTTAATTTTTCAATTCAAAACGACGTCATTTTTGAAATTTATCTATATTCACTTTCACTGTAGAAATGTTAAAAATGTTAAAGCGATTAACATGTATACAAACGCAGTAGTGCGAAATAGCAAGACAATTTGAATTAATACTAATGAAGACACGATTGGAATGTAAACAGAATATTCAAGTATAAAAAATCACAAACAATTCTCCCGTAAGTTTTTTTTTTTGTTTGCCAGCCCACTTGGGGTTGAATGAAGACTATTGAAAGATATAAACATAACTCACACATCACTATCACATTTACCAATATGTTAGCTTTTGCAGATAGAATATATAAATCAATCCTATCCACAACTCAAACAACCATTACTATTCACTTTTATACATAACTAATTATTTACACGATTAATGTCTTTCTCCAAAAAGAAATATACTAGACAATAACATAGGCTGTAGAGATAGAAATTAGAAGGAAAAGAAAAGTAAGAGGTAGAATTAGAAAAAGGGGGAGAATAGGGAAAAGAAGTAATTTTGAAGAGAGGAGAGAAAAATTAGATAAGAATAAAAATAAGAGAGAAGATAAGAGGGAGACAAATAATTGAAAGGTAAATTGTAACGGTTTAATTCATTGATTGTTCTTGTATAGTCACTTACATCTTTTAATAAATAAATTAAATTACTTAATAACCTAATTTGAAATAAAATAACTAATGCTACTAGTAAATAAGATAAACTAAACTTATTAAGATAAAAATAAACTAAACATAATTTGAATTCTAGCTACATAGACATTTTACTCCACAGATTTCACATCATTACATAAAGCAAAACAGGAAAAACTAGACAGATTGGGGTCCAGACGGACCAAGCTAGATCTGAATGTTAAAACAAAGACAATCATAAAGCAAATAGGAAAAATAACAAAAGAAAAGAAAGGGGAATTAAAAATTTCAGAGATCAATATAAATTCGAAGAAAACAACTTTTGACAGTCTGAATTTCTGGATGGAGGAACAATAGGTTCTGCCCTGTTGCTCTTTTCTCTTTCTTTTTTCAGTTTTTATAAACTCGTTCCTCGAATCCCATCTCGTATTTGTTTTTTGTTTTTGTTTTTTACGATTGTTCAAAAACAACTTCGTTTTAAGAAAGATTTAAAAAAAAAATTACGTAAATTATACGATTTTTAAATCTTGACCAAAACAGATGGAGTCAAATCAAATGCTTACATTTATGATTTAACCGATATATTATACTACCTAAACCGTATGCTTGATCGGTTTATTGCTTCGAATTTAATAACATTAACTTGATCGCTGCAGAAATACCTACCTTTATCTTCGCCGGGAGAGTTTAACTACGCATTCCACGAGATACAATCTCCCCTAAGAAAGCTCTTAAGAAACCAACAATTTATATGCTTTTATTTTTTTAATAGGAGTAGGACGCTCTTCTTGTAACCAATTATCAAGTGCTATCATTATCGAAGTTCAATTAACTAACTCGACTGGTGAGATTGTATGAAATTATGAAAACAATCCATATAAGCATTAAATAAACAACAACCATTCATAAAAGGTGAGAAAACAGTTTTTCAATCAAGGAGCAATTAGTTCAATTGGTTTTGACAATTTTATCCAGTTATTACTCCTTTAACTAATTCGGCCAAATTATCCATGACAATTTTAGAACCTGTGGTTTTTTTTTTTTTTTTTAATTTCAATATCCATTATCTCTAAACCCCGTGACATTCAGAATAAATTGTCTATTTTGACTAAAAGAAAAACGAGAGAGAACCTCGCGTTAATTCTAGGCATCTATAGTTCAAATTAACCATCAACACTGAGATGAGTCCCAACTGAAACCATTTTGTTCGAACATTATCTTACAGGCTTAAAATTAACACAAATCAAACCAACCTACTTTTGATAGTGATTTAGTTCAATAATGAAATCTCACCTAAACCAGATCAGTCTAAGGATAGAGGAAAAATTTAACATTTCAAATAAGGATATCCAAGACAGTAATTTAAGCTTGAACCTGGCCTCAAAGCAATGAGCTTGCAAAAAGGGAAATTTTGGCTGATTAATGAAAATAAGAGCAAGCATGCTGATAAAAAGAACCACCCTCAACTCTTGAACCATAGCTGAGGAGGGGCTTCGTGCATCAAAAACTGTATAGAAAAACAATTTTCAATTTATGAACTTACGGAATGTGTTAGATAGAACATGCTTGGCAATTATTATTACTTCAATTATGTCTTACATGATTGTGTTTTTCACGCTTAGCTACGAGTGAATATGCAGGTCTTGCAACTAAGGGGCCGTTCGGTACAAAAAAAAATTTAGGATTCCCGAAAAAACTAGAAGTGATAATTTTACTTACTCACGTTTGTTATGAAATTTTTAAAATTTTCTCGGAAATCTGATTTTCTCGAGATTTTATTTTCTATGTAATTTTTTTAGAAAATACCATACAAGAATACCATCCACGGGCTTATATTCTTGGACTTCTATGACAAGAAAAATTTTAATACAACCAAACATAATATCAAAAAAATTAACCCAATATTTTCAAAAATATGTTAGCCTACCAAACAACTTTTTGATAACATTCCCGGAAAACTCATTTTTCAATCATATTTCTGGCAATCGTGATTCCCGGATAAAAAAAAAATTCTCCCCTACCAAACGCCCCCTAAAAAATATTAAAGTTATTTTCCGGGGAAAATTACAACACTGGGAAAAAAATTCCTGAGAATGAAACTCAATAATATCGAATTTTAAAAACTTATCATATTCCAAAAGATATTTATAGGAATCAAATTTCTGAGAATTACATTTTTGGAAAGGTTGATTTTCGAGAATGATTTCAACATCTTCTCAATGCACTATATTACCCTTCTATTCACATTCACCCAATTTGTAAACGATCATACCTGAGCGAAGCACTAGAAATGTAGTGTCGGGGGGCCATAAGGTTGAGAGCTAGATATACAGACAATAAACTAGAAAGGTACTGCCATTTCTGAACCCTCAACCTCGTAATCTAATTTACTTTTCTTTTATTAAACTATGCAGAACTAACAACAAACACTACTTGCCAACTTGAAAAGGCATAAAATTGACAAGCTGCCATTACTAGACCAGTTGATGCAGAGACAACGATTACTAGGAAATTTAACCCAAAAAATAAAACTAAAACACAAAAATAACTTCCATGAACAAACTTCACACAATCATCTGTTGAAGAGATTTTGCAGCTGCTCAAAAGATCATCATATCCAATGCTTAACCTAACCAAAAAAAGGAAAAACGAGAAAAAGAAGGGGACAAAAGAGGGAGGAAAAGAGAGTAAAAAAAGGGGAGAAAACTTTCAGATGTGATTCACAACCACCGTAAAAAAGTATCCCATACGTCCTCAAAAGAAAGGAAAAACCCAAAAGTTCTCCAGCACTTCAACAAAAGCTCATATTTTCAAAAACCACAATTTATATTCTTTGACATCATATCAAATCAATACAACAAAAACTCATTACAAAACCATTAATATGACACTGAAAACCAGTCAATCTACACATAATTGTAATAAGTGAAATACGGAAACATCAATGCGAACAGGACAACATAAAAACTAAATGAAGTGTGGACGAGGCTGACAAGATTAAGTTAACATAGGGGCAACTATACATACGAATGTTATTGAAGATCCTACAAAAATAGGGAAACAATCCAATAGTTTCACGAAGAATTACCTGTTGAAATCATTTGCATTTTCAGCATTTACTTAAGTAAAAACTGTAACTCAGCCAATTTGCTCAAACGCAACATGATGTAACTCATTGCAGCAACATCCAGGTTCAGTTGACCTTATATAGAAGCTTTACCTAACCATGACAATTTCTTGGGAAGAAAGAAAAAGGAAAAAGGAAAAAGGAAAAAAAAAAATGAAAAATGAAAAAAAAAATGCAGGACAATATAAGACACAAGATTATGATGGTAAAAATATTGGCAAACAGTACTCAGAACAAACGCACTCATAAATAATACAAAGTTAAGCGCCTCCCATTGCTCTCAACACTGGGTGGAAGAAAAACAGGTATGCTCTGAACCATAGAGCATCAGAATCTGACTGCATACCTCATTTACATAAGAGAAAATCAACCCAGCGAAACTGTATCTCAAAGCTCCAACAGATTTCAATGTGAATAACCTGCATTTGTTTTGGATATAACATGCCCACCATACCATAAAACATGAGCAAATCAAGGGAACCTATGGTTGGCCACATCAAAGAATGATGCTTGCAACTAAACATTAACACTACGACCTGAAGTATATAGAATCTAGATATAACACAGACTAACAAGAGTAGATGAACTAAAAAAATCACTGTAGAAGGTTCAGCTTAACACATTGCTACCCCTAGCCCAAAAAGTTTTAGATGCATCTAATCAGGACACTAGTTAAAAGGATTACTCCCTCCACACTATCGCCTTTTTTAAATGAAAAAAAAAACTTAGAAAGCTGCCAAAAAAAAGCTTTCAAAACTCCAAATTAAGCTAACTGAAGCACGCACTATAAACCAAAAATTCAGACTCCATCAGATTTTTTAAAATATATCAACACCCAAACATAGCAAAATGTAATTAACTTGAATAAAAAAAATAGTATACTTAAAATAACATTCCAACATACATCAATCAAGCAGTAAAAGAAGCGTGATAGACACTTCTTGAAACCTTAAACAACAGCTGAGGGATTCAACACCTGATCTTTTTCCAACTCAACCTGCAAAAAGAAATAAACAACCGAAGATGTTCATAAGCCAACAGATAATATTCTGGGGACCGAATCAAATAGAGGAAGCATCCACTGAGAATTGTGCTTCTACTAAGAAGAAACAGTCTTCCTTTAAAGAACTTGTTCAGGAAACTTAATGAGAATCCTTAATTAGAATATGCTTGTATCCCATAATCAATGACAGGTGCAGAAATCTTCAGCAACAGACAAAACCATGATCCCTGCAATGCTTTTGTGATAAGATTATAACTCTAGTGACGAGAAATCGAATTTGTCTGGGTGACACAGATGCTCTGATCCACATTTATAAGTAGGGAAACTATGATTATCCTTGTCTTTTTAGTACTTCTGAATCGAGACGAAATAACAGATCTCGTAGCTATATTGTTAGCATTGTCAAAATCCAGGTAGAATCTTTGAACTCATTTAGATCCACCACTCCTGTAAAGCACAGAAAGTAACTAAGCTTTAATAGTCATATAAAAGAGCATAATCAAATTTGTTCTATATTTTAGGTCATTAGTCATTACCAAACAGTGTTTGATTAATATTTTCCACTTCCCACTTCTTCCACGCACTTCCACCCTATATCAAAGAAGATTCTCAGATTTTGTAACCCCTATATAAACATAATCAACATTAATGTTTAACAGTGGGACTTGCCATACCTGGGTTATCATCAGCTACTGCATTTTCAGTTGACCCTTCTGATTTGTAGTCTTCATTTACTGAAATCAAGATACCATTATCATTTTGATTTGTTGAGTCTTTCACATTAATAATTGGTTCCTGCATGGCATCTTCGTGAAATTTGAAAATTTCTTCACTAGTAGCATTTTCTTCATCACTCAAATGATGCTTAACTTCTGCAGATCCAGAATCAGACTGTGTTAATCCTTTTGATTCATAATGCTTGAAATCTCTTGGGGAGGGCCCACTCTCATCATATTGCTTATGAGTATCTGATTTTGATTTAGACAGGGTTTTCTCTTTATGCTCTGATCTTTCATCTCTACTTCCATATTTATCACTGGAGTGATGGTTGCCCTCAGGGGACTTTGACCTGAATTGCCTGTGTTCAAAATTGCTCTCATCCAAATTTCTATGGGATGAAGTGCCTCCTTTGTCATGCTTACCTTCTAATGATATAGACCTCGAACGCCTTCTATCACGATGCTTTGATTTCTTATCTTTAATTTCACATGATTTATCTTTAGAACGATGTTTCCTTTCAACAGATTTAGACCTGGTCCTTTTAGTATCATGATGTCTTGACTTTTCATTTTTGCTTTCATCCTCTCTGTCATCAGTTTGATCCCTATTTTCAATAGATCTTGATCTAGAGTGCCTTTTATCACCATGCCTCGACCTTTTATTTCTGTTTTCATCCAATTTTTCAGGCAAGCGGTGCTTGTCATCCACAGATTTTGACCTGGACCGCCTCTTGCGACTGGATCTACTTTCATCCACTCTTCTTGGGGATGATCGGATCCTCCTGTTAGGCTTCTCGTCCACAGATACTGACCTGGACCGCCTTCGCTCTCTATGTTTAGACTTTCCATGCAAGATTTCTTCATTTTTGTTAAAGGAGTGAAGCTTATCATCTGAAGATCTTGACCTCGAGCGCCTTCTGTTTCTTAGTTTGCTTTCATCAATCTTCGGAGAAGACCTACTTCCTCTGCGATGACTTGGAGAGCTCGAACCAGCACGGAATGGTTTCCTTCCTCTATGCGGTGAACTTTCTCTGTGACGTTTGGGAGAAACAGGCGATTTCCTTGTATGAGGGCTCATGCTCCTACTCCTGTTTCTTCTTGACACAGATAAATGATGTTCAGGTAATCTATCTGATTCTCGTCTTCTGTACCTATCACTATGTTCCCTAATGTCTCTATAGGACCGCCGCTCCCTTTCATAGCTCAGATGATGATGGAACCTCAATGGTGACCTGGACCGATGACCCTTAGGATGGCGGGCAGGTGAGTAGGAACGAGACCTCCTCCTTCTCCGGTAATTGACAGGAGATCTTGACTTTGATTGAGATCTTCCAGGAGGGGGAGAAGGTGATCTGCAAATGGAAATTGAATTTAATATTTAGAGAAAGTCCTTTGTAAAGAAAAGCTGAATATGATAAATAAAAAAATAAAAAATAAAAAAAGATACCACAATTTATTTCAAAATAATCTCTTCACAGGCCCCTTAGAAAATATCTTAGTTGAAAGCATGTCTTTTTTACAGGTCACATTTTAATTTATCATCTTCAATAACATAGTATTCCATAGACCATTCAGATTTCAGACACACATCTTAATAAAGAAGAGCAAATCAATTCTTATTTCTTATGTATTTACAAATGCACTAATTTTAAAAAATTATTCATTCACATTGGAAACATTTTATCCCCAACTAGTTTGGGATAAAGGTGGTGTTGATGTTGATTGGAAACATTTTATATTGGGGAATGGTGATGATACATGAAAAGAACACACTTTTTATCAAAAACTTCGGTTTATTTTAAGATCACATTAACTAAGATACATAGCTATAAACATTATTCTACATAATCTTGATATTTAACGTGTAGTATGTTGTGCTTCTTAACCTCATGCCTTAGCACATTTAAACTGCAAGCTTCTATATTATAAGCAAATGTAGGGTAGATTCTATAGAATAAGTATTTGTCCGAAGGAATGACTGACACAAAAAACTAGAAATAATGGGAAGGTTGAAAATGGCTGCACTGCCTTCAACACCCAAAAACTGCAATAGAAGAAGCAGTATATAAAAGTGAATTCAGTACCAGATTTGTGTTATGGCAGAGCCTTCTTAATGGGGAAAAGTATACATTTCAGGCCTCTTTGCTCAATTTCTTACATCTCAAGCTATTTCAAGCATCACATCATATGAGTTCATTATAAATATCAAGGGCATGCTACCCAAAAAAATAAAAACCTTGGAAGAGTTGCAACAATAATTTTTTTAAAAGAAATTAGACACAAAGCACCAATAGAAAATATAATCAACAATACAATCACAAAGTAATCCAACCTGGATTTCTGTTTTGTCTCCTTCTCTTCGCTTCCTAGTCCATCAGCTTTCAATTTCTTACTTATTTCTGCAGCTCGTGCTGCTGCTAAATCTGTGGCAGATTTCATGGTTGCAGCTCTGTTAGCAGCCTGTTGTGCAGTCATAGTTTGTTGCATAAGCAGTGCTTGCTGGAATTGCATCTGTTGCATTGCAACAGCTTGCTGCATCATCAAAGGAAGAGAGGATGAAGAAAGAGAAGAATTTGCAAGAGATGGTTTCTGCGGAAGTGATTTTGCCATTTCAACATTCAAAGGGCGCCCCCCAACGTCTATGTTATTTAATGCCAGAGCAGCAGTTGCCTCTTCAGGTTTTGAGTATTCTATATAAGCAAAATGCTTAGAATCAGTGATTGTACATTCAACAACAGTTCCACAGAAGCCAAAGAGTTGTTTTAGTTGTTCCACAGTGAGAAGTGGGCTAAGATTGCTAACTTGAAGAGTTTTCTTCAATGCATCATCCTTACTAGCTTTTTCAGGTGAACCTGATTGTGGTAGCAACATCAATTGTAAGAAAAAAACCAGGAAACAGTAAAAAAGAACATCAAGAATGTCACAACCAAACATGGTGCAAAATCAAGGAGAGAAAAATTCATCAAACATCATATATGAGCTATGTAAAGAAGAACACGACATCACTGTCAGGCGAGTCCAAGGGAAGCCCGTCGTGGGGGGACCACCACCAATGGGCTAAAACTACACCATTATATCAAATGGGTCCGACACTATGTCACGACCCAAAACCCTAAGGAATTTGAGTTCATGGATCCATCCACTTATATCTACTTCACTTGGCCTATTACCAATCAATGTGGGACTCATCACACTAGAATATCCCAACAATCACTACAAAACAAAGTTAATATAATAACAGCGTACCAGTGGAATCTTTAGCTGACTGAGCTTGCACCTGAGCTGCATGTGCTTGAAGGGCTTGGGCTGCAACTATTGCCTGAGCGGCTGCCATTGCAGCGGCAGAAGGCGCCATAGGAGCTTGGCTAAGTGTTCCCATAGAGGTTGTCGCAGCTAAGGCAGTCATTAGCAAATTATGAGGTGGGTGATTCAACTTACAATCAACTTTTACACAGCGTCCATTAAGGTAATCACGACAAACTTCGCCTAGTGAGGCCCCAATTCCTGGCAAAATAGCACCCCCAGAAGCTCCAGCAACAATCCCTGGAATCATTCCCAACAATCCTGGGAATGCCCCTGAAACAGACCCAGAGTAATTTGGCATGTTGGGCATAGTTTGATTAACCAGATTTGGAAATGAAGATGCAGGAGCTAAACCCATCAGCCCTCCACTACTATTACCTACAAAAAAATAAAAAAAATAAAGTAATGAAAATTGACAACCATGAAGATTATTACAAAACCAAAAGACAGATAAATGAGCAGCAATAAGGTCATCTTTAAGTTATATTTTTTACTTTTTAAACACAATATTGTACACAGCATTCCACAAACCAAATGCTACACACAAAAGGCAACCAAGTAGAACTGCTCGCCAATAACAACTCAAAGAACCACGATACATTCATCAAAATACAGAAAAAAGTAAACATTAATCAGAGGGTTTTGCGGTGTAGTAAAGATGAATACCTGCACTGAAAAACACAGGGAACGGACTACCCATGATTGGCTTGCCATTACATTCAACATTGACCATATAATTCCCTCTCTTGGGCACAACATAAGAAATAGTATACGTTCCATCACCCATATCCTTGACAATCCCTTCTTGGTCGGACCCTCCAACACCCAACCCCGGTGTCACTTTCACATTGATTTGTGCACCCCCAGTTGAAACCTTCCTCTCATCAGCATCCTTGGTCACAACCACAAAAGAAGACGGAGCACAAGCTGTTCCGCCCGCAATACCAGTACCTGCAGCGGTGCACTTTGAAGGGTCCACCGGCCCAATAGGCTTCTTCGCCAAATCCTCATATTCATCAGATTCACTATCCGATTGAACATTCCCCCTTTCGTGAGTTTTCTCCAAATCTCTAAACGTCGCCTCAAATGCAGCTTTGGCTGCAGCAGCTTTCTCGGCCTCGCTCTTCAGTTTTGCCTCTTCGGCTTGCTTCATCCAAACCGGTTTAACAACGGCCAAATTCCGATCAGCCATCAACCCTAGCTCTAATCAATACACCTAATTAATAATATAAATCTTCGATAAAACTGTTCAACTAAACAACATTCAACAGAGAAACGAAAAATTAAACAAGAAACCCTACAATTAGGGGAGGGGGGGGGAAAAAGCCTATTCAAGAAACAAAAGAAAAACAGCTTGAATCTGGTGTTAAATGCGGAGATAGATTAAAAAAAAAAAAAAAAATTGCTCTTATATTAAGGCATCAGATGCTAATTTCCAAGATTTGGGAGATTAAGCAGAGAAAATTCCTAGAAATAAATAAATAAACTGGTTCTCGATCGGGAAATTCCTAGAGATTTTCTTGGAGATTTTCTGAGTAACCAAACGGGGTAGATTGGGGAAAGATTTAAATGAGTGAAAGTAAAGCGTACCTGTTTGTTCTCTGACGGCTAAGTTTGGTTTTGGAGCTGTGGGCTATTCTGATAGGTCTGGGGCAAAACCTATAACGAAACATGCTTACGTGAATAAATATTAAATAAAAGAATAATTCTAAATCTTATTAATAAAATTTTGTCATTAATGAATTAGAAAATTATTAAATATATTTCACTATTAGATGTATTTATTTTTAATTTTAAGGTATGTTATGATGCATCAATTAAGGAATTAAAATTATTTCTTATTTAGTATTTTTTTTACTTTTACTTATTTTACTGTACAATTAAAAAATAAGTTAACATAATATTTTATTTATCGTTTTTATTATGTATTAAGAGGAAGTTTCTGAAAAATAAAATAATTTTTCAAATGAAAAGCATAAGTATTTAATGTATTAAATTTTTAAAACATTTCTTGTTTTTTAAAATAATTAAGATGGTTGAATAAACCTAATGTTATTTTATTTATCAGAAAAATATTTCTACACTTACTGCAAATAAGTTATCTGCATTCATTCCCAAAATTACGTCATTTTTAATTAAAAAATTATAATGATAAAGACTATTATAACCCTAAAATAAATAAATAAAATCATAAAAACACCTTGATTTCTACTCCAAACGATATCGTTTTGGGCTCAATGAAGATAAGTTATTTGCGGTCACTGTACAAAAAATGAACTCTTTATTTATTTACATACACCCTTAAAACATACACTAATAAAATAAAATATTATAGACAAATAATAAGTAAATAAAAGAAATTATTGTCCATACATAACTTTTTGCTTTACCGGTATTTGTGGTAGTTGTTAAGTGTTTTTTTTTTTTCGTATATCAAAGGGGCTAAAGCCCCAAAACAAAAACAAAAACAAAAACAAAAGAAAAGACATAAACTAAAAATAAAAGATCAAAAACAAAGCAGAAACTAAGGCAAGGAATCAGCTAAGGCATCTCCAAGATCTAGGTAGTCAACATATAACAGAAGACGCAACTTCATATAAGGGAAAGCAAAAATAGAGAGACCATAATTGTTATTAAGAGCATCTTTAGTCATCTAGTTTGCACACCTGTTGGAAGATTTGGGAATATGGGAAAGAGATACTATTATGGATTGGATCCATATCTCAACCACATATTCAATAGGAGATGACAATCTATCTCAATCTTATCACACCAACATAATCTAAGGAGGATCAAGGAATAAGATCCTTATCCCCAACAAATAAGACATTTATCATATAAATCAAGGGTGACCTAAAGCCCAAACCCACAAAGGTAAACCCTATAAATAAGAGGCTAAAGACCTCATGTACACATTTTTGACCTATTTACTATTACTGATTTACTGCAAATACTATGCACACACTCACGTTTTGATTATACGTTTATTGCTTGTGCGCAGAGATTAGTACATTGGCTTTAAGCCAATAGGATATCTTTTCAATAAATATCTCTGAGCGCATACCTTTACGGTATAGATTTACATTCATTAGGACCGAACATTGGCACAGTTTGTGGGAACGATAAATTTTGATCCTCATTCTGCGATGGCAGTAAACACCTGAAGCGGAGCAAACAATCCGTCGCCGCCGCTGGATCAACAATTTGCGATGGAGAGGCTTCAAGGTGGAGGAAACCCTAGTATGGAGGAGGTCCGCTTGAGCGATGCAAAGTTTGAATTTGGGCCGACCAAAATCCTGAAAACGCGGCGATAAACCAACAGCACAACCTTCAACCAGAAAACAACTCGTAGTGGTCAATCAAATCCATGAGACCGCCCATGCTATGAAAGAGATGGAGAACAGGGTGCTAGCTCAACAGCGATTGGACGCCCAAAGATTTGTGACGTTGGAAAATAGGTTGGCAAACCAAAATGTAAACATCTAATGCAACCATGCAGAGCCTCACATACGAGGTGATCCTGAGATTCAGAATGGGAATGAGGTTGACAATAATCGCGATGCTGAAAATAATCGTGGAAATCATAATGATGGTCATAATGGTCATGGTGATGGGCATAATGAAGACCACCATATAGGTCGTAATGGTCGTGGTGAAGGAAATAGAGGCCATGATGATGGTCGAAGTGTCCAAAATGAAGGGCATCACAACACCAGAGGCCAAGGATATGGTCGAGGCGATGAGAACAAGGATCAAGAGAATGACAACCCATTCACCAATAGACTTATGAGCATGGTGATCCCACCGAGGTTTAAAAAATGCAATGTGCCCCCTATGATGGTAGTCAGGATTTAGAGGCTCACCTGGAAGCTTTCAAAATTGAGATGTTGTTATATAGGATCACCGGATCCATCAAGGCTCGTATATTTGCTACTACTTTATCTGGGCAAGCCATGACGTGGATCACCAGGCTGCCCAGAAACTTCATTGACTCGTTCGATGTTTTGGCACATACTTTACGCTTGAATTTTGCTACCAGTAAGGCTCGCCCAATGACGACATATGCAATGGGTCGAATTTGACAAGAGAATGGAAAGACGATAAGAGAATATCTCGAACGGTTTAAGCAAATCGCCCTCAAAGTGCTCAACTTGACTGAGGCAATCCACCTGCACCTGATTTTTTGAGGTTTTAATGGATGATCTTTCCTGGCTAAATCAATCTTTAAGACTCTAGTAAACGACTTAGAGGAATTCATAAGGAGGTCGGATAAATATCTAGATGTGGAAGAGATGGAGTTAGTTTACGACACCATCAAAGTTGGTAAAGTTGGCAAGAGCCTGTACAGGAAGAACAGAGACAGAGATCGACAAGGTCCTAAGAAGACGTCCGATACGAGATCTAGAAAATTGAATGAGCTCTCCAACATAGCTCAGTTCGATAACTATACACCTCTAAATGTCCCCAGGCCTGGGATATAGAGAGAAGTAGCCCAAACTGAGCTCCGTAATGTGGAAAGGCAGAGGCCAATCAAGAACAAGGGCAGACTGGATAATTCTAAATATTGTGCATTTCACGACGGTAATGGAGACACTACCGATGAATGTTGAGACCTCCGATATGCTATCGAAAAGCACATCAGAGAGAGAAAGCTGAAATAATACCTCATTCGCACTCAAGGAAGAAAGAACAACAAGCGAAGGCAGCGAAGTCGTAGTAAGAGTCCCATCCCGAAGAAAGAAAGCAAGCGGGATCGAGATAAAGATTACTGCGGCAAAAGCAAGAAAGTTGAAGCCAAAGATAATGAATTTGAAGATGCTAAATATGAGTGCAATATGATAAGTGGAGCACTTGGAGGTGGAGGTGATACCACCAGTGCCAAGAGAAAATATCTCAGAGAGGTTATGTCAATTAAAGATAGACCCGTTTTTAAAGAAAGGGGGAACAAGCCATGTCCCCCGAGGTTATTCTTCACTAAAGAAGAATTGGAAAAGGCTGTCCCAAGACATACTGACGGCTTTGTAATTACTGAGGTGCTGGTGAATTGCTGAGTTAGGAGGATGTTTGTGGATCCCGGAATCTCGATAAATATTATTTTCTGGAATGCCTTTGTGAAAATGAATCTAGATGAGCAAGACTTGAAGCCATGTGTAACTAAGCTCGTTGTATTCAATGGAGAACGATCACCACCAAAGGGGTACATTGACTTAAAACTCACTTTGGGAACAAGGGAAGCAAACTGAACTGGACGAGTCCTATTTGTTGTAGTGATGTGGTTTCCTCTTACAGTGTCATAATTGGCCGACCTACTATTCATAAATGGGACATGCTCGTCTCTACCAAATATCAGGCACGCAAAATGGTAGAATCTAAGAATAATGTTGTCACTATCAGAGGAGATCAGAAAGAAGTCAGAGAGTGTTATTATGAAACGCTCAAGGTAAGTCAGGGCGGCCCGTCCTCACCACCTAGGTTCTGTGAAGGGTAAAAAACCCCAGCCAGATTCGAATCAGTCTATCCATGTGGCAACCAGGTCAACATGGTCGAGTTGGACATGAGGGAGGAACTACAAACTCTCATGCCAGAATCAGAAAGGGGAACTAAAGGAGATTATTATTAGAAAAAATGAAAAGCAATTCACTAAGATTGGCAAGACCATGGAAGCCGAGGTAGAGAAGCAACTTATCTCTTTTCTGAAAGAGAATCGTGATATTTTTGCTTGGAAGGCGTTAGAGATACCTGGATAGACCCCACTTTTTGCTGCCACAAGTTGTCAATGTATCCCTAATCCAAGCCAATAGCTTAGAAGAAGAGAAAGATAGGACCAAACCAACGTCAAGCTCTGAGCGACCATGTGGACAAGTTGCTGGAAGCTGGTTTTATCAGATAAATATAGTACACCACCTGGCTATCCAATGTGGTAATGGTCACGAAATCGAGTGGAAAATGGAGAATTTGTGTGGATTACACCGATTTGAATAAAGTCTGCCCAAAAGATTCCTATCTCATGCCCAACATAGACCAATTGGCGGATAACTCCTCAAGATTCCAACTTCTTTCTTTCATGGATACGTTTTTCGGGTATAATCAAATCCCCCTATACTCTTCTGATCATGAAAAGACCGCTTACATTTTTTGAAAAGGGGAACTTAATAAAGCGATGCCTTTCGGTCTTAAAATGTCGGGGCAACTTATCAGAGGATGATGAACATGGTTTTTTATAAACAAATTGGGAGGAATCTGGAAGTATACATTGACGACATGATAGTGAAGTCAATGCGACCTAAAGATCATGTGACCAACCTGAAAGAGACTTTCGAACAACTAAGATCTCAGCGAATAAGGTTGAACTGGGTCAAATGTGCGTTTGGAGTGCCAGCAAGTAAATTCATAGGTTTCATGCTCACAAATAGGGGGATTGAGGTCAACCCTAACAAATGTAGAGTTATGTTGAAAATAAAGGAGCCCCAAAGTAAAAGGGAAATCTAACAGCTTGCAGGAGGACTGGTCGCCCTAACAAGGTTTTTAAAGAGATCGACAGAGAAGTCCTTCCCTTTCTTCAGGTTCCTGAAAAGGAGGCCGAATTCGGATAGGGAGAAGAATGTAAGGTGGAATTTGAAGAAAAAAAGAAATGTTTTGCAACTCTACTTGTACTATCAAAGCCCGAACCTAGAGAGATGCTAATCTTGTACCTCTCTCTTGGTGAAAAGGAAGTGAGTGCCGCCCTAGTTAGGGAGACGAATAAGGGGCAACACCTGGTATACTTCGTAGGAGGGACTCTACAAGGGCTAGAGCTCATATACTAAAACTGTAAAAGGTTGCATTTTCTTTGCTTACCACAACAAGAAGAATCTGACCTTACTTCCAAGGATATCTAGTGATAGTGAGGACAAATCAACCTATAAGACAGGTATTGCATAAGTTAGATTTGGCAAGAAGAATGATAAACTGAGCGATAGAATTGTCAGAGTTTGACATATCTTACGAACCGCGACAAGTTATTAAGTCACAAGCATTAGCCAACTTCATACTGGAGTTAGCCCCCATCAAGGGCGAACCTAACTCTCCAGATGATTTATGGACAATTTGTGGGGACAGATCTTCAAACATCAAAGGTAGTGGAGTCAGGGTGATGATTGAAAGTCCAGAGGGCATATCCATTGAGCATTATCTGTACCTCATATTTCATACTTCCAATAATAAAGCCGAGTATAAAGCTTTTATTGTCGGATTACTACAAGCAAAAGAACATGGGGCCAAGAAAATAAGAATTCTTAGTGACTCCCAGCTCGTAACTTCGCAAGTTGGAGGGAAGTACCAAGTAAAGGGTCCCCTCATGATGAAATCCCTAAGCAAGGTAAAAGAAATATTGGTCGAGTTCAATGAAGCCATAATGTAATACATTTCAAGAAATGAGAATAGCAAGGCAGACATATTATAAAAACTTGCTGGCACAGAGAGCTCGCGCAATCACAGAACCATGATCTAAAAAGCATCCCAGAACCAAGCTGTATCATGCTAATCACCAATGTAGAAGACTGGAGGAAGCCCATTGTGACATACTTGGAAAAAAGGATCCCCCCTAACGAAGCCCTTGAGGCCAAGAAACTGATGAGGAAGCCAGCATGTTATACCATACTTGAAGGGCAACTGTACAAGAATCATTGTAGAATTTAAATAATTAAATAATAATCACGTGCGACACTTGATAAAAAAAATGGCATAAACAATTGCTTTTTTAATAAATGCATCCTAGCAACCCCGACTCCCAAAAAGAAAGAAAGAAAAAATAAGCTCATAATAAATCATTAAATGTTCACTTTTATAATTTCTTGTATAAAATATTGTTGGCTATTAAAGATGTAGAAGTAACACCAAACCATTTAATGACTATCTCTTTTTGTTTGAAGCCTTTTCTTATAATATTTGCGTCAACATAATTGATTAATTGGATATATTCTATCCCTAGAAACCAAAATACATGATCATAAACATAATGAGAATCTATCAAAATAATCGAACAAACAGGAAACACAACACTACAAAGCTTCCTCTGTCTTTAACAGCTTTTTGTAAGAAGTTCCAATGGATTTCTACTTCATTTCTATATTTAAAGAAAATAATGCATATCTAGTAGATATGCAATATGTCATAATACTACAATATAAGACACATGTAAAATATTTATTTATTTCCCAAAAGTTCAGACACTCTACTCATCAAATAGGTTGTAGGCAAGTATGCATATTGAATAAATTCCTCAAAGTCCTAAATCCGTTAATCTTGCAAGAAAATGAGATAAAACAAGAACAAAAGACATCGCATAGGAATCCACTTAAAGCCATATATAGATGTCATGTCGACATCCAATCTAACATAATATGGCACTTATAAAAAGAATAAAGAATGAATTTTTTTTAAAAGTTCTCAACATAGATGTAATACAAAACAAACCACGAAGACCAATTGTCAATGACCTTGGTTATGGAAGAACATAAGTGCAACAATGTTGAGGAAGCGACGACTAAGACAACGAAATAGACAATAAGATACAAATGATGTAGGAATGGGAGGAACAGAGTTCTACGTCAAAAAAGGGTTAATTAAACTCTTCCCGTTGCGGCGTTGAGCAAGAAAGGAAGAAAAAAAGGATGAATAAAAAATTTATATCTTTGTTTCTTTGAAACTAGAAACACAAGAAGCCACAACCTACCCGAGACACACAAATAATGGGTCTAAATAATTGACATACCTGGTCTTGTGTGAAGAAAGAAGAAAATGCAGAGGAGAGATAATGTGCAAGGTAACTAAACCCTAATGAAACGATAATTGGTGCTGACTAATGAGTGATGGACTGGGGGAAATTACTTGAGAAGGGTTGGGATGAAGTCGTGGGCCAGCTTGGAGGCCGATGGGCCAATTTTTTTAAGTTAAGACTGTGGCCCAATTATTAAACAATTTTTTCAACCAGCCCAAGACTGGACTATTAACTAAAAAGGCCAGGCCAGTAGTGGGCCAGGCTGGAGGCTCCTGTAGGCTGGCCCGACCCAATTTTGCCCCTATGCGCAGTGATTAGTACATTGGCTTTAAGCCAATAAGATATCTCTTTGATAGATATCTCTGAGCGCATACATTTGCGGTATAGATCTACAGATCATTAGGACTGAACAGATACATTCCAATCCTTGCTCAACTAGACTCGAATCGTAGCTACCAAAGGAAGCTTTCTAGTGTCATTATCATCGCTGGTAAGTGAGCTTAAAGCTTGTAAAAAGTCACTTTCAACTTCTACATTCCTCCAACCATTATCCCAAGCATAAGTTAGTCCATGTAGCACTGCCCAAAATTCCACTTGAAGAGATGACCGTAATTAAGTGTTTTTTTAAGGGATAAAGAAGTCTCATATTGTAGGAATTTTTTAATCTCATGTCGTAGTTACAACAAGAGTGCAACACATCTATTTAAAATATAGAAAAAGAGTGGCACACCTTTTTATGGTGTTTGTAGGAAAGGTTTGTTCTTCCTACTCTATGAGAAAAACAAACCCTTTTTTTAATTATAAACAAAAAGTAATTTCTCAAACAAATTTGGGGATAGAGTTGAAATTTAACGACATAATTTAAATTATGGGACTTAAATAGGTTTTAAAAAATATATCAAGATATATAGAATATATTATATAATGTTGAAAGTTTGGAGTATTTTAATTGGGAAAAGTTACATTCACTACCATTTTTTCTTACTACCAATTTTGTTATTGTTGGATTAACATCAAATCAACGGTTCTCACTTGATGTTATTTTGCAATCGTTGATTTAATTTTGATTGAACGATAACAAAGTTGGTAGTAAGAGATAGTAAGAAAAAATTATAGTAAGTATAAATATCCTATTTTAAATAGTTCATAAAATTAACTTTTTTTATGGGATAATAAGTTAAACTTACTACCATTTTTTATTTACTTATTAACTTCAAGTGAGAACCACTGATTTGATTTTGATCCAACGATAACAAAGTTGGTAGTAAGTACAACCTCCCCTTTTTTATTTAGTTATTTCATAATTTAATTTTGGAAAATGTTATACTTACTACTATTTTAACCTTACTATTCTTATTACTTGATTGTTACCGTTGGATAAATTTGAAATGAATGGTAGTTAATTTTTTAACCATTGATTTCAAATTGATCTAACGATAACTAATCAGGTAGTAAGAGTAATTAGACTAAAAAAGTAGTAAATATAACCACCCCTATTAATTTTTATTTTAGGGTTCCTATTTTGTATTAGTAGAGATAAATGTCTTATCTTTTATTAATATGCAATTTTATTATCTGTAATATTTCTCTATTATTCCTCCAAGTCACGAGCTTTATTTGGTCAAGTTGATAAGTGGAGACATGTGCCCTGACTTTTCCAAGCAATGAGTTCTACCAACTCTAATTGTTTTTTTGAGGCGAGTTGGTCCCTTGGGTATTCCACAAACTTTAACTCTTTAAGCCGGTTATGAGACTAATCCCAAGTCGGGGCTTAGTTACAATTAAAACTCTTCGTCTCTTTCCAAATATGTATTTAGTGGGAATCGAAAATAAGTTTTTCCTCATCTACTTAGTCTGTGTTGTCAATTAAGTTACACACGTTGGGTTCATGCAATGGCGGACCTGTTTACATGCAAGTGTGTGCAAGTGCACACACAAATATTTTGAAAAAAGAAGAAGAATAAAATACATTTTGGGTCATCAACAAAAATTACGGGACCGATTTAATCTCTTAAAAAAAAGTCATCTCGTGATTCCTCTAAATTTCAAAATAGACTCATGTTAGTCTTTTTGAGGGACTAATGTGATCTTTTTGAATTTCAGAAGGACCATAATTTTGATTATTTGGGTCTATTTTTAATTCTGAGGGACCACGAGTAGATTTTTTTTCTAAGGGATTAAATTGGGGCTCAAAACTTTTGTTGAGGATCCAAAATGTTCTATTATAACAGTTTAGTTGACTCTTGATTATTTTTTTTATGTTAAGTTAAAGTTTTCTTTTCTTTTTATGTTTATATTCTTTTGTATTTTAATATATTTAATTTTTTTTCCTTTATTATTTTATTCTAAGTGTGCAGACATAAATAAAATTTTCTAGGTTCGCCATCGGGTTCATGAGTTTTACTTTAGTTTTATATTATGCATCCATTTTTTAGGTGTTTTGTGTCATTTCAATCTTCAACATAATTCGTCCACACGATATGAATATGACATGAAAAATTTGTATTCGAGTTGACATATTTTTAAATTTGTGTCGTGTTTGCATTAATAAAACTTAATATGAAAAAATACTTGTTGTCAATATAAGCGAATCATATTTGTGTTGAAGGTTTTGACCCGCTTTCAAATTCATGTTAAGTGTATTGATATCTGTATCAAATTTGTGTCGTGACATATCAACTTGAATTGCTATCTCTGTCTCGCATGTCTTGTCGAACCACATCAAGCACAAACAAACTTGATCATAAGAACTATGATTTTTGGTTCGAAAATATGACAAATTTGGATATCTCAATGGTGATATTTCAAAATATATTTTTAACTAAATCTATGTTTTGGTAGTGAAAAATTGAAGATTCGATCATGAAAGTATGGTTAATTAACTATATTGAGATACTTACATAAATTGTGTCAAGTAGGGATTTTCATAAACCAGTTGGTAAGTTGAGGATTTTCGTGATAGCTATGCATTAATTAGGCTAAAAAAATTTCAAACATCCAAGAATAATATTATAAAGAAGTAGGATATTTATACTACTAATTATTTTTATTACTAATTTACTATCATTCTAATCAATGTTGGATCCTATTTTTCAGCTCACAATTTTTGAAAAGTTTATGAAGAGAGACAAAAGAAAAACAACTTTTAATTACTCCCCAGAGTACATAATTATATTAAAGTAATGAGGAATGTTATATTTACAAATTTTCTATTTATAAACTCTTACAAACTACACTATGTCTAACCGGTCAGGCGGTCATACACTAATTTAATATAATTTGTAAAAAAAATTTATAAACGAATCCTTCCCCTAAAGTTGATTGGTAATAGAAAAAAGTGATAGTATGAATATCTTATCTTTATTATAAAATAAAATATTAAGATTGCATCTTACATCATAGAGAATCTTTTAGAATTATTTTATCTATTTGTTTATATTTCATTATTATTTTCTGATTTTAGGAATTTTTATTCAGTATAAACAGCTATTTGTAATGTGGCTTTTGTATCAAATCATTTTGTATTTATATGTGATATTATTTTATTTATTATTCGCCATCATTTTTTTCCTATACCTAATTTTCTACAATTTCAAGGAGAGTATGATCCAGAATAAATATTGGCTCAAACGCAAAAACAAATTTTTTATCTTGAGTTAATTTTTCTTATAAAATAATTATGATTTAGTGTGTATTAGAATTAATTTATTTCACATGTAAAAATTTATAATTAAAATTTTTGGTAAACAAATAATCAAAATTAATCATTCTATTTTGCGATTGATATTAAAGAAACATTTTGTCAACTTCCATTTAAAAATAATAATTTCTATTCGTTGACCTTTTTTTTTAATTTTTTTTTTTATAATTTTCTTCTTGTCCTCCTTTGCTCAAATCTCGTACCATTGAAATAAGTTGAAGTAATGATTCAGCAGGCCACGGAACAAGTCGTGGGCACGAACTGGAAGAAGCGTGAAAGACGAATTAAGAAAGAAACAACATATTTAAAATTGCATCAATCCTACCGTATTACGTGTAGAAGTAGAACTTCAAAACAAGCAATTATTTCAATAATATACGATTTTTTTTTTTTATATTTCAATTGAAATATAAAATAAAATAAAAATATCAGCGTCAACATCAACTCAAAAGTTGCAAACATCAACGTCAAGAAAAATAATTAAGAAAAAAAATATAAATATATTAAGAAAAATAAATATTTAAACCAAACTAACATGTATACTCCATAATAAAACCAACTTTTAATTCTATCAAGTTAAGAACGAGTGATATATGATTTTATGAAATACAAGTTATAATAACCAAACAGGCCCACGCGCAACACAAATACAACATTGTAATTATAATCATTACGAAACTCCCTTGTAAAACGCGGGTTGAGGGCAATCGTAATCTGAGGTTATTGTTTCTGGGACGCATGCGTTAACGTTGCTGCCTCTTGTGTTTCCATTGTTGTTCTCTGTTGTGTTCTCCAGCACCTTGATGATCAACAGAATTTCAGTTTTAATGCTCAAACAACGTTTCTTGTTAATCTGATGAACCATGATTTTTTAGCTACCAACTTGTCTGTAAGGTGCCAAAAAGGGTACGTACCCTTTATAGCTACGAATTTGTATAATAGATATATCTTTCTAGTTGTGCAATCATTCTATTCCGCTTCAATTTTTCTTTTTACCCAATTTTTGTTTATAAGATATGTATGTGACTTTCTTTTTATGTTTTGTTGAATCCATGAATTAAGGTCAAGGCATTGGATTCGACATCTTGGCCCTGGAATTGATTCGTTTTACCGGAAGAACAGTTTTTGGTATCATTATTTATTCTTGTGATATATGGGGATTTCCTCTGACAACGTAACTGGGCTTGTTCTGGCTGTCTCTTCCAGCGTTTTTATTGGCTCTAGCTTTATAATTAAAAAGATGGGGCTAAAAAAAGCTGGTGCCACTGGGAAAAGTGCAGGTTCATCTCCTCTTATATGCTTCTTCCCTTTTTTGCCCCCTTCACCCCCTCTTTTGTTTTTTGGTTTTTGACATGCTTTCATTTCATTTGGGTTATTGAAAAGTCTTGAACTTAAAGATTACAATGCATTGAATTGCCATTTGTTTAATTATTATATTTGTTTTGATTCAATTTGAACAGCCTCTGGAGGGCATGCATACCTATATGAACCTTGGTGGTGGGTTGGAATGATCTCAAGTAAGTGATTTTCTGTTTTCTATTTTTATTTTTATTTTTAGTTTTTTGGGTGTTCCCTTTAGTGAATTCTAGTATATTATGTAGCATTGAGAGCTAGGGAATTGGATTGGAATGTGCCTTTGCCACCTTTATTATTAAATTTTCAGGGTAAGGCTGCGTTTTAGCTTCAGTGCCAAGGAATTGGATGAGTTTACTTTTTTCAGTTTTTCCTATTTCAAGTCAAGTGGTTTTTTACCCAAGGGTGTGTGTCATATTTACAGAAAATGTTCTTGGACCTTAACCCATCTGAAGTTTAATGTTTCTTAGACAGAGAGAATGATTTCTGTTACTTCTATGGTCTAAAACACTTAAGTATGTTTTTGGGCAATCAAATTTTTTGTGAAATTCCCCCAACTTTTCATGGGGCTTCAGTGGGTTCTGATAGTGTTCGGGGTTTGTAATGGTTATATTGATTGAAAACACTAGGATTTGAATTTTTTTGTTTTAACTAAATTTTTTGAGGAATATTTCCTTTTCTCCTTGTTTGGAATAAGAAATAAAGGGGAACAATGAGTAATTTAAAAATCAGATCTGATATACTGAATCAAGGTATTGCTAATGGGACTTTGACAGTGTTTCCTATGATCTTGGATTTATATGTCTTGCATCTAAAAGGAAACAGAAAAGAAGTTATTTTACTGCACTGCCATGATGTTCATTGCATCATTAGAAGAGGCGCAAAATAACTTTTACCTAATGACATAATCAGAATTTACCATATGATATTGCCAAATACATCCCAGTGATGAAGTTATTTGATCTTAAGCTTATGTTGGTTAGCTGCAAGGAAGTCAAGTACATCTCTTATAGGGTGCAATTTTTGTTACTACCATAAAAGACACAAGTCCTATCATAGTAGGTGTACACCAAGGCTCTGCTTTGAGTTCTTATTTTTTTGCTCGTTATGGATGAACTAACTAAAGATATCCACGATGAAGTGCTAGGGTGTATGTTATTTACAGATGATATTGTTTTATTGATGAGACCAAAGTTGATATTAACATAAAACTAGAATCATGGAGAAACACGTTAGAGTCTAAAGGATTCACGCTAAGTTGAAGTAAGACTGAGTATATGACGTGTGAGTTTGTTCTGACAAGAGATAGGGATCAAGATTTCATGTATTTGCTTGAACAATAGGTACTCAAGAAAGATGTCTTTAGATATTTGGGATTTATTTTGCAAAAGGGTGAAGAGGTTGATTAGGATGTAAACCATAGAATTAAAGCAGGTTGGATGAAATGGAGTAGTGCATCGAGGTTTTTGTGGGATTGCAAAATTCCTCTGAGTCTAAAAGGAAACTTTTATAGAACAACAGTAAGGCCTGCAATGTTATTCGGATCACTCAGTATTTTATCACCACTCTATTTCAGGATCCATTTATTTGGTGGCGTATGTTAATGACATTGTCATTAAGGGTGATGATCATCATGGCATTACTCAAGTAAAACAACATCTCTGTCATCGTTTTTAGACAAAAGACCTTGGAAGAATCCGATATTTCTTAGGGATAGAGGTGATCTAATCTAAAGATGGTATTGTGATATTCCAAAGGAAATATGCTATGGACATTCTTGAGGAGACAACTTTGTTAAATGCTAAGCCAATCGAAACTCCTTTGGATCCAAACATCAAGCATATGCCAAATCAGGGGGAGCTATTCTCAGATTCAGAAAGTTATAGAATATTAGTTGGGAAGCTAAACTACCTCACATTCACTTGACCAGACATCTCGTTTGATGTCAATGTGATAAGTCAGTTCCTGAATTCTCCTTGTGAAGATCACTGTAATGCAGTGATTCGTGTTCTTAATTATATCAAGACAACTCTAGGTAAAAAATCTCTTTTATAAGGCAATGGTCATACCCGGGTTATGGGATACTCACATGTTGATTGGGCAGGTTGCCTTACTGATAGGAGATCCACCTCTAGGTATTGTGCATTTGTTGGAGATAATTTAGTATCCTGAAAAAGCAAGAAATAGAGTGTAGTTGCCATATAGAGTGCTGAAGCAGAGTATCGTTCTATGGTCACAACCACTTATGAACTCATATAGCTAAAACAACTACTTAAGAAGCTCAAGTTTGGAGATACTGGACCAGCAACTCTCATTTCCGATAATCAAGCTATTTTGCATATTGCTTCCAATCTAGTGTTTCATGAAAGGACTGAGCATATTAAGATAGATTGTCATTTCGTCAGAGAAAAGGTCCTCTTAGGAGATATTGTCTCCAATTTTGTTAACTCAAATGATCAACTGACTGATGTGTTCACTAAGTCTTTGAGAGGTCTTGAATAATTACATATGTAACAAGCTTGGTGTATATGATCTATATGCTCCAACATGAGGGGGGTGTTGTATATATAGTAGTTTAGTGTAAGGGATGAAGTCCCACATCATGTATATCTCTCTGTAATTCCTTTTCATTCAGTTGTATAATAGATCCTCCGTTATGCAGTTGAAACACACAAATTTTAGTATATGCCTCTCAGGTCTTGATATTTAACAAAGCTTATTGACCTATGGACTTACGTTATGCGTTTGTGTTGGCATGAGTATATGAGTCTCAACCTAGAAGCAATCAGCCATTTCAACTGCTTCCCTCAATAGCATCAAGCTTGACTTCTTATACGACCTCCCAATCACCTGTCACTCAACTTCTTATCAAACATTTGATAGCCAAAGGGATGCAAATGCAACAAAACAAAGGATTATGCTTCAACTGCAATGAAAAGTTCATGCACAGGCATCAATGCGAAATCCCGACCCTTTTTATATTTAGAGGGTCTTTTTGCAACATGAGGGACGATTCAGTGCTTCTTGAGCTTGTTGAACTGGATCCGACTTGAGGACAAGTCACGTCCTGATGGGGGAAGGGATGGTACACACCAAGGCTTTTGTGTGGTATGAATTAACATTTACTAGCTTCCATTAATAAAAGATTGGATTGATATTGTTAGAGATATATAAAACTATTAATGTAACCTCTCTCAATAGCTTAAGCTTTTGGGTTGAATTGGTTTTTTACATGGTATCAGAGTCTCACCGCCCCCTATTTAATAATAAATTAAGTCTTGTGGAGTTTCTTAGCACAGGTAGGCTGAGCCTGATGTGTCATCCACCCTTAAAGCTCAATGTGCTCTTGCGTGAGGGGACGTGTAAAAGATATATAAAATCATTAATGTAACATCGCTTAATAGCTTAAAGTTTTGGGTTGAATTGGTTCTTTACAGGTATAACTCTAGATTAATACTAATTAGCATTTGTTAGCTTCTATTGATAAAATTGTGGTATTAATTAGTCTTGATTAGTATCAATTAGCATTAGCATTTATTGGTTTTAGTATTTGAAATTGTTAGAGATATATAAAACCATTAATGTAGCCTTACCCAACAGCTTAAGCTTTTGGATTGAATTGGTTCTTTACATGGTATCAGAGTCTGGTTGTCATGGGTTCGATCCTCACTGCCCCCCATTTAATTAATAATTAATAAGTCTTGTGGAGTTTCTTAGCACATGTAGACTGGGCCTGATGCATCATCCATCCTTCAAGCCCAATAGGCTCTCGTGTGAGGGGGCATGTTAGAGATATATAAAACCATTAATGTAGCCCCCCCAAAACCTTAAGCTTTTGGGTTGAATTGATTCTTTATAGAAATCCTTGTAGTAAAGGCCACAGTTGCTATATGGAATAAAGAAGAGGAAATTACTTCCTTCCAATCATTAATTCTCACCTTTTCTCCACTCTCTCCCTTCTTCTATGTATTTGATCTCTGCAATCTGCCAACTCTAAAAACACTCATGTTAGGTACAATCTGTTAAATGTTGACCCTATTTTGCATTTACTCCTCATGATGATAGTGCAAAGTTCTAAATTTGAATAAGTGTTAACATCTCTTGTACATCAAGGGAGTTGGATTACGAGTTATCACAAAAAAGAAGAAGCAACCAGCATAGTAGGTACACTTGGTTGTGAGTTTCATATTTGATAAAGCTTTGAAAGTTCAAAATTGGGGCTGATTTTATCATAGACTATCTTATGAAAGAATTCGGTCAATCAGGGAGGTCATTCTGTATGAAATATACTAATATAATGTCAGAATATTTAGAAGTAGGTTTTGACAAGATGTTCAATAAAATTGTATTGCTTACTGTGAAATCTGAATGCATTTCATTGATCTTAAGTTCCATACTTTTACATGATATAGTTGGGGTGATATCTAATATTTCACTTTTGTATTTTATGCTTGCTTTCTATATTAATAAGTTGCCTCTTTTTTCAAAGAAGTGAGCTTTTAATCTGTTCCAACCCTAAAGTAATGATGAGTGGCACTGCCCCTGTTTACTCTCAAAGGCAAGAGGAAAGAAGAAAAAGAGAGAGAGAAGGGGGGGGGGGGGTGTAATTGTCATACGTTGAAGTTTCAATGTCAAGAAAGAATCAAGTACCTTTTTGAATTGATAATCACTATCAGAATGCCCTGGCAAGAATCAATCCTGTGCCATTTCTATATATTATTATATATATCTAGGGCCTATGCATTTGGTAGAGCAAATTTTCCATTGTAACTCTTAGTATTCTGTAATAATATAAAATTATATAATAGTTATATAATAAATAATTCATTTGTTTCTGTTCCCACCAATCTTAGGAAAATTTCAGCAACTAACTTCACATATATGCCTAAATTTTTTAGTGATCGTTGGGGAAATAGCCAATTTTGCTGCATATGCATTTGCTCCTGCTCTACTTGTAACTCCTCTAGGAGCTTTAAGCATCATTTTCAGGTAAGGAACATGGTATTCTTCACAAAACAAATTCCTAGGGTGCTTCTGTTTTCTTCAACACAAATGCATCATCTTCATCCATCAAATTTTAATTTGGATACTTGCATCTTCATGATGCAGTGCAGTACTAGCTCACTTTATCTTAAAAGAGAGATTGCACATCTTTGGTGTGCTTGGATGTGTTCTCTGTATGGTGGGATCTACAACTATTGTTTTGCATGCTCCGCATGAAAGAATTATTCACTCTGTTAAGGAAGTGTGGCATCTTGCTACCGAACCAGGTATTTTTTAACCCTTGTTTGCTAAGTTCTAACATTTTTTTTCATTGAATCTTGTCAAAAGCCAAAGCAGGAGGATACAGGAGTGGGGTGCATTCAGGTCTTAATGGATTCAAGGCATTAATTTATGGTTATTTAAGCTAACATTAAATTTTTTTCTTCATCAACAGGTTTTATTATCTACAGTTGTGCAGTTGTGATTCTGGTTGCTGTTCTCATTTTCTATTTTGTTCCACAGTATGGGCAGACCCATATGATCATATATGTTGGAATTTGTTCTCTCACAGGCTCACTTACGGTATTAATAATATCTTGAATGCCCATGTTTGTCATGGTTGACCATAAACCTGCCCTCTATAGACCTAATGCTGATATTTGTTGATAGGTTATGGCAGTGAAAGCAGTCGGAATAGCTTTGAAGCTTACATTTGAAGGCACAAATCAATTCACATACTTCCAGACCTGGTTCTTTACAGTGGTTGTGATAGGATTTTGTCTTTTGCAGATTAACTACTTGAACAAGGTAAGCTTTGGCATTATATCTGTCAGTGCATGTACTAGTGGCTGTCATTATGCTGTGTCTTCCAGAGCATAACTTAAATGATTACACCAAAATTGAATATATATATATATATATATATATATATATATATATATATTTGCTGATGATTGGAGTACTAGTATGGAAAACATTTCTGCTCTTTCTAGGGCCTTCATCGTTTGAAACTACTAAGTGGTAAATTGTTATGCTTAAAATTTTTAACTAAGATTTCTCACTCTTTAGGACTTGTAGCATCAGCTAAATGACCATGTTTGCATCTCATAATCTAGCATGTTAACAAAAGGTTCCGTACTATTTTTCTCAATTTGCATTGAACTGTTTCACTTCCTTCCAGTTTCAATGAAGGATGAGTAAAGCTTTACATGCGATATTCTAGAAATGGCATGGCATCTTTTTTATGCCACTTATTTCCAGCAGACTTACAATTGAACTTCATTTCGGCATTCTCTAGAGTTTCTTTAATAGTTAAAATCTGTAGTGCTAGAATCCTGAAAATAAGTGTGTTGAGTTAGTAGTTCAAGATAATAAGCTGACCAATGTGTGAATCAACTATTTCAACCCAAAAACTTAAGTTACTACATGAAGGTCGCATTAATGATTTTATATTATATTTTTCTAACACGCTTCCCCACAGGCTCACCTATCTGTACTAAGAAACTCTACGATATTTAATTATTTATTAATAAAATGGGGATAGTGAGGATCGAACTTGTGACCACTTGATCACAAAGGCGCTTATATCATGTAAAACAATAATTTCAACCCAAAAATTTAAGTTATTACATGAAGGCTACATTAATGGTTTCGTATTATATTTTTCTAACATATTGTAATGTTATTTATTTAATTTGGAAAACATGTTTCAGGCTTTGGACACCTTTAACACAGCAGTTGTGTCACCAGTTTACTATGTGATGTTTACATCACTTACAATCTTTGCCAGCATAATCATGTTTAAGGTGACTAACTACCTTTTGTCATTTGCTCTGTCTCTGTATGTGTATATATGTATGTATGTGTTTCTTACTTTTGTTTAATATATGCTTGGCGACAATACAAAATTATTTTGACATTATAGTTTACAACAACACCACCAAAAGCGTTTTCCCACGAGGTGGGGTCGGGTACATGGATCAAAGATGCTATTTTGTTCCTTTAGTCACTTAGATTTTTTCTTGGCCTTCCTCTACTTCTACTTATTGGGCTCTCCACAATATGATCGACTCTTCTTACTAGACCTATGATAGTGTATAGAAATAAAAGGCCCCCTTTCTTGCAGCTTATGGCAAAGTAAATGAGAAATATGGAAAGAGTGAGAAACATAGTCATCTATAGTATTGGATCAATCATAATTATAATTTCATTTGTATTATGTTATCAGGTTGTAGAGTTACTTTTTGTTTTCAAGTTTTTAGAGGACTTGAACACCTAAAATCTGTCAAATCAAGGCACACTGAATCTTAAGAATATGTCATGTGATTTTGGCCAATCATTGTTGAGCCAGTGATGCGCTCCTAGTCTTACGTGTTGGTTGCCGATGGTACAATTGATCCCTGCTTGATACTTGTTCGAAGAACATATCCCCTAAAATGTCTTCTTTGTGTGATTCCATGTCTTGCATTATTAGTCTTAAAATAATACCTTCATTGGCAATTTGCAACTGGATTGTAAGTCATTATCTACTTTCATTATTTGCTGCAGGACTGGGACTCACAAAATGCATCACAAATTGCTACTGAGTTATGTGGCTTTGTCACAATTTTATCTGGGACCTTTCTCCTTCACAAAACTAAAGATATGGGAAATAGACCCACAGAACCCCTTGGTTTTTCAGCTTCAAACCATTCTAGTCATAACTCAGAAACATGATAGACATGTATGTTTGAATCTAGGCAGGATAAGGATAGTAATGGTCTTTCACCAATGTTCCCAAGCTAAACTGCTTTGAAAATATGATGAAGGTTACACAGTGGTATTTCAAACTAGCTTGCAATGTCGAAAATGGTAAATCGAAAAGTATATGATGTTAATGTGAAATATTACAGGAAGCGTTTCTTAGTTTTTCTTTGTTTATTTTATTCCTCCTAGTTTTTATGAACAGACGGTTTTTATGTGCAGTTGTGAATAGCTAGCTAAAAGCCTATATTGTGATCTTCATTAGCATGAGATTATGATTCTTGGAACCTATTATAGTTCCTGTTATGGTCTTCACATACTTTAATGTCATCCTGATTCATGAGTATAAGTGAACTTTGAAATATTCATTTGACTGTGTGTACCTGTATTGTAAGATCAGTAAACAAGAATAAAGTCATTTTTCTTTTCTTTTCAAAAGCTGTTATTTTCTGTCTGGTCCAGGTGAATCCAAATTTTGATTATTTAGGCCAAAATCTAGGTAAAATCAAGGAAAGAGTGTATAACTATCTGTAGTTCAGAATCGATTTTAAATCAATTTAGAAAAAAACAAAACCGATTTAGGAAGAGGCAAAATGGGTTTGATTTTTAAACTGATCCATTAAATTCCATTCGCCATAAAATCTAAATATAGTAAATAGGGATTACTGTCACTCCACTTTAATCCATGTACAGTTGAAAATTTTTATATCAGTAAAGTTTTGATGCACATGTTTATCCAAATTATTGCTTGAACTGCATATCTAGTTTTTAACTATGTTTAAACGTACATTTTGAAGCAAATTCGGTATTTGCATTCAGATGAAGCAACTAAGCCTGTTGATTATCTTTTCGAAAATAGTTTTTTGATTTTCATAAAAAAAAAACTAATTTGATAAGACCTATTTTGTTAAAATAATTATAAAAATTATTGTTCTTTAGTTTTTAAAATCAAATTTAAAAAATATGTCCGAGTTGTTTTTGTTCTGTGTTTTTTATTTTTAACTAAAAAAAACATAAAAAACATTCATTTTATTAACTATTCTACAAAATAATTAAAAAAAAACAGAACATAATCAAATAAGCCATAGCAATGGGAATATAAAATCTAATATGTTATTCGTATAAAAGGCAAATCAATCGTGAGCAACAGGACTCGAACCTGCACGGGCAGTCCACATGATTTCAAGCTTTGATGCACGACCAGGGAACTCCGACACATTTCGATCAACATTTCAAGACATCTGGTAAACATTTTGATATGCTTCCAATATATAGTCAATATTTCTACACACACGCTTTTAACATACGGTCAACGTTTTTCTACTCATTTTTTTTTATATTCAAATTTTATTTTGTTTTTATCTTTTTAATTAAACATGAAAAATTAATTTATAAATTAAATATTTTTATTATAAAATTTAGGTTATTCTACTTATCATTTTTTCTGTTTACTTTTACTTACCATTCTCTAACATCGTTAGATCAGAATCTCAAGAGTAGAAAGAAATATAAAGATTAGTTAAGATTCTGATTTAATGACATTTTAGAGTGACAAGTAAAGGTAGGCAGAAAAAGAGGTAAGTAGAAGAATAACATATTCCTATAAAATTTGACCTGAAAAATTAATAAAACATGATTTTTTTATATTTATGTTATATAATTTGAATATTTGATTGATTACATGACTTATTATAAATTGCTGTATGTATTAAATGTAAATTATATTATATGGGGCATGTTATATTTACAAACTTTTTTGTTTACAAACTCTTACAAACTACACTATCTTCTCCCGGGAGAACACACCGGGAGAACATAATGTAATTTGTAAAAATTTATCAAAAAAATTTGTAAACGGATCCTTCCTCATATTATATATATTAAAAAAATTATTTAATATTGAAACATGTATTAATATATCAAAATTTAATATTTTTAAAAATTAATATATCGTATCGTATGTCATGTAAGTGAAAGGAAATTGATCCTCTCATGTGTAATTTAACATGATCATGTCATGTGGGAAGATCTTAACCATTAATAATTAAATTAACGGTGATGATTGTGTAATATCTTTATATTTTTTTTCTCTTTCATTATCACCATTAACTCACCCATATATGATTATGATTACCCCCTATAAAACACGAACTCGTAATTTTTTTGGAATTGTGCGTGTCGGACACGTGTCCGACACGGAAACGCTCCGACACGCGATCAATATTTTGGGACACGTGGTCAACGCTCAGACACGTTTTTTTTTCAGTCTTAATTTTATTTTATTAATTAAAAAAAATCATTTATAAATCAATTTTTTTATGTTATGAAATTTGACATGAAAAAGTAACAATGTACGAAAAATTATTTTTGTTTATATTTATGTTATGAAATTTGAATATTTGATTGGTTATACGACTTAATATGGATTGTTATATCTATTAAATATAAATTATATTATATATTAAAAATATTATTTAATATCAAAACGTGTCCCAACATGCTATTTTTTAGAATTAACATGTCAGCTGTCATGTTGTGTCCCGTGTTCCGTATCAGTATCCGTGCATCATAAATTACCCCACATAACAACCCCCACATAACATAATTAGCACATCCGTTCCCTTTGAAAAATAGATTTCAAGTCATTCGAGATAACCGCTCCGGTATGCCCACTGGAATGGCTCCCATTTTTTTCAATAAAAATAAAAAATTCCGAAAATTGAAATATAATTATTCTGAAAAATAAAATAGGCTGGGAAATCTTCGCTCCCTGCTTTGGAATAGCTTTGTCCCTTCATTCCCCAGTTAGCCATATTTTCTCGAGAAAATTTAACTTTCCGGGAAAATCAGTGTGCTATCGTCGTTGGCAACTCCTCTCTCGCTCTGTCTTTTCTTATTATTATTATTCAAATTCCGAAACGATAAGGTAAGCAAGCGCCATCCTTTTTCTTCTCTCGATTTTGAGATTCTCGGAGAGAATCTATCAATCAAACAATCGCCAGGTTAAAATTCTGGATTGTGAAAAAATAAGAAAAAATAAAAATTCACACGATTGCAACGATCTTCGTGTTCTCGATGCAATTAGAATCGTTATCGGAGAAGGTTTTGGTGGTTGAGGAGGAGGAGGAGGAAGAAGAAACCAAGAACGTTACGTTTGTGATTGGTTGCTGATGATTCCTCCGAGAAGGAAGAAATGGACGGAGTTGGAGGAGAAAACCCTAATGGACAAGTACGGGGAGATGGTGGCCGATGGTTCGCTAGCGAAGATGAGAACTCGCGAGAAGAAGTTCAAACCGATTGCTTGTTACGTGAATTCGATGCACCACCTTCGCGATCCCGTGGCGTTCCCTTGGCAGTGGTCTTGGAAGGACGTTTCCACCAAGGTTCAGAACATGAGGCATCAGTATCTGCTCGTTAAGCAGAAGATCAAGAAGCCCGAGTATTCTGGAGGTGATTGTGATGGTAATGGTGATGGTGACGGTGATGGGAGTGAGTTTGATTGGGTTGAAGGACTTACTCATTGGTCTAATTTTCTTAGGTACAAGGATGTGTTTGGGGATGTTGCACTTGGTGTTGGTAGTCATGGTGGTAATGAGTTAATGGTGATTGCGGATGGTAATCATGGAGATGAGTTTCTTGCTAATGGTAATGGTGGCAGTGTTGGTGGTGGTGGTGGTAGTAGGGGAATGGATATGGTTGAGTTTGGCCAGATGGGTCATTCTGGGGATGGGGATGGGGATTTTGCAGCTGCTATGGATGGGGTTGACAATGAGGTTATGGGTTTGGGTTTTGAGTATGATGCTGAAGAAGGGGAAGTGAATTATAATGGGAGTGGTAGGATGAGGGAAGATGCGGAGAATGGTTTTGTGTATGAGGAAGGGGAAATGGCAGGGTTGAACTTGAAGAAGAAGAAGAGGAAGGTGGTGAAAGGGATTGAGAAGAAAGCGTGGAGGATTCTTGCTAACCAGCTAGGACAGTTGAGAGAAATGGAGACTCGGTTCGAGCAGCGCGAGATGGATAGAGAGCGGGAGAGACAGAGGAGGGAAAACTTAAGAGTGGAGCTCGATAAGCAATGGGAAAAGAAACTGGAGGAAAGGGAAAAGGAGAGGGAAGAGAGGGAGAAGGATAGGGACAAGCTGAGGAGGCAGAGAATATCTGAGTGGGAAGCTATAGAGAAGGAAAATGAAGAGATGGAAAGGAAAAGAAGAGAAGAAGAGTTAAGTCATGAAAGGGAATGGGAAGAGAGAATGAATTGCAGGAGGCTAGAATGGAAGAAGAGGGTTGACGAGATGCTAAATCAGCACCGAGCAGAAATGGGCCAGATGCAGACTCGTATTTCTCATGAGCAACAAAATCTTACCAGCCAATTGCTTGGTATATTCTCACAGTGGACTGCTCAACCTGCTGGCCTATCTGATCATACTAGTGCTAGCAACCATTATATTTCACAAATGATGCAAAATTTGCATCATGTAAATGGTATTGTTCATGGAGATACTAGGGTTGAGGGGGATAATCATGAAGATCAATTCATTGTTGATGGGTGATGTATCTCTGCCATTTTGTGCGTTTATACTGGGGTGTCCAGGAACTTTCTGTTACAAGAAGTGGCGTAAAGTGCACATAACTGTTGAATGCATTCTTAACTGTACTCTCTTCAATTAGGTATGATTGTATACTGTGTCTAGTTTTTAATAATTTTATGCAACTAATCTATATAAATAATGCATTTTGTTCCTTGTTTTCATCTGAACTGAAATATGAAACTGTGAGTGTAAAGGTCCCATTTTTTGTCCAATACATTTTTTTAATGCTTCTATTCAAACTATCTATTAAGTGAATCCTCTAATATGTACGTACATTCAAAAAGGAATTTTTTGTTTGTTCTTTAATGTGCAATCCATCTCATTGTTATGCTAATGCAACAGCAGAAGGCATTCTAGGCTCAGGAGTGCTATATTCATCCCTTGTTAGTGTTTCGTTCTATAATTTGACTATGTTCAGATCCAATCTTCTTTACAAGGTATTCAGTATAAGTTAATTCTGGTCTTGTTTTCAGCCTTGTGGACATGTCAGATGTGTTACTGTTTGCTACTATGACAATTTGAAGGGGGAAAATGGAGGAAAGAAATTGAGAGATGTATCTAGGATCATGTTTACTCCTCCATTTTTGCCCTTACTTTTTGACTCTTACCAAAATCGCCTTACTCTTGCATGTAATCCCCGAATCCCTTAAGTTACTGGATCTTCTTCATATTAGGATTTTGTTTTGTTTATTTTGTATATTTATTTTGTATGATTACGGTGAAGAACTAGGAATGTTGTCGATTCATAACTTCACTAGAACTTTTTTTCTTTTTTATATTTATATTGGTATATACAGACTCATCTCATGCCCTAATAGCCAAGACTGTTTTATACTCGCCTCTCATTGTACCAACTCCCCAATTCCCGACCAGATTGTAGTTCAGGGGCGCTCCATCTATAGGCCATTGCATTCTTTTTGGATAACAATTGTGCATACTGAAAGTTCCTCCTGAAGATTTAGGAAACTTCCTTGGTTTTATAATTTTTGTTGGGAGGAGGGTGGGGTTGGGATAGGGACAAGGGAATGTCCGGATTTGGGTGCCATTTGAACTACAGCTACAACTTATTAGCAAAAACTTATTTGTTTGATATGGTGTACGATATGTATTGGCCCCGGCTGAGCATATTTGTGATGGAAATAAGCTGCTCAAATTATGTTTCTAGAAACTCTGCTCATCTGTGTTTCACGTTGTCTGAATTCCAAATGTTCAAGGATGATTCTAGATTGCTACAAACGGTCTAATTATCTTTTGCAATGGTTAAAATAGTATTGACATGCTCTAAAAATGATTGGGACTGTGTGCATGATTGGAATAACTCCCTATCTAGAATTTTGGAGATTTGTATTAACAATAAAGAGAGAAAATTACTGAAAATAAGAGCAATGGTCCCAGTAAAGGATGAAGTTCTCCAAGCCCATTAGCCAAGGCTGAACAAGTAAGAAAACCCCAGAATAACTGCCCCATCGATATTGCTTCCCTAAATACAAAGAACCTCCACTACTAGTGATTTTCAGTGAATATGATTGCTTGCAAATGAAAGATAGATAATGAGAGGGAGGGAAAAAAACAATTAGGGATAAAATTAGCAAAATAAAATATATTATTTGAAAACTTAAGCTATCATAACTTTTTCTGTCAATTACAAAAGTTTGAATATTATTTACACATACAAAAGCTACATCTTTTTTATATGAAAAAGAATTAAAAAATTGTACTAAAAAAGCTAGTTACATCATTAAAAATCAATTAAAAGTTTATTAAAATAATAATATTTTGTAGTATAATTATCAAGATTTTAAAATTGTTTTTATAATTTACCAAAAAATAAATAAATTGTTTTATAAGGTAAATTATATTAAACTTCAAAAAAAAAAAAAGTTAGTGCAAAAATAGAAAACGGAAAGAGAAAGAAATTTGAAGTTTTAGAATTGGTAAATCTAGTACAAGTTAGGAATTGAGTTGTTGCGCGACATATAAAATAACTGTTAATGGGACACATAAATAACTAACTCAATAAATAAACATAAGTTGCTTTTTCCAAAATTTTAATGATTAACAAGATTTTTCTCCTTTAGATGGAGGATTGATCATATTTGGGAAACTTTCTTGCATGTTTGATGACCTCCTAACGTTCATTGCATAAGTTCTAAATCTTAAGCTAGACAATCTCACACCAACGTATTTAGTTCGATTTGAATTCTTTTTTATCCAACCAAACTAAACTGATAAAATATTTTGAATTTTGAAATTGAATGGATATTTTTTCTCAACCGGTTTTTTTAATGAACAGGTTCAAATTTTGTTCATGGTTCAAAATCAAATTGAGTCCAATTCGAAACTTTTATCCTCTGAAACAGTTATGAGAAAAACTAGAAATATGGCATTTCAATAGAGAAAACTTGCTACAGTAAACTGGTTATGAAGAATCATTTCAAGATTTGTCATGACTATTCAAAACACATAATACCAAAGAAGAAGAAAATTCCGATAACAACAATCATTTTGCAATCTTGAATTCAACAGAAATTTTTTTATAATACCAAATTAGTAAGAATGATAACAACATTTAATTCAGAAAAAGTCAAGTTAATTGGAGTTTAATAACAGAAAAATTAGTCGGAATATAAACAGGCAGGCCAAAAAGACTTTCAATTTCACCCAACAACAGTTGATTTTAGTCCCTCAAAGTCAGCCATTCTGTTTTCCAGGCACAATGTCTCCGAAAAATACTTGCAATGTTCAATCAAAATTACTTCAAGCATAGAAATCTAGCCTCTTTACTTCCAAGCATTTTCAGCATAGATAGTCATTTTTATTTTTTACAATTACAAGGAAGATGAAGAATAGACGGTCAGCCAACTAAAACGTGGCTAAATTTTAAAAATTAGTCAGCGGGGGCAACTGGCTCTGTAAAGAACCTTGGGATATACCACTCCAAAAGCTAGCTCAAAGGGTGAAAGTGTCCAAGACCTTATAAACTCCACATTTGAGCTATAAATGTGCAACTAATGTGGAGTTTATAAGGTCTTGGGCACTCCCACCCTTTGAGCAAGCTTTTGGGGTGATGTATCCCAAGGTTCTTTACATGGTATCAGAGCCTCGCCGCCGCCCTCCACTTTCTCTTGTGGCGTTTCTTAGCACAGGTAGGCTGAGCCTGTTGCATTGTCCACTATTCAAGCCCAATGGGCTCTCGTGTGAGGGGGCGTGTTGAGATATATAGTCCTGCATTGGTTGTATGTGCAACTAATGTGGAGTTTTTAAGGCCTTGGGTACTCCCACCCTTTGAGCTAGCTTTTAGAGTGGTGTATCCCAAGGTTCTTTAGAGGCTCCACCACTACTTTTACATGTATATAAAAATGTGTGAGATTATGTGAAAGGAAGAGAAAGATATGAGTTTCATATATTTTTGTATGTGTGTAAAAAATAATTTTATCTGATAACATAAGAGACAATAAACCCTACAAACATTTATCTTAAAAATTTATACAATCTCTGATAATTATAATGAGTAAAGTATTTTTCCGGTCAATATAAATAAATTATCTTCGGTAAGTATAAAATAATGTCATTTTGTGGTGAAAATCAATGTATTTTTGTAATTCTAATTTATTGCAAGATTATATTAATCTTTAACATTATAATTTTTTAATCTTAGATCTTTAAAATGACGTTATTTTGGATTTACTAATAATAACTTTATTTCTAATAAATACTTTTGCCAATTATAATCTCCAAAATCAAGAAGATATTGGTGCAATCAGCTAATTCTTTAAAAAGAAAAAGAAAAATCTTTTTCTTATATTGACGTAGATAAATTATTTTATGTTAATAAAATAAAATAATAAGATGGACCTATAAATGATTGGAAGGAAAAAAAGAAAGAAAGACTGAAACGCATTTGTTACGAGTGTGTAAAAAAATGGATTATCTTTACGTTGGGATAAATATAACCCAATAAAAAAATGAGTTTGGTGTTTGTCATTTTAAATGACATAATTGATGTCATTTTAGGAGAGAGATAGACACAGAAAAACGAAAATCATGAAAGAGAGAAAGTGAATAGTTTTTTTTAATTTAAAATTTAAATTTTCTGTGTGTGTTTGTATCTCTCTCTTAAAAATGATCATTTTTAAGATAAGAAACAATCTTCCAAAAAAAAAGCGACCTTTTTTCTTTTTGAAATAAATTTGACTATGGTTTGGTAGAGGTTGCGAAATTTTATTTTCAACGATGGTTGCAATTGAAAGCAACACACACAAGCTTCCAAGTTCCAACACTACTTGGGAAGATTCTCTCTCATTCCTAGAAGGATAGGATCACTCTTGTTGACCATCTGTATCTTTCATTTCATATTGCGTTCTCTCTTTGAAAGATGTTGAGGAATTCCAATTCCAAATCCAAAGGAGGATTTGCATTTGGATTAGGAAGGATCCTACTCGTGTGTGTTTGTGTTTGCGTAGTACCAATTGAGTTTGGCGTTGTAAGAGTGACAGAGGCTGAGTTCTTCAAACCGTTCAACGTGACCTATGATCACAGGTCTCTCATCCTCGATGACAAGCGTCGCATCCTCATCTCCGCCGGAATTCATTATCCACGCGCCACCGCCGAGGTCGGTCTGTGTGTTTGCTTGAATTTAATGATTATGAACAAAATTGATTCAAACACAGTAGCATAACATGCAAGTTCAATTAAAGTTCCATTAGATTAATACTGTTTGATTGTTTAGAGCTAGAGCTGCAGTGGTTGATAATCAGAAATCTTTTGTCGTTTTTGGTCTTCAATTGATATACCTTAAATTTATCATCAGAAATGTAGCATAAGATGAGTGAATAATACTTTTGATTTTGCTACACGTAGTGTGCATCTATCTTTTTTCATTGCCAAAATGGATATGTATGAAGAAATGTTAATTTTCCCACCAAACATGGCTACTGAAAATTGTAAATCTAAAAAAAAAGTACCCGTGGTTGACAAGAAGTTGTTGCTAACCTACGGAAAGAGAAAAGTTGTAGCTATGTTGATTATTCTAATCCAAGACACCTTCAACCAACCATCTATCTTGCAGAATGGGGGCAGTAGCGAATACTCAATCAAATAGGATATGAAAGAGTAATATTAAGTTTTTTGAAAATATAATTTTGTCTTATGCATTTTATGTAATTTTAGATGTGGCCTGATCTGATTGCAAAGAGCAAGGAAGGTGGGGCAGATGTAATTGAAACTTATGTTTTCTGGAATGGGCATGAGCCAGTGAGAGGACAGGTGCAAATTACATTTCTCCAGCTATCCTGGCTGGTAGCGTTGTGTTGTTTCTTCAACTCTATACTTGATAGTTATTTATTAATTTTTTTTTCTTTTAATATGCTTGGGCTTGTGCAGTATAATTTTGAAGGGAGATATGATCTTGTGAAGTTTGTGAAGCTAGTTGGATCCAATGGACTCTATTTCTTTCTACGTATAGGCCCTTATGCGTGTGCCGAGTGGAACTTTGGGTCTCACCCTTTTCTCATTATTATCTTTCAATTTTTTGTTGCTCAAGTTTGATATTTGTGTTTAGAGAAACAACTTGAAGAGGAGTACTTGCACTCTTCCATGGCCATCTGAATGAACTCATTACATGATAGTTAATTAATCACACTTCTAAACTGGAAAATGTTAGTTGTGTAATTACTGTGATTTTGTTTATACTATTTTCCAGGATTTTTACACTCATATCTACTTTTCGCATAGACAAGAATGCCATTTCATGTATTAAAAACAAAAAAAAATGCGGTTTCATCGTTTTTTTTTTTTTAATTTATAGTTTTGTACATGTCAAATTGAAAGTTAGACAACTTTTTGGTTCTGGAATGTAAATTAGTGACAGAAAGAAATGTTGAAACTATGCAACAGGGAAAATTCCAACTTCATGGAAAACAGAATAAGATGGATACACATCAAATTTGAACAACTATGTCATTGCATCATCAACAATGAATTGTGCAAGTTGTACCTTAAGTAGTGCTGAGAATTCACCCTTTTTTGTTAAGTTTTAGAGCTGTGCTTTCAACTCCAATTTTCTAATGGTCTGTTATAAATTTATTGGAAATGTGAAAATCAATTTTAAATTTATTGCTCATATTGAATGTTAGAGATATATATAATCATTAATATAGCCTCACCCATCAGCTTAAGCTTTTGGGTGAGATGGTTGCTTTACATGGTATAAGAGCCTCGATGTCATAGGTTCGATCCTCACCGCCTCCCATTTAATCAATAATTAATTATGTCTTGTGGAGTTTCTTAACACAGGTAGGTGGACCTGTGCATTGTCTACCCTTCAAACTCAATGGGCTCTCGTGTGAGGGGACGTGTTAGAGATATATAAAATCATTAATGTAGCCTCACCCTTCAGCTTAAGCTTTTGGGGAGATGGTTGCTTTACATTGAAAGAAGGATCAACTGATTCTATTCTAAAAGAAGGCACTTTTTTTAACCTAAAGTTAGAGTAATTTGTTTTGTACAAAAGAAACAAGGATAAATTTTATAAAAGCTGTTATTATTACTGGTAATTTTATGAAAGCATAAATAATAAGCTTTGGTTTGTGATTGATACTTGTTGATCTATCTTATTTCTCTATTTGGATATTGCCTTGTTTTGCAGCACCACTGTCTTGGTGCTATCCTTCTATTATCTGTTGTTGAAGCTGGTATATAGTTGTAAAAACATGCATAGGGATTTGGCATCCCAGCTGCACTCCTAGTTTCTTTTGTTATGTTTGTATTTTAGTTGTTTAGTTTTTCAGCTCTTAAGGGTTTCTTGTCCTCACCCCTGGTTTACTATTTCTCTTCAATATTGCTTTATATATATATATATATATATAGGGACAAGATCATTTGACACTAGTGCTAAACTAAAAAGTTTGACACGAAATCTTAACCGTTGATTTTTGCCAATCTGACGGTTATAATTTATTGGGGATTAATAATTAATTAATAAGTGTGACCCAATAAATTATAATTGTTAGATTCACGGAAATCAACGACTAAGATCCGGTGTCAAACTTTTTATATTGATAAAACCTAGAGAAATATTTGATAATTTTTACCTTGATTTGTGAGCTGTGTTTGCAGGGGTTTCCCAGTGTGGCTGCGTGATATCCCTGGTATCGAATTTCGAACAAACAATGCACCTTTCAAGGTATAATGCTTTGTTAGTTGGCATTGCTTTCTTTTGGTTTTATTTTTTGTAGCAGACTATAACAGTTGTTTCTGTTTCTCCTTTTTTGTTTGAGATTTTTCTATTTATTCAGTTTATTTAGTGTTCTCAGTTATGGACTACAATTGTCTTGATGAGTGTTTGTTCATGTTTGCACTCACCACTTGATGCTGGAAAGCGTGTCAAATTGCTTTAATTTATGTTTTTTTTTTTATGCTTTTTTGTATCATGTAATGCACCTTATTGTTCATGCTGATAGGGGTGGGGTTTCTGTGAACTCTCCCAAAATCCTAAATAAATGATGGATAGTGGGTTATTCAGATGTCGAGAATAACTTCAATGAGTGCATGATCTCTCTTCTTCTACTTCCTTCTGCTTTTCTTTATTTGTTTTAAGCGGTGTACATAGAAGATTAGAAAACTTAGAAGTATTGTTGGTAGCTGTGAATCGAAAGCTCCATGACAGGACATGGTGTACATATTGCGGATCCACTTAGAGATATGACTGATTGATCTAAGAGGATGTAAATGTCAAATTTGAGGCTTTAACAAACTAAATTATTTGTTCGTGACTAATGTTGGAGTTTTACTTGGGGTAAAACTCAAAGTTAGTAGTGCCTTCTAAAATTAACTTTCCTTTTTTCTTCAGTTCCTTGAGATTGTTTATGCACTAATAACTCCTGTAATGAGTTACATCTCCCGCAATCTCTTCATCACCTTGTATGATAAATCCAAGATACATAAATTGTGTGATTTATGATATGCTTTACTACCCAATTTTTACATGGCCAATGCTAGCTCGCATTTTGCTGAACTTGCATTCCATATACTCTGTTGTACTTCTGCTAAATTTGAAAGAAAGTGATCCTCAAGCTTCTCTCCAAAACTCTAGTTTACTGTTTTTTGTACCCCTATTGACTCTTCTGTTAGGACTATGTCATCCTCAAAAAGCATGTATTCGGTCATAAGGACAATAAAACAACGAAAGAAGTGCAGTACTATGTAATAAACACAACATAATAAAGGTTTGTTTTCCTGTGGGGTTTTTTACTTTTTGGTTTCTTTTGGAAAATACCCTTTCCTCACTTGCATTTTCCAGTACCTATCTAATAACAGTTCTTTTTTATATAATAATAAAAGTACTATAAAGGTTTCTTTTTCTAGCTATTCTCAAAATGATGTACGTAAATTCCCAAAGATGTCTGTTATTTCTTTCAAATTGTGCCGGTAAAGATTTCTTTGTTTCCGAGCAAGTTAGAAGTGAGATTATGTTTTTGTACATATTCATCATTCTTAATTTCAATTGTTGTTATATGAAGGACTGAAATTTCCTAGATAAAGCCATAACTAAAAATTAAGATGAATTTATAACACCACATGATACACTGCAATATATGTAAACTATATTTTATATTTTCATTGGATAATGTTTTCTATTTTCTTAACACCCCAATTTTATATGAACTTCCGTCATTGGACTTGGAAAGGATTGTCATTAACATGGTTTTGATCATTTTTTTTTTCTTTTTAAACTTAGGAGGAGATGAAACGGTTTGTCTCAAAGGTGGTGAACCTGATGAAAGAGGAAATGCTGTTTTCTTGGCAAGGTGGTCCTATAATTTTGTTGCAGGTTGGAAGAGAGTATGGAGTTTGGGCTTTATATGAATAAGTTGATTTCATTTTTCATAACTTGAACGATATTCGTAGTCCTGCTGCGGTTTTCAGAATTGGCAGTAAAAATTACAATTGTTTTAGATTCTTGTTTTGCCTTACTGTACTTGTCTTCTTTACTTAGGTAAGTCTTATTTTTGGTGGCAGTCAACTGCTTTTTCCAGGTTGTGGATATGTCATGTTCTCTAGAATTTTCGCTTCTCTTTTCTTACTTTAATTTCTGTTGAAATCACGTAAATTGGTGACATGTTATATAATACATGTGACATGAGGCATGGGTGGTAAAGGCGGGTACTGGTTCCCTCATATTTGATTTATTAATAGAAATTGTATGTGAGGTTTTAGTTGTTGGTTCTAGTTTTATGCTTCAATTCTGTATTCTGATTATAAAATCCTGTTTTTAATTAGTTCCCCAACTTATTAGCAGACCTAATTAATTTGCTCTAGATAATTGGTGATTATGCTATATTCTGTTATCTTAGAATTAGCACAGGCAAGTGTTACATTTGATGCTTCCCTTTATAGAATGCAATGTTTAACATGGAACATTACTGGATTTTATCAGATTGAGAATGAATATGGGAACATTGAGAGCTCCTATGGCAAGGGAGGTAAAGAGTATGTCAAATGGGCAGCTAGAATGGCTCTAAGTCTTGGTGCTGGTGTTCCATGGGTTATGTGCAAGCAACCGGATGCTCCATATGAGATTGTAAATTATATCCCTTTCCATTATAGAAAAGAAATGTTATTCACAATTACCTTTACTTATTAAAATGACAATAAATGTTAGGGTCTGTTGATTATGATAAAATAACAAAAAAGGAAACTTGGTTATAAATCTTCCTGCGTAGGAATAACTACTAATTCAAGTAGTTAATTAAATAAATATTCTTATTTGTATTCATAGATTGTATTGTTGTCCACAGATTGATACATGCAATGCATACTACTGTGATGGATTTAAACCAAACTCACGTGACAAACCAACTATGTGGACAGAGAACTGGGATGGATGGTATGAACAAACACATCCTTCAATTTAAAATGAGGGAGGGTTGTCAGTAGTGGCTGTAGCGGCCTTTATTGTTGCATAGGGGAGTGCATTGGTGTAGTAACCACCAAAAACTGCCATAGCAGCCCCTATTCTGTCTCTCCCTTGGAACTTTACATTCAACCATGTGTATTGGTTCTTTGCTGGATTGAAGCCCTATGATATTGCCCACAGCAACCGAGGCACTCTGTCCTCTGTCTCACCTGTGGAAGCTACTCATGGCGTGGTTCTCTCTTCCCTCTCTTGTCACCAGCAACATCATGTTTAATTGTCTATGTGGTCCTGGACTCTATCTCTGTGTGCATAATCATTATACGTCCTTGTCATTCTGTTGTACAGGTCTTCTCTGTTGTGTATATTGATTTTGGACAGTCTCCTTTTCTTTCTATTTTCTAAACAGAATTCTAAACTCCCTTGCTAGCTTTCTTGCAATAGTAGCTGCTTCGTTATCTGACACTATAGCATTTTAAGGGTGTGGCTGCTCTGTGCCACGTTCTTCCGTTACCTACTATGCTTTTTATATATCTGAAGTAAACTTGTCAGTCGTTTATGAGATTATTATGTGGTTATGAAAGTATATACTAGTAGGTGCACCCAAAACAAGGGAATAAAGGGTACATGTGAGAGATTATGAAGTTGATGACAGTATTAATACAAGTTTAGGAGTCAACATTATATAAACTTTTTGTAAACCATTCAGTTCAGCCAATTTATTTGTGTTCCCTGCTTCTCTGTGTGTGTGTGTGCAAGTGCATGCAGGTATTTGTGTTTATAAGAAAAAGAAGTAATGTGTTGACAGCTTAATCGGTATTAGGCTGTGTGGTGAGAAATATTTTGATTGCTTCCAATTGACTTTTTGAAGGTATACAGAGTGGGGTGGAAGATTGCCTCATAGACGTGTTGAAGACCTCGCATTTGCAGTTGCACGTTTTTTCCAACGTGGAGGAAGCTTTCAAAATTATTATATGGTATGATAGTGGATAAAATGAAGGGTCGGCTTGGCTCAGCGGTAAGCTTGCTTGCCGTGGTGTGTCAGGTCGCGGGTTCGAATCAGCCTCTCTGCAAAAAGCAGGGGAAAGACTGCCTAGAGTATTCCCTTCCCCAGACACTCACGAAGTGGGTATTTGAACTGGGTCGGCCCTTTATGATAGTGGATAAAATCTTTTATTTTGAGTAAAAGTTCACTTTGGGCTTCTTTCCTATGCCAAGCTAATGGTTATCTCATGGAGGACTCTTGTCCAATATTTGTATTGGAGGGATTTAATATATTACCGCATGTGAAAGTTGATCTCCACTTCATCAAAGAAAAATTAGACGATAAAAGTATATGTATGGCATATATTCCTATCAAGGAACAAACTACAGACATTCTTAAAAAAAGCCTGCACACACTGACCTTTGAAGACTTAATAGGCTAGCTGGGAATGATCAACATATATATCCCAGGAAATGCTAGTATTTTTATTTTTAAGGATATGATTTTTTTCCTTAATTGGGATCAAAGTGGAATGAATTTGTATTCGTTAGTTTCCGTTTTTATCCTTAGGCAACTTGTATATATTGTAATCTCTATTCATTGAGAAATACAAGTCAAAGTACATTTTTTAGACATGGAATGTTGAATTTCTAGAGGGTTTTATCTAGGAAAAATTTCTCTAAATTTGAAAAGTGGGTTTTATACTTCAATTTATTTTGTATATGGCAATTTATTTTCAATGAAAAATAAACATTAACTCAGTGTGATGGTATCTGCTAATTGCAAATTTTTTATGATTTTAGTATTTATTTATGATGAATATAATACATGTCATATAGGGTTTATCTCTACCAATGTATATTTTTGTTTTTGTTAATATATGAGTATCTGTGACCTACATCTTGACAAGCCTTTTTATGTTTACAGTATTTTGGCGGAACAAATTTTGGCCGCACTGCAGGGGGACCCTTGCAAATTACAAGTTATGATTATGATGCTCCAATTGATGAGTATGGTATGTAGAAGAATAACAAGACTTCGTGTTGTTCAAATGGTAGCTAACGTTGGGATTCATATTGTTAGAGAAACATAAAACCATTAAACATAGCCTCACCCAACAGCTTAAGCTTTTGGGTTGAATTGATTCTTTACTTGGTATCAAAGCCCCGATGTTACGGGTTCGATCCTCATCGCCCCCCATTCTGATAATTAAATATTGTGGAGTTTCTTAGTACAGGTAGGCTGGACCTGATGCATTATCCACCCGTCAAGTCCAATAGGCTCTTGTGTGAGGGAGCGTATTAGAGAAATATAAAATCATTAAATGTGACCTCACCCAGCAGCTTAAGCTTTTGGGTTGAATTGGTTTTTTACACATATAGTTGTTATGATTTATGATGCTCCATGAACTTTGTTTTTCTAGGTCTGCTGAGTGAGCCAAAATGGGGTCACTTGAAAGATTTACATGCTGCTCTAAAGCTTTGTGAGCCTGCTCTGGTGGCCACTGATTCACCAAAATATATAAAATTGGGTCCAAAGCAAGAGGTTTGTGCCAAGACAGAAATAGTTGATTAGTGTTTTATAAAAATTCCAAGCATTATGGTTGATTACATTTAGTTTTTTATTGGTAATTACAATTAGGGACCAACTCTCCTGAAGCTAAAGCTCATTAATGGTTTTATATCTGTAACACACCTCTTCATGCAAGAGCCCTCTATGCTTGAAGTGTATACAATGTATAGGCCCATTGTACTTTGCGCTGAAATTCAACTTAAAAGAACATCAAAGATTGAACTCGTAATCATTTAGTTCCAGAGACTTTGTTACCATGTTGGGACCAACTCCCCTAAAAGTTTGAACTATTAGGTGAAGGCTCATGAATGCTTTATATCTCTAGCAGTCTCTTTGATTTTCTGATCTTGGTGTTTCTTTCTAGCAAATTGTTGTTTCTTGTTTTCTGATCTTATCAAAATAGCCATGGCTTCGGAAGCAAGCCTAGAAGGTCGTTGGTGGGTTCTCCATACCTGAAAAATTTATTCAAGCATCTGGGGCTCATACCTTTGGAGACACTCATTCTCTCCAAATAACCCCAACACAAACTGAACACAAACACCCCAATCCAATTTATCCACCCAGACCCAAAGCTTTTCCTATCCAAAACTTTATCCAAAAAACTCCAACCTACACAGTCATAAGCTTTCTTCAAATATAACTTAAAATCTCAACCTCCTCTGCAGTCTAGCATTATCCTCTACCTCATTAGCAATGAGAGAAGCATCAAGAATTTTTCTACCTGGAATAAAAGCACACTGATTCTCAGAAGTGGTGTCTGAAAGGATCTCACTCGGTATGGAAGGAAGATTTGTATATATCTTATAAACACCGGAAATTAGGTTAATGGGGCAAAAATTCTTAACTTTGTTCTATCCTTTTCAGAAACGAGTAGTATTTAGGTACTAAGAGATTTTGGGATTCCGGTGAGCCAGAAGGCAGAACCCAAAAACTGTGAGCAGAAGCAGGACTGTGATATGTGAATTGCTCAAGTGAATTTGCACCCAGCAAGCTGATGCTTATGTACATACAAGAGCAATAATTAGGAATATAACTATTTCCTATGATCCTAGAATTCTTAATGTTACATTAAATTCTACTATTTCCAAAGCTACCTTAACTACTGTTATCATTCCCAACATCTATATTCAATCTTTTTCTGCCAAAATAGGCATTCACAATGAACTTAGTACCTTCATTTGTATTTTAAGTAGTGATAATGCCACCCAATTTTATCTACTTTTTTTACTACATTTATTTCTTCACAAGTACATTTAGCCAACCCCACCTAGTGCGATAAGGCTTGGTTGTTGTCTAGAAAATTATATGGGTGACATTGTTTTTTTAATGAAATACTTTTGTTCATCAATTTCAGGCACATGTGTACCAAGCAAATGTTCACCCTGAAGGATTGAACTTGTCTCTGTCTGAACATCCTAGCATATGCTCAGCATTTCTTGCCAATATTGATGAAAAGAGAGCGGCTACAGTGACCTTTCGCGGCCAAACATACACTTTACCACCATGGTCTGTGAGTGTATTGCCAGATTGCAGTAATACAGCTTTCAATACTGCCAAGGTTAGTTTATGCATGGGGATATTTTTGAGGCATCAAAAGGTTTGCCATGGCATCAATTTGTGTCTCACCTATGTGTGTGTGTGTATATATATAGGCACCGAAGTATGTCTAATATATGAAAAAAATCTGATAATATCTGGATTGTATCTTAGAATATGATCTCTCAGGAATAGTTTCCTTATTTCTTTATATTTCAAGATTTATTTCCCTGTGTAATTAGGATTTGGAGGCTAATATTAGTATATTTGGGATTAGTGCTTCACAACTTGTATCACTTCATATCATATCATATTACATCAAATTAATACCAATTTCATATTATCCTGTCTTTATTTTCTCTTTTCTTCCTTCCCCACTCAAATCCCTATAATTTTAACATGGTTTTGGAGCGGTGCTATCCTCTGTGACATGTCCCATCTGTAAAGAAACCAATTCAACCTAAAAGCTTAAGTTGTTAGGTGAAGGCCACGTCAATGGTTTTGTAGTATATTTGTCTAATATACCCCTTGTGTTTGAAGTGTGAGTAATATACAGGCTCATCTACGTGTCCTAAGAACTCAATTATACTTTTATTATTTGTTAATGGAATAAGGGTAGTGAAGATCACACTCGTGACCACTTGGTCATGGAGGCTCTGATACCATCTAAAACAACCAATTCAACTCCAAAATCTAAGTTGTTAGGTGAAGACTGCGTCAATGGCTTTGTATTATATTTCTCTAACAGTATCAGTATTTCGTTGTCGAGTTTTCTAAAATCTAAAATTGTATTGTAACTGTTGAATAACGAGGAAACAAGAGACATATGATGTAATCTGTGAATTTCAATGACATCATAAGGTTATGATAAACCCCACAAAGGCTTTGGGTATATTATAGTATAATAGACCTTGACCTTCTGCCAAATGGACTCACAAGTGATGTGAACTCATAAGATTTGCTTTAGAGATGGATGAATAGTGGATTTGATGAAGATACACAATTTTCCATCAATCTTAGTCCATCTAGGATGCTCAACAACAGGCACAAATTTAGAGTTGGTGGTGAGGTGGTCTGTGTAGTCTTGCCTAGTAAGCCAAAGTTTAATGTTGGAAGTCAAGGTGTCATATTTGGTACCATCCAACTTTTTAGAAGAGTGGCACACAAGACAGTGGAGAGTAAGGTTGGTAGGACCAAATTTGTTGAGAGAAGAGTGGGCATGTTGCACAAGCAATGGAAAATGCAAGACAGAGACTAGAGCACTCCAAACAGACTTTGAAAGGGACAATGAGCTTAGATCAGATGACAAAACAAGAAGACAAAGCAAGACAGACACAACATGGTATGAAACATGGCTCCATCTCCATCTGCGATAGAGAGGGTGCTAGAGACCAAAGAGGAATCATGAGGGCGTGTCGGTCGATGGTTCACCGCGTTTGCTGGGGATGGGCTAGATGAGAAGAGCCGCTCCGGAATCAGGGTCATTGGCCATAATGGATAGTGACGGACTTTGGTGAACCGGTGGCCAGAAGGAAGACATGACCAGAGGGGTCATAACTAGGAGTGACGGCACTGTTTCTGGAAAATGAGTTGTCGTCAGTGGTTAGTGGTTTCACCGTTAGGCATGGACTAGGGTTATCTCTTGTCAGGCTTTAGATATCATCTTAAGTTAGGAGGAAATGAGACACTTAAGTGACATTAGTTTGTCTCGACTACACAACGTGGTTTGGATTATATAGCCAAAAAATAATAAATACATTATAAATACAGACATCTCTAGTATCCTAATTACCATAATTACATGATTCTTACTACCCTATCTTAATTATCAACAAGATACTATTTATTACTATTTACATAGTTACTACTCTACAACTACCAACAATATCTGTGCACCAACGTTAGGGGTGTAGAAAATAGAAGGATTTAATTTAGATAGTGTAGAATATAGAAACATTTATTTAGATAGCGGACTTTCCTTATTTTTGCAGGTATATGTTGTATATCTCCTATGATTAAGGAGATATGTTTAGTGTGTGCAGCCTATATAAACCTAAACCTCTGTAGCGATTGATAATCAATCAGAAATGAAAAGCTCTCTTCTCCTCTATTGTTCTTGTCTTCACACACTGAATGACAGAGAATCCCTTGTGATTCCCTTTATATTATCTACGGGTTGTCTAAAACTTTCTTCTTTAAATTTGCACAGGTTAGAGCACAAACTTCAGTCAAACTAGTAGAATTTGGTTTGCCACTTGTCTCTAGTGTTTTACCAGCCCAGCAATTGATGCACCACAATGGCATTTCCCACATCTCAAAGTCATGGATGACTACAAAAGAGCCGATCAATGTTTGGAGCAAGAGTAGTTTCACCATAGAGGGCATATGGGAGCACTTAAATGTAACGAAGGATCAATCTGACTATCTTTGGTATTCAACCAGGTGATTATGCATTCCTAAACACTCTGTAGTAGTATCATATGCTTTGCAAAAAGATATATATTGCTCGTTTTACTTTTAGTTACTGATGTATGATGTATATATATTACACATGCTTTACTTTTACCCAAAAAAATATCTGCGTCTTACCTGTTTTCTTTTAGATAAATAGGAATTTATTATATCTCTAGGTTTCAAGGACCAACTTTCCTGATAGCTTAAGTTTAGTTGAAAGGTCATAAATGAACTTTTTGGGCTTGAAGTGTGGACAATGCACAGGATTACACTACCATATGCTTAAATTAAACTTCTTTTATTTGAATGAGAGCAGCAAAGATTGAAATCCTAACTACTTAGTTGTAAAAGCTCTGATACTATGTCAAGGACCAGCTTTCCTGAAGTTTTAGGTAGGCTTATGAATGATTTTATATCTAACAAGAGGAAAAGAGTATAGGAAAGAATACAGAGAATAAGATATCCTCCATACCAAAACTAAAAAGAAAAAATATAAGATGTATAAAAAGACACCAAAACTAAAGAGCTCTGCGGTATTCCCTTTGTTTATCCGCAAAAGGGATTCCCTGGAATACCATGTTCTGAATTCAAAAAAATGCAGTGAAATTCCTCAAAAAAAAATTCAAATATTTATTCAGCGGTTTTCTAATAGCATTTCCATTAATTTGTGTATAAAATGCAGAATATATGTTTCAGATGATGACATCTTGTTTTGGAAGGAAAATGATGTTCATCCAAAACTTACTATAGATGGTGTCCGCGATATACTGCGCATATTTGTCAATGGTCAGCTTATAGGTAATTGATCTTATACTACTAAATGTATGCTGTATTTGAAGACGAACATGTTCCTTTTTTTTCCTTTTAATTCCTTAAATTAATGGAAGTTCTATTCTGAATAATGCACTTTATGTAGTTGGCCGGAGAGCTCGAGAGAAAATGTGGAAAAGAGAAAGAAAACAGAGAAAAGAGAGAGAGTGCGTATGAAGATTCTGAGATGTATTTCATTTACTGAACTGAACATAGAGTACACACTTGTATTTATTGCCACCGTATCTATGAGCAGCTTACAAGAGTTTCATTCTGAGATGTATTTCATTGACTGAACTGAATGTAGAGTACACACTTGTATTTATAGCCACTGTATCTATTATGAGTAGCTTACAAGAGAAGCTCTGTAAAAGATAACAAACAAAAACAGATTGACAATGAAGCACATAACTACATAACTTAAATTTTTAACTGAATAACAGCCTAACAACATTGACTGTGATAGAGTCACTGGCTGGGACTCAGTACCAACCCACAGAGAGGTGACTCTCGCTTACAGCCCCCGTCAAACTCAGCAAGGTTGTTGAACTTGGAAGAGATAAACAACCTTGAGTTTGAGTCTGTCCTTAAGATAGTAGAACTAGGGTTTAGAGAGAGTCTTGTTGAGCACATCCGCAAGTTGATCCTGAGCTGGGACTTCAGCCACTACATGACTTATTGATGACCTTCTCACGAACAAAGAAAATGTCTAGCTCCATATGTTTGGTGCGAGTATGTAACATCTGGTTGTGAGATAAGGCTAGTGTGCTTAGATTGTCGCAGTATATAATAGGTGTGCAAATGGGAACGTGAAGTTCATGCAACAATTTGGAGGACTTTTGCTGCATTAGATGCAAGGCTACGATATTCATCCTCAATAATAAAACGAGCAACCAAGGATTGCTTCTTGGAGGACCAGGAAAAGGGCCAAGGAAATCTGCATAAACTGAAGTGGACCTGCTGTCATCAGGGTCCGAAGCACAATCTGCATCATAATAGGCATGAAGAGAGAGAGAAGCTGAAGAGGAAATGCAGGCTGCAGCAATAACCCATGACTAAGGGTGCCCAGGAGATATTGAAGGATGCACTTGACAGCCTTCCATTGAACATCAAGGGGCTTTGCGATGAACTGTCACACTTTATTTGCATATTAGCTGATATATGGTCTTGTAAAAGTGGCATAAAGTGGTCTTGTAAAACTGGCACACTTTATTTGCACATTAGCTGATGTATAGTCTGTAGATAATTATTACTTTGAATATTGTATACAGGATAATTATATCAAGTAATCATAGTAATTAACATGGTATCAAAGCCGGATGAGAGGCAACCATATTCGTGCATATCTGCTGGACCCACTACCCACTAGTGACATTATATTCCAGCAACCATCCTTTTGGTTTCCAGATCCACTATCGTGTTGTCATTCCGGCAATCTCATATCTTCTGGTTGTCGTTCGTGACTTCGGCATTGGAAAAAAATTCCTGCAACTTTTCTAACCAGTGACCATTGGATTTGGAGCACCTCCTCGAGTCTGGCGCATCCCTAGTGGACCCAATGTCAATTGGCCAGCCACACGTCAACTCTTTATGCTGCGGGTCATCTTCTCCGACAACCTCTCCATCATGCGTGACCGCGCATGAAGTCCCTTTTCTGGTAGAAGCCACAGTCGTGGTGCTTGCCCTAGTTCAGTCTCTGGATTTGGTGTTTTCCTCCCTCGCCTGCTCTGTATTGGTTGTTTTCCAATCTTTTCCGCTGTTGTATAGGCCTTTCCGTGTTCATCCTGTCATCACTAGCCTTTCTTTTTGTTTCCTAGTGTGACTCATGGATGACTCTGTTTCCTCTGTGACTTCTAAAGAGGTTCTGAAGGCTGGATCCCATTTTTTACCAATTAGGTCTGTTCCTCTCTTTCCACTGACAAATTGGATGATAGTAACTAAGACCTTGGGCTTCTGACATTAAACTTTGGTTGATTTGGAAAGATTATCCAGACCATCTCATCACCAAGGCTGACTCTGTGCTTGTTGTTGAACGTCCTTGAAGGACTAAGATTGATACCCAATTATGCAACGTCATCCATCTTTAAGTGGAACAGATGTGGGACTATTATGGCACATTTCTTTTCCTCTAGATCACTCAGCTTGGGTTTGAGATAACTTCTGCTTATATTTTATGTGCATCTTTCACTTTCAACTAACCATCTCAATGAAGCTTAATCACTCTAATCTAAATTCTTGAATAAGATATGAATGGTAAGTTGTAACACCCCCAAATTTCTAACAATTTTAACAACAATAAAATATTCCTATAATAGAGAAATTTTCAAAAAAAAAATACTTTTAATTATTTATTAAGATCTTATATCTATTGTAGAAGTTAATCTAAAACTAATTTGGAGAAATGTTACCGCTGCACCTGTACAGGGACAAGTGCAAGGCTAACTTTTTTACATTAAAATAAAACCAACAATTAAAGTTCAACTGAAAGAAGTATGTCTTATGCATAAATAAATAGAAATAATAATTAAACTCTAGAGCTAGGTAGAAATCTCTGAGTCGTTATCCTCAGAGCCCACTGCTAGCCCCATCCTTTGCAACCTGACTTAGTAATCAAATCTGGTAATCAAATCAAAACAATTAGCAAAGCTGGTAATCCTAATCAAAACACAATTTATATAACCCAAATATAATAATCAAATCAAATATATAATCACATAATAATTTAATCAAATATCAATTTCAATATTCATTACATATATTCACATCGAATCAAATATTATTCATTATCTTTATTAAGTTCATTTAGTGGGAAGGGAACCATGGTAGACCCAAGAAACTCTGTTGTCAGTCTACCCCGTGACTCAGGAAACCCTGTTGCCAGCCACGTATAATCAAAATTGACCATATCAAAATATCAAATCCTAGTGTGCATACCTCTTTCCAAAGTTGCTACTAGTACCCCGGGAAACCCTGTTGCCAGATACCACTTTGGGAAGAACGGAAACATCATTGTCACATCATGTAATATCAAAGGCATAAAGCCCAAAGGTTGTGTTCATCACTTTAAGTGGTACCATCCCAAAGCTATCCTCCCACTAATTAATTAATTACTATCACACACAATCATCAAAATTCAATCATGTCACAATTATCATATTTGAAAACTTCTTTGAATATTATATTTTCTATATCAATTGCTCAAGGGCATCATAATTGTTCAATTATCTATAATTTTCCAACATCTATCAAAATTAAGGTCCAAATCATATCAATTATCTATCATCATAATTTTCCAACATCTATCATATCAATTATCTTTTATCATAGTTTTTTCAATTTATTCAAGAATATCATAACTCAAATATCCAAGATCTATCACAGAAAGCCCAAATTCACTCATCATATCAATTATCATAATTTTCCAAGGTATCAAAATCATAATTTTCACAATTATTCAATCGGATCCATATCACACATATATGGCACATAATTAATCTTCCAAAAGATACCATAATCATAATTTTCAAAAAATTGAATTATTCCCAAAAAATAATTATATAATTAATCCCATTATTTTCTATTGTTTAGAACCCAATAAAGTTCCCAATAATATAATTAACCTAAAAATTAAACCCAATAAGTTTCCAAATAATATAATAAATTTATAAATAACCCTATTATTTTCTAGGGGTCAAAACCCAATAAAGTTCCCAAATAATATGAAAATTTACAAATAATTAAAGATTAGGGATTATGATAAATTTTTATATAAAACAAAACTATAGTGCTCTGAGTGTTAGGATTACAAACAAAAATTCATACAAAAGATAACCTATAAATACCTAGGGATTAGGGTTACATATACTAAATATATAACTACCTAAAGATAAGGACTACACGCAACAAATTTTATTTAAAAGATAACTTATGATTTTCTAGGGATTAGGATTACCCGGTCTCCGTGTTTGCTAACTTCTAGAAAAAAAGCGATTTGGGAAGAGGAGAATTGTTGAGGATTAGAAGTGATTTGGTTTGGTTAGACTAGGTCTCTATTTATAGTTGGTGTGCTAGGCTTAGATATGGGTTTCGTACAATTATTATTATTTTTCTTAAATTCTTATGCCTCAGAATATTGCTGACTCATGACTGACTTATTATTGACTCATCATATCTAATCAAATTAACAATCAAACATTAATGCATAAATGATCAATCAATTAATAATTCAATTAATCACAATTTACCATTAGTCCTAATAACAGAAATATATATATATGTATCCATTATTATTATTACTACTAATTTATAATTGATTACTATTATTAATTTTTTATTGTTATAAATTACTATTATTTTCCTGGGATATTACATAAGTTTTATTTTTAAATGATTGTTTTCAATAATTATTCATTTAGAACATTCTTGTTGATGTATGTTGTAATAAATAATAAGGTTTATGTTTTGAATCGTAATGGTTGTTTTGTTCAAATGGATGTATCAATTATGTTGTAACTTTTATGATTTAGAGTTTTAATATCTATTCCTTTTGTCTATATATTCATATAGTTCCATATCTTTTCCAAGTGAAGGTAGTGTTGTTGGTCATTGGGTCAAGGTGGTCCAAACTCTTCAATTTCTCCCAGGATACAATGATTTAATGCTACTAACTCAAACAGTGGGTTTGCAGGTGAAATTACTACCTTATTTTATCCAGTATCCTTATGGATAATTCCAAAACCTTAAATTATTTGAAATCAAAGTGTTATTTGTGTTTGTGTGTGTAGCGTAGTAATCAAATGTTGGTAGTGTAAGATCTCATACACTTTCATCATTATATAGCTTTACATGGAATTTTATATATATTTTTATTTCAACCATTGAATTTTTTGTTCTTACTTAGATTCATGGAGTACAAACAAATTTGATTAGTAAACAAAAATTATAAACATGGTACGCATAGTGGGATCTTGTAATCCAACTATAGATTTTTATTTTTATTTTTTTTTAAACTTCACCCTTTAATTAGTTGTTTAATGATGTGAGGATGATTTTGTTTTACACTAATGTAAATTGATTTAATAGGAGTGGCAAAAATTAACCGTGTCCATTAGGCCATTAAATCATCGCAAGTTGTTAACTATACTTACAGAGTTAAATGGTTTCTGTTAGAGGTGTCATATAAAACTATTCATGTGTCTTAACAGCTAAGTTTTTGGGATAGTTGGTTCAGGACAGTTTTAATGAATTTTACATACTCTTTTCCATTAACGAATGGGTGATAAAGTATTATCCAATGTGTATGCATATTCCTATTCATCTATATGCTGCGTGACTTGTTTCTCTATTTTCTTCAACTTACTTTCCTATTAAACAACGTAGGGATAATGATTACTGAGTTTACATATGATGTTTCACCATTTGAAACAATGTTACAGAATTATGGTGCCTTCCTTGAGAAAGATGGAGCAGGGATTAGAGGTACAATCAAGCTCACTGGATTTAAAAATGGAGATATAGATCTTTCAAAATCATCATGGACCTACCAGGTATATCTTTATGTGTATAATGATAAAAAATACTACATAGAATCAAAAAAGATTGTAGTATTCTCCTTATCAACTGAGTGGGGCTAGTGTTTTTTTTACAAGAAATCTCTAGCAAACCTTCTTGTAAAAGCCCTCCCTTCACTTCCTCCGTGGGGATGGTCTACAGGGTTCATAACTACTCTTCTTACTACAGGACGCTTACCTAGCCAACATTTAGATCCAGCTCTACCCAAACTTTTCTGGATGGATATCTCGTATCCGAAAACTAGCAGTTCACCCCGTCAATCCCCCATAATGTATGAGATGCTTAATGATCCAAAAAAACTATATGAACTATTAACTGATTTCTAGAAGAAAATACTATTAGATGTAGTACACTATAGCTGTACTCTCTTTGTAAGTAGATAAAAACAGAGGTACTGAAAATGACCCCGTTATTTTCATTCAAAACAAAAGGTTACAATATATACACTATTTTGATTATGCAATTAGCAGAATTAATGCTTATAATGTAGGAAATAATAAGTCAGCTGTATATGTTCTGGCAGGATTAGGTTGTTTAAGTTGCCTATATGAAGTTTTCTATGTTAGGATTTTGACCTAGTCATTGAAATTAATGATATAAATTTGAATTTTTTTGTTTTTGTTTTTTCTTGGTTTCAAGTCTGTTCAACATGAGTTGGTCATTCTATTTCTGCCTTTGTTGCAAAGTAACTTAAAATGCTGCTTTAGGGGTGTGTTTTCTTGGTATGTCACGGTTTCACTATCTTTATTTTAAGTTAATTTCCTTGTTCTATAATTTTTATCTTAATGCCGTCACATTCTATACTTGTGGGTTGTTCTTTTTTATACCTCCTAAGTATAAGGAATTTCAAAATACTAAATCCAGTTTATTATCCTAGCAGGTTGGGCTTCAGGGTGAGTTTTTAAAATTTTACAGTGAAGAGAATGAAAGCACAGAATGGGTAGAGTTGACTCCTGATGTCATTCCATCCATGTTTACATGGTACAAGGTATTTATGAGCTGTTGAAATTATATATCTATGAGAATTGTTGTAATAAAAAAGATCTTATAACTAATTTACATTAATTTTTTAGAAATATAAAACCATTCGTAAACCTCTGCCTAATAGCTTAAGCTTCTTAGAGAGTTGGTTTTTGATGTGATATCGAAGCTTCTATGACTAGGTCAGAAGTTTGGTCCTTATTTCTCACATTTTTCTTGATAAAGCTAAATTTAAGCTTGTTAGCATATGTACAAAATATTTTAGAGGAAGAGAATGATGCATAATAGACTAGGATAATTTTGTCATTTTAGGGATACTTGTGTTACTTTATTTCGAGGAATCATATCTTGTAGAAATTTTATCTTATCTATAGTAAGTTATTTGTTTCCTTATATAATTAGAATTAGGAGTTTAGTATTAGTATAAATGGGACTGATTGGTTAGTATTTTGTATCGTAAAGAATCAATTCAACACCAAAAGCTTAAGCTGTTAGGTGATGTTAGATTAATGGTTTTATATATCTCTAACACGCCTCCTCACACGAGAGTCCATTGGGCTTTAAAGGTGGATAATGCATAAGTCCACCTACTTGTGCTAAGAAATTCCACAAGAGAAAGTGAGGGACGGTGAAGATCGAACCCGGGACACGAGGCTCTGATACCATGTAAAGAACCAATTCAACCCAAAAGTTTAAGTTGTTGGGTGATATTACATTAATGGTTTTATATATCTCTAACATGTATCATGCCACAATACACGAGAATATTATTTTTTATTTTTTTCCCCTCTCTTTTTATCCTTCTCTACCAAAACCAAAACCTATAATTTGAACAAAGCACAAGGTAAAATGGATCTGGTACTTATCCATACTTCAAGCCTAATGGCTCTTTTTAACAAGGGGCTTTGTTAGAAGGGGTTTGATTTTCTCATGTTGCATGAGAATTCAATTCTCATGTTGTGACTCAACTAGTAATAGGGTCACAACATGAGAATTGAATTCTCATGCAACATGAGAAAATGTTTTTCCTTGTTAGAAATATAAAATCATTCCCGAACCTCTTCCAAACAACTTAAACTTTTAGGAACATTGCTCCTTGACAGATTTCAAACCCAACAATGAGTAAGCTGTTAGGACTAGCCCAATAATGAGTTTTGTCTTTAACATGCTCTCTCAGCACCCTGGACAGGTTGGCCACTAATTTTATGGTGAGAATATGGGAAGCGGGACTAAAGGTTTGACCAGTGGGTGAAAGGGGCTCTTATACCATGTCAAGAAGATCAAGTTGCTCAAAAAGATTAGGCTATTGGGTGTGTTGGCATAAGAATGCTTTATCACAAATGATATCCGTAGTAAAATCATTCGGACAATGTAATGTATGTAAACTGTACTGTCTGGCATTATAGGCCATCTTCCCTCTGAGAGATTTCAAGACCTCACTAGCAAGCTAGAAATGATAGATATTCTCTTACAAGCTAGAGGGGAAGTGTTGTAAAAATAAAAGAAATAACTGTGTAATTATTGTTGTAACACCTCCAAATTTCTAACAATTTTTAAAACAAAGAAATTGCCAAAATTCACATTTAATTATTTTATTTGGATCTAATAAATGCTGCGAAAGCTAATCTAAAACTAATTTGGGAAAATGTTGTCGTGCAAGGCTAACTGTATTACATTCATAAGTAATAAAATAAAACCAATAAAACTAGTGACTGTTTTAAACATAAAATTTAGCACTAGCTAGAAATATCTGAGTCGTTATCCTCACTGCCCACAGCTAGCCCCATCCTTTGCAACCTGTTTCACTGAAAATCCTGCTCCCCCGAAGGATTATTGCAGCACAAAAAACAAACACAATAATCAGCAAATGCTGGTAATCCCAATCAAAATATAACTCAAATATTCACATAATCAAATCAATTATATATATTCATATAATAATCAAATTCAATATCAATTCCATTTTTCATCATATATATCTTTATTAAGTTCATTTAGTGGGAAGAGAACCTTAGTAGACCCGGGAGACCCTGTTGCCAGCCAGGTATAATCAAAATTGGCCATCATTTCACATCTTCCTAGTGTGCATATCTCTTCCCAAAGTTGCTACTAGTAACCTGGGAGTCCCTGTTGCCAGATACCACTTGGAAAGAACGGATAACATCGTTGTCACATCAATTCATATCAAAGGCATAAAGCCCAAAGGTTGTTTTCATCACTTTCAGGAGTTATCATCCAAAAAGCTATCTTCCCACCATTATTCATTACAATTACACAAAATCAATTCAATCTTATATCAATTGTCATAATTTCAATTGTCCAAAAATATCAAAATTTCCATTGTCCAAGAATATCATAATTTTCATATTCAATGTCTACCAGAGTAAAGTCCAAATCCAATCATATCATAATTTTCCAAATCGGAATTCGAACATTCAATATCTAAAGGCCCAAATCATATCATAATTCAAACATTATTAAAATAAAGCTCAAATCAATATTCATAATTCAATCATATCAATCATCATAGGTTTTCAAGGATATCATAATTTAAATAATTCAATTATTATCATTAAAGAGTTAAAATTTAATTTAATTATTCATACCAAAATAATTATACAATTTATCCTATTAATTCAAAAATTTAATTTAAATACCCTAAGAGTTACATATGAAAACATCCTAAAATTTCCTAAGGATTAGGATTGCTGGTCTCCATATTTGATGACTTCTAGAAGGAAAAGCGATTTGTGAAGAGAAGCGCGGTTGGTAGTCAAAGAAAAATAATAATAAAATAAAAATTTGAAATAGAAAGAAAGAGAAGAAGGGGAGAAGATGAGATGGAGAAATGCTGAGAATTGGAAGTGATTTGGTTTGGTCAGGTTAGGCCTTTCTTTATAGCTGAAGTTTTGGGCTTAAGATATGGGCTTCGTAGAATTTATTTCTCATGATTGGCTAGGATAAGTTTGCTGACTCATCCTAATCCAATGCATTTAATGTTATGATATGCAAAGGGATACTTGCTATTATTATGCTTTATTACTATTGGTTATCACAATATATCATTAATATAACTTAATTATTACCAAAATAATTATTCACATTATCAATCAAATGATAATAAAATTAAATGCAGAAATTACCATACGACCAATCAATTAAAAATTCAAATAATTATTATCATAATTTATCATTAGTCCTAATAATATATATATATACATTATTATTATTACTACTAATTTATAAATTATTATTATTATTATAAATTACTATTTATCCTGGGGTATTACAATTGTAGATTGTTTTTCCCTTTTATTAGACAGACTATGATAGGACATGTTTTAGGAAAGACATGTGACACATTATTAGACAGATTTATTTCTTATTTGTTTTGCTCGAATCAGCTCTTTATTAGGAGAGTAATTACTCATATTGATCTGTATATTGTATACCTCTGTACATGAATAATCAAGTAGTAGTAATCAGTTTTTCCATATTCCAACTATATGTGACATAAGAGCTATAAATCAAATAGTTGTTTCTTCTTGCATGGCGAGGTAGCGTGGCAATTATGGAGTAGTCATTCGGGCAGTTTGGAGAATGTTACAATTATGAGGTGTGGAAAAGGAGGAAAGAGAGAAAGAAATTGAAGAATATGATATGAGATTCTTTGATGTGATAAAATATACACACCTCATTCTCCTATTTATACTAATAATTAAGTCAATTACTCAGTACTACCAGTACAAGCCTAAGCCTACTGATACAAGAAGACTCCTAACCCTGATATTCTAACGAAGAAGTTTCTATCTTTCAAACTGATTGGGAGTTTTTTCCCCCAATCCACTTTAGGTCTGGGAGTAGAAAGAGGAGTAAGGTGCTCTGAAATTATGCTTTTTGCTAGAGTATGGTCTATTTGGCTGGAGTTCAACTCCAGAATGTTTAGCCTGAGATGTCTTCTTCCTCTTATTTTGTGGGATAGGCTTGTTTTCTTAGCTTACATGGAGGTCGTGGGCTTTCTCAGGGAGTTTCTGTGTCTAATATGACCTGATCAGTTCTTTCTTTAAAGTCTTGTGTTCTGTTTTAGGAAGATTCCTGACCCTCTTGCATATGTTACTTTCTCTTAATAAATTCTTCTATATAAAATATCAAATGTGTTAGCTCCCTCAATTCATTTTTCGTTGTGCTCCCTTGCTCAATTCTATATATGTTTGGTCTCTGTGTGCCTCAGATACTGTCTATTTATTTATTTATTGTAATTATCATGCCCAATGCACACCAACGGAGTGAGAGTGAATCTAAAATCATGATCTTACTGCTCGGATTGTATGAATGTTGCTATTAAGCCCACTGGTCATTTTTTCCTGAGGAATTTTTTTTTTTTTCACAATAACCCAATAATAACCATCTATTTATTCAAGCAGACATATTTTGATGTCCCTGGTGGCACAGATCCGGTTGCTCTTGACTTGGAAAGCATGGGGAAAGGTCAGGCTTGGGTCAATGGTCACCATATTGGAAGATACTGGACTCTGGTTTCCCCAAAAAGTGGATGTGAAGAAGTCTGTGATTATCGTGGAGAATATAATTCAGACAAGTGTTCAACTAATTGTGGAAAACCAACTCAAACCTTGTATGTAGTCTTTGAAGTAGCTAAAACTGTTGGTTTCACAAAAAATCTTGATGGACAAAGTGTGAAAAGCCATTCAAGGCAACATTTATCCCCCCGTTGATTTACAGCTTTACATCCACTATTGTACTAGAATAATTTAAATTCTCGCAGCCAATCCTCGTAATAATCTTACTAATTGCCAAATGAAGAAAGTATTGAATGATTTTTATGTTCCCAAGATATTAAATATATCTACTTTTTCATTTAATACTTTCTTGATAAGGACTAGGAGGATTATTAAGATTTTTTTAGGAGGATATGGCATTACTCATTGTATTATCCTGCGGAAATAAATTTTCAAAGCCACTTTCCTTGACTATGGTCAATCTCCAGGTACCATGTCCCACGATCATGGTTGAGAGCATCCAACAATTTACTTGTCATGTTGGAGGAAATTGGAGGAAATCCCTTTGGGATTTCTGTCAAGTTACATTCGGCCACAATAATATGTGCTCAAGTGTCAGAATCCTACTATCCACCTTTGGAAAAGTTGGTGAATTCAGATCTAATTGGTCAAGAAGTTCATGCAAATAATATGATGCCTGAAATGCACCTGCGTTGTCAAGAAGGACACATAATTTCCTCCATAACATTTGCTAGCTTTGGAACTCCAGGAGATAGTTGTCAGAGTTTTTCTAGAGGGAACTGCCATGCGCCTAGTTCAATATCCATAGTTTCCAAGGTAAACTCTAAATCGGGTAGCACTTTACTCTTGGCAAGTACTTTTGATATTTGTGGATATAATTCTCTGCAAGAAGGCAAAAGCTCCATAAAATTTTTGCGTTGTGCACTTGACATGGATAAAACTGACAAGGGCAGGATATTTTCCAAAATACTTAACTGTATATTTAGGTAAGTATTAGGATTAAAGAAGTATTATAATCAGTGATAGACGTTTCTCTTATATTTAGGTAAGTATTAGTATTAGCCGCAGGCTTGTAGTGTTTTAATGAAAAATATTCTCATTCACCTAAGAAAAGAGGGGGGGGGGGATTACTTACCCGCTATTCACAGTTTTATGAATATAGTGATTACAAATCTCCTTCAGTATAATGATATGGGTGAGCTATCTTTGAAAAGATGGTATTGGGTTGACTATTAAGGTGTGAAGTGAGCAAGGATCTGCTCCATGCTAATTCATGCCTATATCAAGCAAAACAATAGTAGGCATGGTTACACAAAAGCCTAATTTTTCTAGCGCCAAAGTTAATATGTCCTTTCTGTGTGATCTTACCTAATTTATGTTGTAGACCTATCGATATACTTATTACGTTTTGCAGGCTTGCCAAGGGAAAAGGAGCTGCTCCATTCAAATCTCAAACTCGGTATTTGGAGGTGACCCCTGCCAGGGTGTTGTGAAAACGTTGTCTGTGGAAGCACGATGCACATTACCGAGTCGTGATGGTTTCTTTAACTTTGAGGCTTTAAGCAGCTTCTAAAACGAATCAGGTATGAACCTTGTTGCCATAAGCCAACCAGCTGGCCCATGTACTATTCATAAACGACCCTTAGTTGTGTTCAATGGTCGATTGTATAAATATGATACTACAGAATGCGGGGTCTTTTGGCTTTTGACAGTAAGTAAATAATGTCCTTTGTACATGCAATAACATCTGATTATCCTTGTTGGGCTATTCTGGATGAAGGTTATAGGATTAGCACCTCCTTTAATCCATAAGATCTTTGAGACATGGAACATTTGAACAGATCTCACTGTTATAACTAGAGAGCTTAAAACCAACGATGCACTGCTTAATCTTAACAAATTTTTGTAAGCAATATTTATTATTTCATCATAAAACAGTTACTTATTTCTAAACTAAATTTCAAACTTATGATAATTTTGGGGCATAAGACCTGAATATTCAAAAATAATGTTGAATAAAAACATGTTATAATTTAAATTAAAAATAATATAAAACAATATTCTTTTTAAATCAATTGAAAAAAAATGAAAGCACTTTTTGATGTACAAATGCTGAAAAGGAGAAGTAAAAGTAATGGAAAACACCTATAAGCTTAACAATATCATAATCAAATTCCATAATAAATTTTTATTTGTATTGACATTATGTAATCAAAAAAATCGTTTTCATACATAAATTTAAGTACTTTTAAGAGAAAGATAGACACAGAAGTAGAATTTATATATTTTTTTTCAGTGACACCTACATCTCTGTGTCTATCTCTCTTTTAAAAGGATTAAGTTTGTGTCTTTTATTTGTTCATAGTAACTTATTTTCCTTGATACAATATCACCCTCGAGGGCATTTCAGTAGGTTGTTAAGTGTGCCTAGAATAGAAAACGATTAGCAAGAAATGGAGGGAAAAGCTAAGTAGTGGAGGGCAGGGGAAGGCGAGAATCATCTAGAATTTGACTTTGGGTCATGGAACTTACGAAAGAATAAAGTCTCTCTAATTAATTGAGTACTAGACAACACAATCCCAGATTAATTGTTGGTGAAACCAATATCTTGCCTTCGTAAGGTCTTGTATAGGTCATAATTAAATCAAATTCTATGGCTAGGGCCGATAAGGATAAATAGGAATAGTTACGTTGTGACTGACAACTATAACTTTTAATTTAATAGTAAATGGTCAATCCAAAACCATACATTCAATTCCTTGAACAACACTTTGCGAAAAGCAAGATGTTTACAAAAGGGGATTGTTGTCAAGACCAATATCATATCTTAAAAAGGTCTTAGTATGTGTTGAAATCAAATCAAACACTCGATCCAACATTAATGACAAATTTCTAGCTCAACAAAATCACGCTTTCACACAGGTAAAAAGTATAAAGTTCATATAGTGACAATGTTGCATTTTTAATAAAATTATTGTAAACTAGTTGGGTACCAATTAATTTTATCTCCCAAAACCTTTTTTTTTTTCAATCAAGAATTCATATAGTATATTATAAATAAGAGATATATTATTTTACCTATTATTTTTTATGTCTACCTTTGTCTATCACTCTCTAACGCCATTAGATCATAATTTCAATAGGAGAGATAAATTATATAGATAGTTGAAATTCTGATCTAACAATATTGAAAAGTGATAGACAAAGATAAACAGAAAAAAGATAAGTAGAATAATCTATCCCTAAGAAATAAACGGTGAAACCGCTAGGGATGTACATGGGTCGAATCGAACTAAATTTTTTGAAAAACCCAACCGAATTGGTTAAATGATTCGGTTCAAAAATGATTCAATTTAATTCAAAACTGGTTCGATTCAAAAGTGATTCAGTTCGACCTCATTTTGAAAAGAAAAAAAAAAATAAAAATAAAGTTATAAAAATCAATTTAGTTCAGTTCAGAAACTATTCGGTTCAAAAACCATTTCGGTTCTTAAACTGATTCTAAAAACCGGTTCGGTTCATGAACTAGTTTTTAAAAACCGATTATTTTAAGGGCAGTTCAGTTCAGTTCAATTTTTTTGTTATTTTGCACACCCCTAGAAACCGCTACAATATTTTCACAAGCAATTATACAATATCCAAATAATTGATTCACATGTACCAGACAATCCGCAGATCAGTGACATTTTTAGCTCAGCAAAATCAACGCTTTTACAAATATGAAAAGTGTAATGCTTTTAAGACAGCTAGGGAGGAGAACTGGGTTTCACTTCAAGCGTCTGATTTTCTTTGTCGCATTGATAATGTTTTGACCTATCTCTGGATGTTTAAAGTTCAACAATTTATCAAGTTTATGAGAAGCTTCAGAAAAGCAGCTATCCTCGATACAGGACTCCGATTTGAGAGCAAAATGAACCTCGTTGACGTCCTCATCAAGCTGGAGGCAAAAGAGGTGGCTGAAGACCTATGTAAAAACATAAATATTACAGAATGATCAAGAGTCTCTAAATACAGTAAAAACCACGTCGTTGGTGGACAAGGCATGGTTATATATTCGATAAGAACATCCAGGTTGTAATATTCTCAATAAACTAAAATAAGCTTCCTCATAGTAAACAAATGAAATATCATACTAGAAAGGATGGGTTAACATCTTCTAGGAGATAGAATCACAGCTTTCTCACAAATCTCTGTGATGTGTTGCACACATTCAGAAAAAAGCAACAATCATAATTATTTCTACTTTTTCGCAGCAGCTAGTTATAAACCTGGGAGAGGTTTTCTCATAAATCTTCATTGAACACTCGAAACTTGGAGCACTTTTCTTTGAAAAGTTCACAGGTTACGTCAGAGTAAGGGTGCATTTTTACCCAACTGTGCAACTGACTGTATGGTGTTTGCCATCAATCGGAGAGCACAGCTTCAAAGGAAAATATTTGCTCTACTCTATAGATTTGTTTTGGGTTGGTAATGTTTTCACGGCTTCTTAATATCTTGCTCATATCTTAGGATAATTTAACGTATATGATAAATGAGGAATAATTTCCTTATTTCTTCATATATGTTGTATCTTAGGATTCGGAATTAGTGTTTTATACCTTGTATCACATCAAATCACAACTAATTTCATATTCTGTCCTTTCTTCCTTCCATACCTAAATTACCTATAATCTTAACAATATTTATACGCACACAGACTCCTAAAGAGCTCCTTATGTATTATTACTCAAGGAGGGACACCATTGGTGACCATAGTATGAATTTTGTTTCTCATGAAAAAACAGGAAGAAAACAAAAACAGAATACAGATGTTTAACACGTGTAATCAGTATCTAATCAAACAATATGATACAGAGACTGCTAGCAAAAAGCATAGTGTCAAATGAATATTATTGCACTAATATTTGTTTTTACCGTTTCCATTCTCAAGAGGACCATGTCCTTAATGGCCTGGGACCGTGACACCAAATTCACAATAAACAGACCTTGCTCTGAAAGTTTATCCTTTACAGTCTCAAGAAAAGATTCATCCAAAAAGCCCGGAGCAGGGCATGTCATTCCAGAGCTGCATAAAATATGTAAAGGATAATTAGGATTCCAGAAATCATAGTAGACATTATTGAAACGCATCCATTCATTAACTAAAAAAAAAAAACTTTATTAATTGTTCCACAGAGGTTGACCAAGACCTTTTCATTTCATCTTCCTCTGTCCTATTGTTCGTCTCCCTCTCCCCTGTTCTGCAATTTTTTTATTCTCTTCATTTTCTCCATTTTCACAACAACTTCCTTGCACCCAACTTGTAATAGGAGCTTAAGGTCGGTTTCTACTCCTCTGATTCTTGTTTCTTTTATACCAAATCCCATAATCTCTCAAGCTTGGCTAGCTCAAAAATGATGGGTAGGTATATTTTGTAGCTTTGGTTAAAATTAGACGGATTGTGGATTGTGGGTTCTAGTAAGAAATAATAGGAAAGTTAATTTTTGGATATTCACATGAGTTTCTAGAAAACCCAATAACTTACAATTAGGGGGCGTTTGGTTGAGGAAATTTTTTTGAAATAGTAGGGAAATGAGATAGATAGAGAAATGATTGGAAAGATAGATAAAGTGAGATAGGTAGAAAAATGTAAAAAAAAATTGTTTGGTAGGGAAAAAATTTACTGGGAAAATTAGGTAACTTTATGAAATCAACAGTGCATTAAAAGTCAGATACCCGGTTTTCCGAAAAATCCCACCTTCAAATTGGGTTTCTAAACAGTGCGGATATCTATGTTTCTCATAAATCCAGACAAATTAGATAGATGGGTTTTTGGTGAAAAACGTTGAAACAAACATGGTGTTTCTAAAAGCCATACTTGAGAAAGATAGATATCCCCTAAAAAGCTCCCAACCAAACACCACCTTAGGGATTTTAGAAAATCCTCACTGCCTCCTACTGTTGATGTTCAGTCATAGGAAGTTTTCTAAGTCGTGAATCAATAGTGCTCATGGTGGCATAATTTATTTCAAATATTTTTTTTACTTATTTTGTTATATCATTTTCGTTTAATAGCGTATGCAGGGAGACAACCCTTTTATAATTTATGTGATCACTCATAAATTCCATGTTATAGATTTTTGTATAACGGCATCATTATACCTGTGATTTGAAGCAGTAATTACTTATCACATTTTGAATTGGAAAAAAAGTAATTACTTATGACATGTTAATTTTAAAAGTATGTGATTACAGAAAGTTTTAAACATTTGAAATGGATTTGGTATAAGCCAAGTATGATTTAATGATTTTTATGTATATATTGGAGATCCATATTAGAATCTCATAACCATTAGCAAGGGTAACACTCTAAGTGCACCTAGTCATGTATATGAATATTTTACTCCAAGAGAGGGTATTAGTTAGATGAAGCCACTACAGGAGAAAAGCCACCCTTCGATGAGAGGACTGTTAACGAGATAAAGCTGTCCTTGATGAAATGATATGATTTGATTTGAGGGATGAATGCGTTACTAGTTAGATGGAGCTGCCTCTAGAAGTAGAAGGCTATCAACGAGGAACCGCTGCCTCAAATTCAATTCTCACACATATGACTGGGGATGTGATACAGCCCAGCCCATTAAAGTGTACAAAAGAGACAACAATAGAAGAGTTTGGGCCTCTGCTGTGGCCTCCACTGCTGCTGACTCAGCAACAAATGCAACAAATGCCCATCCTACCCTCCAACAGAATGTAGAGCTGGCACCAATTGGTTAAGAAGGGAAGCGTGGTGCTGCAGTGACTATCGGGTAGCATTTTCTGGATTGGAACTTAGGAGAGTGTGGAGTCTCTCGAATACTCCTCATTATCATTTCCTTCTGTTTCTTTTATCTTTTCCTTTAAGTGTAGTTTGCTGTTTGAGATACAAAGAGTGGAATAGTGTAATTTGTTTCTGAGAACGATTGAATTACATACTGTAACACATATACAGACCCATAATATAGCAATTTGAATTTCTTTTCCAGAATTGTTTGTGTGATTTGGTTTTATTGTTGAGAGGTCTGTATCAAGTGGTATCAGAGCTCCGATCTAGGAGCTCTGTGGATGGTATTGACGCGTCAGATGGATCAACGTTTAGCGTTCTTGGAAGAAGGACAACGCCAGAACGAGGCAAGGCAGGAAACAGCAGCGCGTCGAATGGAAGCTACTGAGCTGAGTTTGGCTGAGGTATTGCGTCGTTTAGACACGATAACTCAGACGTTGCGCGAGAGAGACGGTCGTAGCCGTTCAGGAAGTAGAGGAGGATCGCGACATAGCAATCACGAAAATGAAGGGAATGGGGACGGTGAAGGGAATGGGGACGGTGAAGGGAATGGGGACGGTGATAGGTTCGAACGGCGAAGGGTCCCTTTTAATAGTAACCATCGACGACTCGAAATCCCCACGTTCTCCGGCGAGGACGCTTACGGTTGGCTAAGCAAGGTTGAAAGGTATTTTGTCATGAACGGTGTAGAAGAGGCAGAGAAAATTACAGCAGTCATGGTGGTTCTTGAAGGAGAAGCATTGCATTGGTACCAGTGGTGGGATTTAAGCGCTGCAAACACGACTTGGGCGCAGTTTCGTAGAGAATTACTTAGTCGCTTTCAGCCTGACATCCTCGACAACCCTTTTCGTGCCCTATATACATTGAAGCAAACTGGAACCGTGGCTGAATTTAGGGTGGAGTTTGAGAAGGTGGTGGGGGCAATGAGATTTGAGGACGATGAGTTGCTCAAGGGTGCTTGGTTGAACGGCGTCAAAACCAGCATACGTGAGGAGCTGCTAATGTACCCGTCGTTAGGATTGATGGAGATGATCAAGCTTTCGGTGAAGCTTGAAAAAAGAAACCAGGCTTGGTGTGAAGAGGGGATTGGGCCAGCAAGTAGAGCCCAAATGGCTGGAACCCCAAAATTCAACGCTACCCATCGATTGGGCCTAGGCCCAAATGACTCTAAATTAGGAACCCAACCACCATCAGGTTTGGGTATACCTAATACAAAGACAGCTAACAACGAAGGTTCCAGAATGACAAACGCAACGAAGGGATCTGCAATCCCTAATTCGTACGAAGTTGGGGGTCGATTTCAAGAGAGCCAAGGAAGTACGAACAGAAGGTTGTCTCAGACTGAGTGGCGAGACAGACAGAGGAAGGGCACGTGTTTCAAGTGCGACGAGAAATGGAGTCCTGAGCATAAGTGCAAAGTGGGACAACTCCATTTGCTGATACTCGATGAAGAAGAGGGAGAAGTAGTTGAAATGCAGGGCGATCCGCCGGATTTGACACAGGAGGCAACCGTGGAGGGTGAGGAAGTAGCGTTTCACCTGTCAATGCAAAGCCTTATGGGGCTTTCGTCGAATCATTCGCTGATGGTTTGGGGGGAGATTCAAGGAAGAAAGGTTGTTGTTTTAGTCGATAGCGGTGCATCAAGGAATTTTATTCGCAGAGAGTTGGCCCATGCGCTGGGGCTACAAGTGACTGAGACTCCCACATACCAAGTGGTCGTCGGTGATGGACACAAAGGTCAGTTGCAGGGGAGTATGTTTTGGGGTCACGGTTGACATACAGGGGACTTTGATTACACAAGATTTGTACTTGTTTGAGTTGGGAGGAACCGATGTAGTGCTTGGGTTGGACTGGTTGACCGGATTGGGAGAAATCAAAGCTAATTTTAAGGATTTGACCTTGAAGTACAGAGAAGGAAGTGGAGAGGTATTAATAAAAGGAGATCCCTCCTTATGCACATCCATTTGCTCTTTGAAGTTTATTGTCAAGGCTTTCAGAAACGAGGGCCAAGCTTTCTTATTGGGTTCCGGAGAATCTAGTCAGGCACAAGATGATGAGTCATTTTCGTGGAGGGAGCTCGAAGAACTGTTACAGGAATACGAGGACTTGTTCAGAGAACCCAATGGTCTTCCTCCTAGCCGTACACAGGACCATGCCATCTTGTTCAAGCCTGGCAGTCAGGTACCCAACATTCGGCCCTACAGGTATCCTCACTACCAAAAATCTGAAATAGAAAGATTAGTTGCTGAATTGCTTGATAATGGGATGATTAGACACAGTGTTAGCCCCTACTCGAGTCCTGTGATTCTAGTCAAAAAGAAAGATGGTAGTTGGCGGGTATGCGTCGATTATAGGGCACTTAATAAGTTGATTGTCCCAGATAAATTTCCTATTCCGGTAGTAGATGAGTTGCTGGATGAATTAGGGGAGTCAATAGTGTACACCAAACTTGACTTGAAATCCGGATTCAACCAGATTAGGATGAGGGCAGAGGACATCCCCAAGACTGCCTTTAGGACACATGAGGGTCATTACGAATATTTGGTGATGCCATTTGGCCTCACCAACGCAGCCTCTACCTTTCAATCCCTTATGAATGACGTATTAAGGCCATTCCTCAGGAAATTTGCTTTAGTATTTTTTGATGACATTCTTATATACAGCAAGAGCCGTGAGGAACATCTAGTTCATTTGGAACAGGTTTTTCAAGTACTTCGTAAGCATGTCCTGTTGGCTAATAAAAAGAAATGTAGTTTCGGTAAGGGCCATGTAGAGTATTTGGGGCACATTATATCAGCTGAAGGAGTTCGGGCAGATCCGAATAAAATTAGTGCCATGGTTAATTGGCCAGCCCCAAAGAATGTTAAGGCATTGAGGGGCTTCTTGGGGCTCACTGGATATTACAGGAAATTTGTAAAGGACTATGGAAAAATTGCTAAGCCTTTGACTGATTTGCTGAAGAAGAATGAGTTTAAATGGTGTCTTCTTGCTGAGCAATCTTTTACACAGTTGAAAGAATTAATGAGTACCGTACCAGTTCTTGCACTGCCAGATTTCTCCAAGGTTTTTACAGTAGTGACAGATGCTTCTGGGAAGGGTATAGGAGCAGTTTTGACACAAGATGATAGGCCATTGGCTTACATCAGCCAAGGTTTCTCTCAAAGGGCTCAAAACAAGTCAGTATATGAAAGGGAGTTGATGGCTATTGTGTTTGCAGTGCAGAAATGGAGACACTATTTGATGGGCAGGCACTTCATTGTAAAAACTGACCAAAAGAGTTTGAGATTCCTTTCTGAGCAACGTATTCTAGGAGAAGACCAACAAAAGTGGACCTCCAAGCTTTTAGGATATGATTTTGAAATCCAGTATCATCCTGGAAGACAAAATCAGGTTGCAGATGCTCTTTCTAGGCAGATGCAAATGACCATGGTGTCTCAAGTGCAGCTGCCTGACTTGACTCAGTGGGAGGCTGAGGTTCAGCTTGATCCAGTGCTCAGAAAAATTATGCAGGACCTTATTATTGATCCAGAACAGCATGTGGGGTTTAAATTGAAGGAAGGGAGGCTGTTTTTTAAGGATCGGCTAGTCTTATCAAAGGAATCCAGATTTATACCTCTCTTACTCAAGGAGTTTCATGACACATCCATAGGGGGGCATTCTGGTTACTTCCGTACCTACAAGAGAATGGCTGGTTTAATCTATTGGGAGGGTATGAAGCGCACCATTCAGAAATATGTGGCTTCTTGTGAGGTTTGCCAGCAAAATAAGGTTCAAAACCTTTCACCTGCAGGGTTATTACAGCCCCTCCCAATACCCACTAAGGTTTGGGCTGATATCTCCATTGATTTCGTGGGTGGGCTGCCACGAGCATATGGTGTTGATACAATTTTTGTGGTGGTGGACCGTCTCACCAAATATGCTCATTTCCTCCCCTTGAGCCATCCCTATACGGCTAAAGATGTTGCTGAGTTGTTTATTAAGGACATCGTTCGACTTCACGGTTTCCCTCTCACCATTGTCTCGGATAGAGATAGAGTGTTTTTGAGCTCGTTTTGGTCAGAATTGTTCAAGGCTGCTGGGACCAAGTTACATTATAGTACGGCTTATCACCCACAAACTAATGGTCAGACGGAAGTGGTTAACCGTTGTTTAGAGACATACTTGAGGTGTTTTTGTAGTCCTAAACCCAAGAGTTGGCCCAAATGGGTACATTGGGCAGAATTTTGGTACAACACCACCCACAAGGACTCAACTGACATGACCCCATTCAAGGCTCTATATGGTAGTGATCCCCCACATATTTTTAAGGATGCTCAGAATGGCTCAACGGTTGATGCTGTTTGCCAGCTCCTTCGCGAGCGCAATCTTATTTTGAATGATTTACAACAGCATCTTTTAAAGGCCCAAAATCGGATGAAGGAGCAAGCAGATCACCATAGGAGGGATTTGCAACTCTCTGTTGGGGACCTTGTTTACTTGAAATTACAACCTTATAGGCTCAAGACTATTGCCAGAAAGGTTAATGAAAAGTTAAGCCCAAGGTATTATGGACCTTACCCAATCTTGGAACGTATTGGTGAATCAGCTTACAGGATGAAGCTCCCAGATGATTGCAAGGTCCACCCTGTATTCCATGTATCACTCCTCAAGCCAGCTGGTTGTCCTAGGCCTAATTCACAGCCCCTACCTTCTGTCTTAACAGAGGAGTGGGAGCTAAAAGTGGAACCAGAAAGCTTGGTGCGATGGAGACGCTCCAACAGGGGATTTCTGGAGGTGTTGATCAAGTGGGTTCATCTCCCTGAGTTTGAAAATACATGGGAGCAATTTTCTGTCATCAATCGTCAATTCCCTAATTTCAACCTTGGGGACAAGGTTCTTAAAATGGGAGGGAGTATTGATACAGCCCAGCCCATTAAAGTGTACAAAAGAGACAACAATAGAAGAGTTTGGGCCTCTGCTGTGGCCTCCACTGCTGCTGACTCAGCAACAAATGCAACAAATGCCCATCCTACCCTCCAACAGAATGTAGAGCTGGCACCAATTGGTTAAGAAGGGAAGCGTGGTGCTGCAGTGACTATCGGGTAGCATTTTCTGGATTGGAACTTAGGAGAGTGTGGAGTCTCTCGAATACTCCTCATTATCATTTCCTTCTGTTTCTTTTATCTTTTCCTTTAAGTGTAATTTGCTTTTTGAGATACAAAGAGTGGAATAGTGTAATTTGTTTCTGAGAACGATTGAATTACATACTGTAACACATATACAGACCCATAATATAGCAATTTGAATTTCTTTTCCAGAATTGTTTGTGTGATTTGGTTTTATTGTTGAGAGGTCTGTATCAGGATGTAAATGGGCCGAGCGGCTTGTCAAGATCCCAAGGCTTGACTTGCTTTAAGCTTGGCTTGGCCTGTCTTGCTTAATAAATAAAACGAGCTCAAACTTTGAAAAAAGCTTGTTTAGCAAACAAGCCCAAGCCTATTTAATGAGATTTGACTTGAAAGCCTGTGAGCTGGCCTGATAAATTATTATAATAAATAATATCTTTTTATGCCATTGAATCATTTGTTTGTTTTGGATATGTAGAGTTGGAGATGGTGACTTGTATTCAAATGATATTGGAGAGGGTAAATTTTGGGTTCTATACAAGTTTCATGTGGGTGGGTCTGTGTGATTCTCATGAGCTGGATCAATATTTAAGAAGAAATTGTGGAACTCATTATTTGATCATGAAATCTCGACTTTATTGTACCTTGAATTGGTTCCAAACTAGCCCATGAATCGAATCTCTAGGGGGATAATTGAATGAATTGAAAATGTTATTTTTTTGTTTCGGCTAGATAGCATGAAAGATGTAGTTATATGTGGACTGTGATGGTTCTATGATTGTTTTTTCTCTGATGAAGAATACATAATTTGATGATTTATAGTCTCAACATTAGGACGTATATGAGTTCGGAAAAAATACATTTTATAATTATAAATGAACCAAGCCAAACCTTTAATTTTTCATAAACAAGCCAAGCCTAGAATTTAGCTAGCACCAGGCTAACGGGCCAAGCCAAGCTTAAAATATTTTTCATAGGCTTGGCTCGGCCCAGCTCATTTACACCCCTATATATGACCCCTTTAGTTTTAAAACCTAAACTTCACTATGTTTTGCAAATGGTTATATTTCATCATTAAATTTATGTATTTTATCTCATGCTTGTGAAATAAATAATGATATTTACTGTTAGAGAGACATAATATAAAAACCATAGATGTACCTTCACGAAACAGCTTAAGCTTTTAGGTAAATTGGTTGCTTTACATGGTATCAAAGCTTCCGTGACCACAGGGTCGTGAGTTTAATTCTCACCGCCCCCCATTTCTAGTAGAATTAAGTCAACATAAGGCAGAATAAAAAAATAGGCCTGTGTAATATCCACGCTTCAAGTCCAAAGAGCTCTTACATGAGGGGATATGTTAGAGAGATATAATATAAAGTCATTGATGGGTCTTCACTTAAAAGATTAAGCTTCTAGCTGAATTGGTTACTTTACGTTTACATCATGTTATAAATTTCTAAGAATTCTTGTTTATGCACATATTTTATTGGTTTTGTTTATATTGTTTTCTTTCATTGTCCTAACATGTTTATAACGTAGTTTTTAAAGATCAAACCACTTGTGCATTGTTTGTTTTCCCTCCTAGTTCATTTGGATTGGGTTTCCATCTAGATCACACCAGGCAACTGAGTTGCAGGTTGTTAGAAGTTGCAGTCCTTCACGGTAAATTTGTTTTTGGTAGGCCTCCATTGTGTAGGTGGCCTTTTGATTTCTTTTGGAGCTCAAGGCATTTTGCAGCTATAGAAGATTAGTTTGTAATTATTTTGAGTTGTATTAAATATTTCAATACTTGAGCATTATATCTAGTTTAATACCAGTGGGCTGTATATATATCCTAACAGGTGCTAATTATTTTGGGATGTTAAACTCACTGGAGAAACTCTGCTGAGATTTAGGTAAATTTTGCTAAATATTTTTTTTTGATAGATAGACTTATGAAGCTAAAAGGTATTTGGATTAACTTAGCCTCTGCACCAGGCATGGCTAGGGACTAGGACATAACTATTTATAATCCTCTAACAGCCTAATACCTTATTTTTCATGACCATTCTTTAATAGCTTAAAGTAATAACCAAATGCATAATTAAATCACCTTGGATCTGAAGAGTCAACATCAACAATAACTATATCCATTTTTGTAGCTTCTACAATCTCTACATGAGATGCAGTTGAACTCCCATTTGAAGGAGACTCGGTGTGACTAGAATTATTACTTTTTCCATGAACCTGAGCTGCTTCAGAACTGGCAATTTCTCGGACAAACTGGATCCCATCAGCTATATGCACCTGGATTTCCATAGTAATGAGATTTAGTAGACAATGTTGTGACGTCTCCATCCCAAGATTAAAAAAAAACACTCAACATGCTTTATCTGCTGTTACCACATTTTTATCATTCTCCATACTCAACATATTTAAACCAGTGTTTATAACTGTATAAAAATTCATGAAATAAAAATAACTACTTGCAGCAGTCAACAGCATATGATTCATGTAGGGATAAATAATCTTTTGTTTCATGTGGATATTTCCTTTGTGGAAGTTAGTAATCTGGCTTTACTTCTTTGGTTCATCCAACTTGGATTTAGAGGCTTTCACCTAGATTTTTTGGTGTTGATTGAGCAATAGGTTTAACCATTTTTGTTATCCCCTGTCCCCCCCTCCCCAAAAGGAAAAAAAGAAAAGAAAAAGTTTTCTGTTACCCCTCCAATTTTAATGTTTTTCACTGTCCAAATATGTAAAGTTCATTTCTCACAAGCAAAACTTTCAAAGGATCTATAAGTACCGTTAAACCTTGAGAACACAGACATTGATGTATATTTAACCACCTTTAAGCGTTTATCCTCCACAAGACTGAAGTAGTCCCTTGCAATATCAACAATTACGGGGTCCAACTCCACCGCCTGAGATATAAATTAATAACAAGCCATGTGAAATCATATAAAATTATTCCTTAGACTAAACCGTTAGGGACTCTAGGTATGTATTCTAATTTAGTTCCCTCCCTTCACTTGAAATATATATATATATATATATATATATATATATATATATATATATATATATTGTAAAGAACCAATTCAACCCAAAAGCTTAAGCTGTTGGGTGAGGATTTTTTAATGGTTTTATATATCTCAACACGCCCCCTCACACGAGAGCCCACTGGGCTTGAAGAGTGGACAATGCACATGCCCACCTACTTGTGCGAAGAAAGAAATTCCACTAGAAAGAAAGTGAGGGGCGGTGAGGATCGAACCCGGTACACCGAGGCTCTGATACCATGCAAAGAACCAATTCAACCCAAAAGCTTAAGCTGGTGGGTGAGGATTTTTTAATGGTTTTATATATCACAACATATATATATATATATATATATATATATATATATATATATAACATATTACCTCAATTTCCAAACAGGGGATACACCCGTGAAGAAACATAGGAAGTAAACCTGCTCCAAGACCTAGTATTACTGCTTTTACCTGAGATATGCCATTAGTATGTATCAGCAATAATCAAAAGCAAAAAAATGTCTTAGAGCATGTAAAGAAATTTGGCATGTAATTAGCATATCTTAATAACAAGCAACTAAAACATACAACAGACCGAAGAGAGCGGATAAGATATCCTCACACGTAGATAATAAAAAGAGGATTTTAGGTATCTGTCCACATAGGTAGATATTTAATACTAGCGGGTTGTGTGTATATATATATATATATATATATATATATATATATATATATATATATATTGTAGCATGCACACCCTAATACTACTCATTATACATGTGCTTTAAGTCTAACAGATTATACATGCACTAGAAACATTTAATTCTAACACTCCCCTCAAGCCAGAACATATATGTCAATTGCATGCCTTCTTCCATCCTCCAAAACCAGGTGCACTAGTCTCTATTGTTCGCTGAACATTCTCTTCCTCTTCATGTCTTCAGATGTACTTACTTTATTCATTACCTTACTCTAAGCAAGGATAAGTTCACCATTCACAAAATCTCTTAAATGAATATTTCTTGATTACTTCTGACTGTAGACCGGCTTATCACTACCGCACTCCTGACTTTAAAATAGTCTCCCCCCCCCACAAAAACAAAAATAAATAAATACACACTGAAAATAAATACATACTGAACTTGCTTTGTCTGCTTCCTTCTTCTCATCTACTTTTTATATGCATCATGACATTGATACTTTGCTTCCAATTGGTCATTTTTTTTATCCAATACTTGTCTCGACTCCTCCCTTACTCATAAATCAATAAAGACCAAGATAGCAACTTGTTGATGCATCTATTTACCCAGTTGATCAACCAGTCAACCCTGTTGCTCCTAACTTAATTCCTAGCCCTCCTAGTGACTGATCACCTACTTTGTTGGACTCTCTTGCTCCTCTCCCTGCAGTGGAACTGCCTATAGCATTCTGCGAAGGTATTAGGCTTAATCATAACCTTAATTCTCTTTATGTTTGTCATTTGCATTATCATTGTTTATCTCATTCCTATTATGCCTTTATGTCATATTAGGCTTCTGTGTCAATACCTAAAACAACAGGTGAACCTCTATCCGATCCTGGACAGCAACAAGCTATGCTTCATGAAATAGCTGCTTTGCACTCTAGTAGTAGCCAAGAACTTGTCCCCTGACGTCCTAGCAAAACAATTGTTGGTTGTTGATGGCTTCACCGTTTAGACTATCAAGATTGGACCCAACAGAGAGGTTGACGATTTAAAAGCTCAATCGGTGGCCAAAGGACATACACATATATTCCACCTCAACAGTGAATGAGGAAATTCACAAAAAAATGAGGAAATCTTGGTTTAAAAAAGTTATTGATTATGAACAAGTAACCACTTGTAAATAAGTGATTACTCATTGTTAGAGTATATGTCATTGCATGTTTTTGAAAGCTGAACATGTGTTTGATGCAAATCGGTTTGCACCAGTGTTAATGTAACAGCACTGACAGAACTGTCAGGATTCTGCTGTGACAGAATTGGTTAGTTGTCAGAGGAGTTAGAACTCTTCAAGTTTGCAATTAATCAAAATCTCAGTTCCACACAGACTTCTTTCTCATTTTCTCTCTTTCTGTTCTCTTTCAATTTCTATCAGAGTTCACAAATAAGTGATTACCATTTTCCCACTTGTTGCCACGCTTTCCATGTAAGAAGATATTAACGCGAATCCTGATATAATCCCTGTATGATAAGAACTAGCCACATAGCCATGATAGACTGTCAAGTGGCTGCTTGCTCCTGTAACATTAGAGGAAAAAATATTAAATTGGCACGAGTGAAGTTATCAGCAATCAGCAAACATTGCAAAACTTGAATGGGAAAATATTGAATATTGTTTCTGAATAATACTGCACAATGTGCACATGAGTTTCAATCTAATATATAGATCTAAATAATTATTTTCCTAATATAATGACAAAACTAAGTTAACAGAATATTCTATAACAATTTATAGAGAATATCATGTGGTGAAGTGTGTTAGACTACTGTGGGACTTATTACAATAGTAAACTTCAAAAAAAAAAAAAAAAAAGAATGATTCTGGAATTGGAAAAATTCCATGAAAATTCAATAAATGCTAAAAATAAAATTAGTTTCATTCGAAATCATCTTTTGACACTAGAAAGGATTCAATAAAAGGGCAAATGATGAATACAAATCACCATCTTTTGACAGTAGAAAAAGTATATCTATTTAACAACGGATTGAAAAGTTTAGTTTCAATACTAGAGTATTATAAAATCTGATCCAAAATGGTTTTACAATAATTCCATCTCTAGCTTCCACATGAAATTCTTTACACCATCATGTGAGCAATGTCTAATTGAACCCTACACCAATGGCAATCAGACTAGGACACAATAATGATACCAATGTTTTGACAGGCACATTTACTGATGATTTACGATATAATTTCCAAAGAGCCTTCCAATACCTCTACATTGACTATAGATCGTTTGGATGAGATTTCCAATCAATACGAGGTTTAGCCTATTATCAGTGGCAAGTAAAGCACAGCAAAGAAGTATGCACAACTACACAGCTAACATAAAACATTGCCTACAACACCTTTTTTCCGAAAATAATTTGTTTTTATAGAGAAATAGAGGGAAAAATGCAATGAAAGAGATCCTCATTCCTCTTAATCTTATATAATAAATTAACAAACTAACAGGATTTGACAAGAGCATTGGAGCAAAATTTAAGGTAGCATCAGCAATGAACATAAAACGGTGATTTTAAATATACAGAAGGAAAGAGGAAAAAAGTTACCACCATTCCGTCTTTGAGATCCCCTTTTCTTAGATTTAGAAGATGAGTTGGTTTTCTTCCTCCCTGTCTCACCGACCGATTTGATAGGTAACTGTTCATCTTTCAGCAGAGCTTCAGACTGCACCAAATTTGCAGCTCTGTCGAATACAAGACGTCGAAACACCAACTCTCTAGAAGGAAAAATACAACTGAGTTCACTATCAACATTTTCATAAACTACATCTTCAACAATAATTGATCCAGTTAATGAAGATGTGACCTGCAAAACACAGATAATTATTGATGATATAATGATAATACGAGGATCATTTAATACAAGATGAGCATGATATAAAAAGTGGAAATCACGAAAGCAAAAGACCAGTGAATAAATACCTTTTAATTATTATTGATGAGGGCTGTTCTTAAAATATTAATAGAATAAAGGGACAAGAGACACTCTAATAGATCTATAAAGTTGGGGGGGGGGGGAGGGGGTAAAAGGATGAAAAATCAATTAAGAACATGAGCTCAGTACAACACTCCACACTCTCTAAAGTCAATGAAGAACCCACAATGAAACCAAGGCTGAACACCATAAAAAGAAGCCAAGTAAGTAGTTAAGAATGATATTTCTTGTAGAATACTTGAGTTAATCTTCATAAATATACACCAGAAGTATTGATAGAAAAGAAAGATACGAAGGGAAAAAAGGAACAGTAAAGAAAAGGGAAAAGACAACATGGAGAATACAAAGTTTAAGGAGAGAAATGGGAGGATCAGAAGGAGAATGACAATCAACCAGCAATAGTATTTTTTTATAAAAGAAAATTTTATGCAAGGAAAGAAACAGTATAAAAAAGGCAGAGACCTGTGTAAGGAAATTTCAGCAAAATTAATGTAATGAAGCACTAGCAAGTTCAAAGGGTAGGAAGAAGCACAAAAAATAAGTCAGAATAAGCTGGGAATTAGCTAAAATACAAAGAGAAGAGATTAAACTTAGCTAAGATACACATAGCAGTGATTAAACTGAACTGAACTATATAAGCTTAATTAAATAAAGCATCTATAAGCAGAGGTTGCATAAAACAAATTCACATTCAAAGCATTCTTACAAAACTAACAACTATTAAAGGATTTATACAACTCAAAGCATTAAAATAAAAAATAACAAGATTAAAAGCACTCACGTTAGAAATAACCTACACTCAACAATCAAAACTGTAGAGAAAGAGAATGCAGTGTGTTTGTTACCCTCTCTTCTAGATTATTTATACTGAGAGCTCCATGAGAAAGAGACAAATGTCTATAATGAGCTTGGACATATCACTCATTCAGATCACTTTGCATGATTTCTGATGTGAGTCAATCATGTAGCATAAAACATCAGGCATGAAATCTGCAATATTGTCACTCATTTTTTTTTTTTTGCATGAACCTAGATAGGAATAACTAAATCACAGTTGCATGACGACATGGAACCCACTCCCAAGAGAAAAAAAATGAAGAAGTAGAAGTAGTAGTAGAAGAAGAAGAAGAAGAAAGAAACAGAGAGAGAGAGAGAGAGAGAGAGAGAAAGAACAAAATAGGAACCTTACCAATTACCAAGCATCTAAGCAATCATCTAAACCAACCACTAGATCACAGAAAGAAGCATTAGGCTTTCCCCCCAAAGAAAAACCTAAATACACAAGGCGCCACAACAAAAGATAGCAAACCCAGCCAGCATCACACAACAATCCAAAAGAATGAAGCATTAGAGTTTGACTGGGATTAGAAGGTGTGAAAGTTCTCTCCAAAGCTTCAGCAGGACTTTACACCCCCATAAAATACCTCCTGCATCCTTCCATTTAAATACAAGACTTGAGTTGAAAAAGTTAAGAGCGCTGGCACCTGGTCCTATGTTGACTAACAACCTATGTGACTGAATCAAGCACAATTCACACAAAACCATAACAGAACAGAATATCGCAACTCTCTAGAAACCCTAGTGGAAATCCACAGCTCCCTCTAAGGTCAAGTCTTCGATTGGGACTGCGGTACACAGAATTAATACTAATGACAAGATGCAGATGTGTAGGCCGCATATGGCTCTTTTGCTTGATATGTGTATAATGTGTTGTACTTACCGAGAATCATTTCCCGACCAGTTCCTACATTTTTCTGCTACAGTTTCTGATGCACCCGAGCTGACTCGCTTGGATTGGACATTTCCATAATTTATTTCTTTATTTAGGGGATTTTAATAATTACTAGTTATTTCCTTTTTGTTATTTAAGATTATGTTTGAGTGTGCGTTGATTGTGCGTTATCTCCTTTGATTGCGCATGATTATAGTTATTTACTTTTTTTGTTATTTTTGTTTTTGCCTATTTAAGGCTTGGAGAACCCTATTGTTATTAGGTTGTTTTTTGGTTAATAAAAATTAAGAAAAGAGAAATAGTATTTTCTCACAATCCTTGTATTTGTTTTTACTTTTGTTTAGCCAAATTGGTTACTGCTCCGACATTATTTGGTAATCAGAGCTCTGGTTGTCACATAAATGGCTGAACAGAACAATGGCGGTCGAGGTCGAGGTCATGGACGACGGGGTCGAGGCGACGGCGGCGATAGAGGGCATGTTAACACCCTTAACGTCGACGGCAAACAACCACACATTGACGTGCGACACACCATAATTGTAGCAATGGCTGCTACATTGGCAGAACATGGTAGGCGAATTCAGGAGCTCGAACAACTATTTGCCCAAACACAGTTGGACGAGTCAGATGAAGGAAGGGAATCTGAAAGATCATCTCATGAGGAGGAAAGGAGCAAAAACTCATTCTGGAATTGGAATGAGGAGGGACAAGGACGAAGTCAACCTCGAAATCAATCTTTTTTTGCTAATATTGGGGTGAAGATTGAGATCCCGGAATTCGAGGGCACCACTCATACAGATGAGTTTATCAACGGGTCACACACCATCGAAAAGGTCTTTGACATCATAGACTTGACAGAAGACCGGAAGGTCCCGATCTATGATGAATATGATGAAGAGCAAGATGGTGAGAATCTTGTTATGGATGCTCTAATTTATGACGAGTTCCCTATCTACGATAAGTATGATTGGGAGCAAGACGATGAGAATCCAAAGATAGAAGAAATCTCTTATATTAATTTCGGTGGAAAATCAGTTATTAGAAATTCTAATATCTCTGACGACAAAGATGAAGTTCTACCCCAGTATTATGAATTTGGGGACAACGAGCATAACAGCCTCATGCTCCATGGAGATAAAGATTTAACTTTTGATAAAAGTTTAATTGGAGATCGTCAGGGACAATGGGAATTACTGTTACATCAGACAAAAATTTCCAAAGACGGATCACAGATGCGATCATTGAACCAAACTATGGGCAATAATCCTTTTGGAATAGTTTATGGGTTTTGTCCAGTTACTCCCTTAGAAGAACTCACAATATTTCTAGTTCCCAAGCAGTTCAATACGAATGCAGGCGAGCGTATCAAGAAAGAATTGCATTCACAAGTCCTAATCTTAATTAGGGAATTTGGTGATATTGTACTAGAAGAATTGCCACCTGGGTTACCACCTGAAGAAGTTCATATCAATGAAGACGAAGCAGATTTGAGGGCGAATCTTTTTCAAGTGGGAGAGAATGATGCACCCGAGCTGACTCGCTTGGATTGGACATTTCCATAATTTATTTCTTTATTTAGGGGATTTTAATAATTACTAGTTATTTCCTTTTTGTTATTTAAGATTATGTTTGAGTGTGCGTTGATTGTGCGTTATCTCCTTTGATTGCGCATGATTATAGTTATTTACTTTTTTTGTTATTTTTGTTTTTGCCTATTTAAGGCTTCGAGAACCCTATTGTTATTAGGTTGCTTTTTGGTTAATAAAAATTAAGAAAAGAGAAATAGTATTTTCTCACAATCCTTGTTTCGTTCTTCTTTCTGTTTAGCCAAATTGGTTACTGCTCCGGCATTAGTTTCTTTATGGAATTCCTTATTCGGCATTTTTGGGGAATGTACTAGATCCCTAGACCAATTCTTGATGATTAGCTTTTATGGTCTTGGTAGAAGAGGCTAAATTGCTGTGGTAATGTCCAACCTATGCTATGTTTTGGTGCATTTCGTTGAAGGATAACTCATTTTCTAGGACATTTCTTTGGTAGAACATTTGATTAGGGATAACATTATGCATTGAATTTCTAATTAGTGTAAAGCACATGGCATTTTTAATGGGATCTCACTACCATATATGATGACAGATTGGGCAGCTTTGCTTTGCTCCATTGAATTTCCTTTTCTTCTTGGTTATTTTCTGCTTTCTTCTTTTATTTAGGAGGATCCTTATCCTCCCTTCTCTCTGTAATTTTGTCTCTTCATATTGCTGAATTTTTTATTTTATTAAAATAAAAATTAATAAACAACAACAATCCTCCCTTGAAACTAAGCAATGAAGTAATATGGAATCCATTGTGCTCAAAGTTACTTTTATACACTGTAAAATCAGATTGCTAAAAAGCACCCTCTTCTCCCATGTTGTATATTTAAAATACAAGGATTAATTGCAGTCCAAATTAAGAGTCACACAGCCCTCACAGACAGAGACAGAGTTCCATTGATCAAAATAACAACAAAAAAGAAACAGCATTATGTACATTGTCACTAACCTGGTGAACAATGTTTCGTTCCTTGATCCCCTCACTTGCCATCATGAAACTGTAGACATATATTCAAGAATTTAAGAGAAAAGATTTAATTCATGAAGTGTATAAGTATGAGAACAGCATCTATAAAAAACTGGCTTAGACTGTAGTAAAAAGTGTAACACATAGCGGAACATGTTTCAATATTTTGGCATTAATAGATTAACAGAATATAATGAATATTTAGATTCAAACTGTTCAAAATGGAGGAAAATCACATAAAAGCAACTGGTACAAGATACGGACGGTATTTGAGCTCCATTCTCATTTTCTGCAGGTGCCAACTGTTTAACCAAAGGAGACAAATCTTTCTGAAAAATGATAAAAAAACACAATTCAGTAAAAAGCAGTGTTGTTAACCTGTTAGAATAGCATACCCCAAGAAGCATAATTTAAGAGGATGTTTCTACCTGAATCTCATCCATGCTGGCATTTGTATGGCTGGCATCCAAGAAAACCTAAAGTTGCAGAGATTTACTTAGAAATTTCAATTAGAAAAGTAAAGTAAAAATACTCAAAAGTACCAGCAAACTGTAATGTTATAATAAAGTACCATTATGAGACGAGCTGCTTTGGAGCTTCTGACCACCATCCACTGTCCTTCTTCAGAAAAGAAAAGCCATTCCCGAGCACGAGTCTGAAATTTAACATTCAGTCATGAAATTGATACAGAATAACTGCATCATTTGGAGCACTAGTAGTAAATTGCAGACGGATATAAAAAAAAGTAGATTCTGTGCAATCTCCTATACAAATGCATATTGATGAACATCTTAATCCAAAACAAATAAAATAAAATTACACGAAAGAAAAATAAATAAAGGAAGAACATAAGAAATGCAAGAAACTCTGTCTAGTATCAAAAAATTAACCAACCAGTATCCTTATAGTCTTGTATAATAACAATTAATGTGATCCTAAATGCATCAGAAACTACATCTAAAGAATTAAATAAAACAATTACACTTTGATCATTTCCAATATGAACAAGCTTGAGGCCAGTAAGAATTGAAATAAGAAAACTTTTTTCTCGGATAATTTGAAAATAACAAATACAGAACTGGCCATGATTCTTCCTAGTTTCAAAAAATATTTTCAGCAGCAGATTACAATTAAATGCAAATTGGCCATGATTGTTTCTCTTCTGATAATTATTTCCCATTTATTCAATTGTTAACACCATCATGCATGAATCTGAAGTGAAGGATCACTAATTCAATGTGAAATTTAAGAGCTGACATACTAAGAGAAATTTTTTCTTGATATAAAGTTTGTAGGAATGCTTGAACAGAAAGCTAAAAGGGATCTCCAATAATACACACCTTGGGCACAATGAAAACCCCACAGTGATATGTAAATGGGTCAGACTGTTCCTCAGCATCAAGAACTACAGCTCTATAAGAAAAAAGAGAGCACCCTTGTCCACCCAAAGTTAGCTGCAATCGCCGACCTTGGGAAAGCTTTTTCAGTTCTTCTTGCAGATCTTCCACAGAGTATAATATATCAGAGCTACTGGAGTATTTTTCACGAATTTGATTCTCATTTTTAAGAGCTTCATGTAGTCCAGAAGTCTTCAACATATGACAAAACAAAGCATAAACGGAAGACAATAAAAAATATGCTAGTAATAGAATATGTATAAAACATCTTACAAAATCTTCAGAGTATCTTTAGAATATCATGCATATATTATAGGATTAATTAGTCCTTTAACAGAGGAGCAATCTTAGGAGTTATCCCAAATTTTATTATGTTTCCTAACCTTTTACCCTAATTTGATTAGGGTTGGGAGTCTTATTGCATTGGTGGGCTTGGGCTCATAAAGGTAGTCCTACCCAATACTTGACCTAATTCTCTGTATAAATAGTATTAGAGCTTACTATTTTACACACATGAAATCAATTCAATATCACAGTATTCAGAGCCTCTTTTGTCTCTATACCTATTCCCTATTTAAACCCTACAACTTCAATAAAAATTACCACCCATTCTCTACAGCCATAACATTTAACACACTAGCTATAGTGCTATATATGCAGCAAACAGATGTTACATTAATCATCCATGAATCCTTATTTTAAGAAATCACTTATGCCCATGAGCAATTGAACAAAAAGCAGCAGAATCGGCTCAGATAGTACCTGTTTTGAATTACAATGAAGCGACGAATTATGAAGTAATGATATAATTTGGTGCAATAAAGTAGACAGCTCCTTCTCCACAACCACCATGAATGTTTGAAGGCTAGGTTTACTAGAAGACTTCAAAGGTATGGCATCAACACTCATTTTCCAACCAAGTCGGAACTTTGAGAAAAGTAGACCTGAAAAGCACAAATTAGTTATCTTTACCCTCCAGCCATGCAAAACCAGGCCAAAAATAAAAAAAAGATCAAATGCAAAACCAGTTCCAGCAAATCATTTCATTGCAAGTAATTAAGCTCCCTGTCTAGGTGCACTACAATCAATTCAAAAAGAAATTAATATAACATACAATAACTTCTGTGATAACATGTTCTTTTAAGTTAGAGATCCAGGAGATAGAAGGCGTTTTGTTCTAAAAAGTTTATAAGGGTTAGAAACCCCAAAACATAAACTGCGAGTGCATGTTCAAAGGAGTTTGGAAAATGAGTACCCAATATGAATCCTCTTCCGTGTATCAGTAAGGACTTTTGTGGCTAATACATAAGGGAAAGCTTGAATAGTGAGTACCACATATGAATCCTCTTCCATATATGTCTTGCGGCTAACACATAAAGGAGGTGGATTCAGGGCTATCTGATGTACAATATGAAAAAAATATAGAAACATTTTATCTATTAAAAGAGTCATGTTGTTAACAAGCAGGGGAAGTAATTTTTCCCATGATTCGAATGAGTTGTGCTACTCCTAAAACAATGAAGGAGTCAAGGGAAACTATTTTATGCAAAAAAAACCAGATTCAATTAGTGGAACATGTATCTTCAGAGTAATATTTGCATTTCTAAATGGATAACTTAATCTGGGGTAAAGGAAGACAAAAACTTGTGCAATTGAAACAAGCACCATGTAATCAAACGAAAATACCATCACAGCCCGGTAGTGTTTTCAGTTATATTTTCTACATATCACAAATTTTAAATTTTATAATTTATGGAGAGAAAGAAAAATTGAGAAAACATACCTAGTACATGAGATTCAGCCAAGGTAAGGCACACGAACTTTCCCCCAGGCTTTAGAACTCTCTTTACCTGGAAATATAAATCAGATTAAGCTAACAAGCACAAAATATTGAAATCCCACCACCAACAGGTCTATATTATTATCTATAGAAACAGATAAAATCCGAGAAACCTCTGACAGATACTGATTTCCCAATTTTGGACCAAGCTCTGGCTCCATTAAAGCATCCAATCCACCTTTATCAATAATGGCATCAAACGTCTCATCTTCAAACTGCACAGTGGTAGCCAAAGGACAAGAATAAAAACCATAGTGTAAAGAAATTGAGACAAAAAGCTAATTGTGAAAGAAATGAAAGGAACAAAACACAGTGGGGAAGATAAAATATAAATATCCTCCAAATATACATCATTGAAAATGAGAGTGAAATTTAAACACATGATATTTTCTCCAATCCAAGATTCATAAGTGTAAGAGTGTACTAGATTGTATCCTATCGTGACGGTGTGACTGTTACTCACAGTCACTGTCAGTCACAGCTGGTAATCGCAGCATTACCAAGCCTCTGATCAGTTAGGTAGTTAGCAGTCCGTTAAGTTCTCATGTAATCTGTTACTGCTGACATGGCCATTCTGTTAACTTCTATCATGCCTAACTAACTCTGTGAATAGGTCTCTGTACTCTCATTTTCAGTTTTTCTCTCTTACTCTGTTTCTCTCTCTTCTCAGTTTGTCGCCTCTTAATGATTAGAATACTCTTTCTACAAACATAAATCTTTGAACCAAGACAATGGAGAATGGGAATTCACCTGCATGGCGGTCACGTCCATGACTCGCCAGCGCATGTCCGGGCGGTGGCGGACGTTGCGGCGGAGCATGTCGGAGATGACGACCTTGGAGAAATCGATGTTGGTGATGGAATTGTAACCGGCGTCGTAGAGATGCTCGGAGAGGCGAGAGTTACCGCAAGCAGGAACGAGCAAGTGAAGATGTTGAAGGTTGAGGAGGGTTTGGAGTTGGGAGAGGAGTGGGTCTCGGAGGTCAGGCCATTCAGCGTACCACTCGAAGGAGTCATCTACACCTCGAATGGTGAAGAACTTGTCCCAGTTCTCTTTGCTCGTGAAGTCTCCTAGGGTTTCCAGAAGATCCTCTGATACACCCTTCGATCCCATTCCTTCTACTGTCAATGGCAGTGAGTCTGTGAGTGGGTTTTACAAGGGTATATGTTTGTATGTGTATTGTATTGGTCCTTTTTCACTTCACAAAGAGGATTTTATTAGGCCATCATGACTTTAGGGCATATAAACTCCACATCCAATTAATTGTGTGAACGTTAAAATTTCCGTGTGCCATTTCATGTAGTAATTCCATTGAACTCAGATGCTATATACTAACAACACCTTTTTTTTCATTTTTAAAGCGTCACTTGACTCACTCCCCAATATTTCGACACTTTTCAATAATTTGATATGTTTTGATATTTATAATATTTGAAATTTTATTATATATAATAAAAAATTGATTGATGTTTTATCAAATTAATATAATAAAAAATAAAAATAGATACAGAATAAATCTCAATGAAATGCATAAGAAATTTTCAAATTAAAAATATAATTATAAATATTTATATGTTAAGTTTCTTTGTAAAATTGATTAGTATTATAAATTTAGTTTTTTTAATTATTAAATATAATATATACTACATAAATTAAAATATTATTTAATATCAAAATATGTTCTAACATGTCGAAATCTCATTTTTTTTATAATTAACATGTCAGAGTATCATGTTATGTCATGTCGCTTCTCGTATTCTCTATCGATATCAGTGCAACATAGCTCACATATGGTAGTTCTAATCATTTCACATTATACACTAAAATCAAAACAAACCAAATAAAAATCTATTGATAACTAAACAAATATGATTTCTCATAAATAAATTTATATTTTTAACATAATTAAATTTTGTGAAATTTATATATGAAAAATATTTATTACAATTTGGAGTTTGATGGATGTGGGTTTAAATTTTTGTCCTGACAAATATTTTTTCTTGAATTTATCATATTTATTTTGGAGTTAATTTAATTCTTCCTACTCAAACTTTTTAATAAAATATTAATTTATAATTTAATAATAATATACATAAGTTTACATTTATTTTAAAGGAAATATAATCGTAAAAAATTGACGAATAATTGATTTGGACAAATAACAGGGTTAATAAATTAGTAACTTGACCACTATACGCGTGTTGCATGGTAAATACAAGGCGCAAATTGGTCAAGTGTTAATCCATAAGGAGGTTGGATGCTCTTCTTTCTGGAAGGAAATATGCAAGATAGCATAGTTTGGGAAATCGAAGATGGGGAGGCAATTTCTTTTTGGAAGGACAAGTGGATGAGACCCTCTATTTGCCTTTTGGGTTATGTTTGAAGCAAAATTGACGGATTGCCGACTCAATCAAGTGGCTAGGCATGATGGTAAGTGAAATTACAACACACTACTACAACTTTTCGATTTTGAGGTGGTTGAAAAGATCAAAAACATACTCCATCCTGATATGCTTGACGGCCCAAATAGAAGCTTATGGTTATTGGGTGGAACATCTGTAGTACAGGTCAGTAATTGCTATCTATATCTTACAAAATAGTCTTTTCAGCTTAACAATATTTCAGAGGTGGTTTGGAACAAGTTGTGGAATTGCAAAGGGCCTCACCGGATTCAAATGTTCTTTTGGAGATTAAGGCACGAAAGTTTGCCTACCAAAGATTGGACCAACTCGTGGTCCACAGCAGACCTATTATGCCCAAATTGTGATTAGGAAAGGGAGTCTGTGATACATGTCTTCCGAGATTGCCCGGTGATCCATGATATATGGTACAGTCTCTTGCCATATGATAGACTAGCTAAGTTCTTTGATGCCAATTGGGAGGATTGAGTGATTGATAATTGGAGTTGTGATGCCATGGCTTTGGAGGGCTTTGTTTGGAGTTCATTGTTTATCGTTTGTTGTTGGTTTATTTGGCGCTGGAGAAACGAAGTCACCAATGCTAGTGCTTCCAACGGGGACCGACACATTACTCGACCAATACTTGAGCACTTGAAAGAGATCCAATGTGTCTATACAGACACAAAGTTAAGGCTGCACCTCCAAGTTTCTAAGAATGTGAGTTGACAGCCCCTTTGACTTCATATGTTAAATTAAATACAGATGGAGCTTCAAAGGGTTAAATGACCACGGCAGCTTGTGGAGGACTTCTACGTGACCAAATGGGACTTTGGCTAGGAGGGTTTGCTGCAAGAATTGGATAATGTAATGCTTTACAAGCGAAACTATGGGGTGCATTTAAAGGGCTGAAGTTAGCTTGGGAGGCAGGTTACAAAAATGTTTTAGTTGAAAGCGACTGTCAAATAGTCATTGCATTAGTTTTCAAGGAAGAAGACAACGAAGCTCGTGAGCCCCACTTAGTGACTCGAATATAAGCATTTGTTCATCATCGTCAATGAAATGTTCGATTTATGCATATTCTACGGGAAGGTAACAAGTGCGCAGACTGGTCGGCAAATTATCTGTTGGTGCACCTGGAGCTACCTGACGAGGCTCATTTTGTTGACCCCCAAGACTATGATGTCATCTCCAGACTGATAGTAGGGGTATGATTTTTGCCAGACATATGTAGACTCGTTAGAAGTTCCCCTATTTTTTTATTTTTCTCTGTGTTTCTTTTTCTTTATTTTTTATCTTTACTTTAATGTATCAAAAAAAGGAAAAAAAATTATTAACATTTAAAATGATCTTAACCCTTGAATTAGTCTAAGCAAAGCAGACAAATCATTAATTTAATGCAACTATAGTTTATAAGTAATATTTTTTATAACCTAGACTTATATATTCAAATAACAAAGGCTTTAAATTCATTGCATAAATTTTAACGAAAAATTATTACATGTTTATTTTAATTTAATCTTGATATACAAATATTTAGTTGAAAACTTTATGGTAACTTTTTGTTTGGGGGGGATGTTTGGGTGAAAGCTATAGTAACCTTTTAACTAATGTAAGATTTTCAATTTATATATTTATATAAGATTCTCAAATATATAAATTAATCAAAACACACGATAACCATGTAAAAACGATAATAAGATTAAAAGAACATGTATGTTTGAGGTATTATAATGTAACTGAGCTTTTATTTTTTAATATATAAACTTTGAATTAAATAAACCTAAAAAAAGAGAGAATTATGAAAAGTACTTAAACTATAATAACAAATTTTAAATGATTACATCTTACATTTTTTTTTCAAAATTTTTCATCTTTATTCATTTTATCTATTAATTTTTAAATTAAATTTCTTGTTTACCACAGGTCACAGCCATGTTATAGCATATGATCTTGACCAAATGAACTATAAAGGTAAAAATAAAAAATACTTACTTTTACGAAACTGAAAAGTAAGTATAAAAAATAAAAATGTTTTTAAATATTTCAAAAAATAAAAAATAAAAAATAAAAAATAAAAAATAAAAAATAAAAGAGAAATATCCAAATAAAGTTATACTGATCCAAAATTTCAACCATTACTCAGTGCCATTGGACTCCGAGCGAGAGATCAAGCAGTGAAGGTGCTTCACACAGGTAATTAACTTTCATAATCATTCTTCTAATTTATTTTCTTTTGAATTTATTTATTTTTATTTTTGAATCTGAACTGAACGATGAAATGACTGAAATGTGTAATGCTCTGTTTATGTTAATGGCTTGAATGGATGTATCACTGTTACTTTTACTCTTTCCGTTCAGTGGTGATTTTATTTTGTGGTGTGTTCTGATTGGTTTTTTCTCTCCCGATGCGTAGTTGATTGCCCATAAACTGTTCGATTAAATGTCGATGTTGTACCGAACCTTCCCCAGCTTGTATCCTTAAAAATAAAAGAACTTATGGGTTTGGGTGGGGACTTTAAACTTTGATTCTAATCACTCTAATTTTGTTGTTGGTTATAGTTTAATCGCAAGATGGGAGAGCTGGTTACTGAGAAACATGTTCAATATATATTGTCAGTTGAAAAGGTATGCTTCCCATTTATATATTTTTTCTAAAAAGAAAAGGGGGGAGATAGATCACCTTGAGTGGATGTATCATGATGACTTGAAAACTCTTCTTTTCTGTTTAAAAAGCTTAGTGTGTTCAGTTTTTTTTTTTTTTTTTTTTAGAGGAAAGATGATTTTGAATCTGTGGTAATGGAGCATCTAAGAATGAATGGCGCATACTGGGGATTGACTGCTCTGGATATTATGGGAAAGCTTGACACTGTGGATGTTGATGAGGTTGTTTCATGGGTGTTGAGTTGTCAGCACGAGTCAGGTTGTTCAATGTTTTGTTTGTTCCCTTACTATTAGAATTAATTTTTTTTAGATATTATTGACATCGATAATTTCTTATCTTATGAGATATTCGATGTTATGCAGGGGGATTTGGTGGAAATGTTGGACACGACCCACACATCCTGTATACACTAAGTGCTGTGCAGGTTCTGGCTCTCTTTGATAAGCTGGATGTTATTGATGTAGATAAAGTGACAAATTGTATCCTGTGACCACATATTGGCTGACTTTGAAGGATCTATATTGACAAATGTTCTTTGGTACAGAAGAAGCTTTGTTCTTTTTGCAAAAATATTTTAATTGTTATACTTATGTTTGCTTATCAGGATGTGTAGCTTTAGTTGGCCATATACTTTGATGTTGTGCTTAAATGGCTTAATATGTTTTATAAAAAAATGTAGAAAAAGATATCTTGTGTATTTTATTTCAAATGTACAGAAGTCTCTGCATATAGGAGAGACATGCATATTATTGGGAGCATTAAGGAAATAAATCCGTAAAAGTCAGGAAGCTATTAAACAGATTGTTCTATCTTTGGAAACTAATGAGCCGATCTACTAATTACAGAATATCAATGAGCTGGCCTGCTAACTATAGAATATTTACAATAAGTAAAAGAGGATATGCTCAAACCATTGAGATATTATTCTAATTCACAAAAATCACAAAAAGTAAATAAAAAAAAGTTTGCCGTGAATTTTGATACAATTTGATAGATTAGTTACTAAAATTATAGTAGTGAAATTTAATTAACTACGAAGTATACTGGATCTTGTGTTTCTTAATATTTTTGTTAGATATTGTCAGTCTGCAAAATGAAGATGGATCTTTTTCAGGGGATATGTGGGGTGAAGTTGATACGCGGTATTTTTCTTAATATCTTGTTTGATTATTGTGCATGTATGATCTTACTGTAACTTTGACTAAAATCCACTGAATTATCTGTCTCAGGTTCTCTTATATTGCTATTTGTTGTCTATCAATATTACATCACTTGGATAAAATCAATGTGGAGAAGGCTGTGAAGTACATTATAAGTTGCAAAAATATGGATGGTGGTTTTGGTTGCACACCCGGTGGGGAATCTCATGCTGGACAAAGTACGTTATATATTATTCATGAACTTTACTTAGATATTACTTTCTGTATGTTACTCAATGTGTGTATAATACAATAAGGGCAAGCAAGATATTTAAGCGGGTGTATGAAAGAAGGAGAAATAAGGGATTATTTATTAATGCTGAGCTGACTCATCATAGAGTCTGTTAGCCAGGGTACGAGTTAGTTAGGAGGTTACACATCGAGTGGGGGAGTATTTGAGAGGCGCATCACGCTAGAGGAAAACATTCTGGAAGCTTGGAATCTGATTGGATTTTGGGAGAGAACCAGAGCCTCTCGAACTGCTCTGGGTGGTTCAGTTTTGCTGCTTTCTTCCCATTGTTGTTCTTCTTCATTGTCATTTTCTTCACAATGTTGCTGTCATAGTGACTGTTCTACTTTCAGCTCTGAGATACTGTACTCACAAGCTTCCAGTTCAATACAAATTTCCTTCTATCAGTTTAAATTCTTGTCTTATTGTTGGTTGGTTGTATCAGTGTACTTTTATTCCCTTTGAAGATTGTGTTGTTTACTTCTTTCCCACATGAAGGGAGTGTTTTATGTGGTTAGGGCATAGTTTGACTATGTTGTTTGAAGTTATGGATACAAGAATCTGTTTTCTCCTATGCAGCACTGTTCGAGGGGGCTAAAATAATATTTTCATTAAGAGAACTTTTTTTGTGGTTTAAATCTTGGGATTAGGGTACACTGGAGGTACATAACATGTTTAAAAGTTGTATTACTTTGAGTTAGTATTTTCCTGACAAATTAAATAGTGAGCATTGCAGCATACCTTTAACCTTGAACTCGTTAACAAGCTTCTACTGAACTTGTTAACTATATTATCCTTGCCATTTAGTAGTTATTGAAAAAGGTTTTCAGTATATCGATATTGAATAATTACATGAGGAATGAGGAGTATTTATACAAGAAAAAATAGCTAAGCATGACTCAGCTATGACTCACCAAACCTAATCACAATCATAAGAATGACTCAGCTATGACTCACTAAACCTAATCACAATTAATTCTAATTAATTACAATTAATCCTAATTAATAGGAAATAAAAACGGAAAAATATTTGAATTTGAATTCTGATTTTCTACACTCCCCCTCAAGTTGGGAGGTAAATGTTGATCATTTCCAACTTGCCAATCAAGTCTTCAAAGGCTGGCCGGTGTAGGCCCTTAGTGAGAATATCTGCAATCTTCTCTTTGAAGAAATGTTTAGCTAATCAGTTTGTACTGAAGGATCTTGGATCTCTCAAATATTTCCTAGGCATGGAAGTTGCTCGAAGTAGTGTATCCCAAGATTCTTTAACATGGTATCAGAGCCTCGCCAAAAGCTAGCTCAAAGGGTGGGAGTGCCCAAGACCTTATAAACTCCACATTAGTTGCACATACAACCAATGTAGGACTATATATCTCAACACGCCCCCTCACACGAGAGCCCATTGGGCTTGAAGAGTGGACAATGCAACAGGCCCAGCCTACCTGTGCTAAGAAACGCCACAAGAGAAAGTGTGGGGCGGCGAGGCTCTGATACCATATTGAAAAAGGTTTTCAGTATATCGATATTGAATAATTACATAAGGAATGAGGAGTATTTATACAAGAAAAAATAGCTAAGCATGACTCAGCTATCACTCACCAAACCTAATCACAATCATAAGAATGACTCAGTTATGACTCACTAAACCTAATCACAATTAATTATAATTAATTACAATTAATCATAATTAATAGGAAATAAAAACGGAAAAATATTTGAATTTGAATTCTGATTTTCTACAGTAGTAGTATTTGATACATTCTATTGTATTTACTGTTCACTCAAGATATGCATATAATAAAACAATTTTTTTAATCAGTGAATGCTTGGCTTAATAAGTCTGCTTTGACCTTTCTATTTTCTGAATTTCAAATGAAAGAATGAAATGAGTTGTAGACTTGAAGCATCCTCGTAAGAAATTGCCTTTCCAATTTTCAGTTTTCTGTTGTGTGGGGGCCCTTGCTATAGCAGGGTCACTTGATCTTGTTGACAAGGACCTACTTGGTTGGTGGTTATGTGAGCGACAAGTTAAATCTGGAGGTCTGAACGGGCGTCCTGAGAAACTACCTGATGTAAGTAAATCTTTTCAAATTTAGATAAAGCTTTAAATGCCCCTGTTGTCTTTCTCAGTTTCTCTTACTAGCTTTTAGATCATCTCAGGTGTGCTACTCATGGTGGGTTCTTTCTAGCCTGATCATGATTGATAGGGTTCATTGGATCAGTAAGGAGAAGCTTATAAAGTTTATCTTAGACTGCCAGGTTATTTAGTTGAATTTCTTTTCTGTGTTTATAATCAGCATGCTCTTGTTTCTTCTTTTGGAGTATTAACTGTTGTGAGGTTAGTATTTCTGAAATATTATGTATGTTGAAATTGTAAGGACACAGAAAATGGTGGAATTTCAGACAGGCCAGATGATGCCGTGGACGTCTTTCATACATACTTCGGGGTGGCTGGTAGTTTAACTGTCTTTTTGCCCCTCTTTTTTGTACCATTTGTTCTTGATCTTTTTGTGCTAAAAATCTTGTCATCTGGTGTTTCCTTGGTTGGTGAGGGAACCAACCAACCAAAGTTTCCCTTTATCATTGAGATTAAATGGTAGTGACCAGTGACCAGTGACTTCATTCAGTCACCCTCTTTCAAAAGAGAGACGAAAAGCCATTCTTCATGAATCCTCGTGAATTTCTGTTGCTAGCTTCATGTTCCTATAAGATTAGTCATAGTAGTTCAACATGCTTATGATGATACAATAGAACTGGATACGTGAACTGTTATTTGTAGAAAAGCAGAGTATAGATTTTCTTTGTATCTTTTTGTTGTTCATGAAAAAGGTGACTACAATTTAAGGGTGTTGCCCACACACAGAATTGGCCAATCAAATCCCATGATTTTAAGAAATAAAACTAGAATTATTTAAATAAGAAAACAGAATATTTCAATGTTGACTTGCTTATGGGCATTATCAACTCAAGCTAGGAAGAAAAAAATAAAATAAAATAAAATAAAATCTGAATGGATCATGTGGAGAATCAGACGTGATTGACAACATTATTCTATTTTTATTTCAGTTGTTTGGAAGGTTTGAAATGAGGACATATGTGAATTATGATTTATGAGACTTGTTGTTCTACGTTATTATATAATTCTTTGTCCCTCACCTTTTTCCCCTTTATAGTGTTGATTCAGTGTAAACTAGTATTGGATGTAACTTAGCGAGACATTCTTATTTATCCTTTCCTGACAGTGCAGTTCCTTTCATATTCCTTTTGTACAATAAACTCAGGATGCTGATGTTGTTTTGTTTGTTCTTTCAGGACTTTCACTTCTTGAATATCCAGGATTGAAACCGATTGATCCAGCTTATGCTTTACCGGTTGATGTTGTAAACAGGATTTTCTTTGATAAATAGGGACTTGAAGTTCAACGACAGTAATCCAGTTGCGACAAGTTCTTGAGTTTAGACTCACTCTTCGGAGTTGGATATAATCCCCCCCCCCCCCCCCCCCCCCCCTGTATAATAAATCATAAGATTTGTAATTCTCCTTTAGAGTTTATATCTATTTTCCTGTGAATAACTTCAACATTTTGAGCATCTTTTACTTAAATTTGAAACACGCAGTTTAATTAAAAAAAGAAAAAAATAAACTTCATATGAATTTGCCTTCCAAAACAGAGGTCGAAGAACACTTCTGCCATCTCTGTCCTCCTCTCCCATCGTTTCTCTCTCTCTCTCTCTCTCTCTCTCTCTCTCTTCATTTTTCTCCATTATTACTTCCTTTTATTAACTGCAATGAGAAACTATTTTTTCCTTTTTTTTAATTTTATAAGCAAATCATGGGGTGATTTCGAGGAAATGATTTTGGAAGATAATGTGGGTGGTAGAAAATTCAAGCTGGATGCAGGAAATGATTACGAGGATGGGGATTAAGAGGAAATAATTCTGGAAAGCACATGAACATTATGATGAAGGAAGTGTAGTCTTGAGAACTTAGAGATCAAAATCTTGTATTTGTCCAGTGTCTCTACCTGAATAGAAGGGCCTAGAATTAGGCCAGCCTGCAAATGGATCGATTAATTAGCTTTTTATATGACTTGAAGAAGGCATGGCACTATGTGGTTTAGTAGAATTTTTTTATAGATATCACCCGGTGTCTAAAATCCTAATGAACCCAACTGTTCTGGATACTACTCACTTAGGCTCACCAGATGGGCCTAATCGTTTAAAGCCCATATCTAGAACTTTCTAGAGGGAACTCATGGCAAGCCATAGAGGCTCACCACTGGGATATTCTCCATCCTGCACTGCTGCCCCACTGACAGGGAGCAGCTTGATGAGACAGCTCATAGGCTGACCAGCTCAAGCCTCCATGCAAGAGAGAATTCTTCTCTCTAAATACCCCTCTCACACATGGAGGAGGGAGCTTCTTCTTCCCCACTCTTGACTATGCTGTCACTCTGCCTCTATGTAGAGCACTCACACACACTCTCCCTTTGAGCACATACATACATGGGAAGCTTCACTAGTGGCTTGGTCTCTAGCATTGTCACTATGGACACCCCCTATATCAACATACTTCACCCTCCATGGGAGACATTTATGTACCACTATGAGTACACCAACTAATCTAGTTTTATGTTTAAGCCTCTCCACCTTTCCCAGGAATTGCTATCATCAGGAATCGAATTCACTATCTTTTGGACAGGTCAAATCCTAGGATCTAATTGAGTCACCACTAGACCAACAACTCTTGGGTTAATAGAAATTTTTAACAACGTGAAAATCAGTCAAGTTTAGCTTTCTATATTACAAGTTTATTCCCTACTTATTTGGAAAACATTAATTAACAATGTGAACAAGAAATTTTCAATTCATATAGGCTTTGACTAAAACATAAAAACATAGAAGTGGGGTATACTTACCATCATTTGTGAAATAAATAGAGGGAAGTCCAAAGGCTTTAGGAAGAAATGGCACATTTGGGTGATAGCAAAAATTACAAGCACTTGCAACTCAAACAATGGGAGGGATGACTTCATTGGATTCCAGATATCAATTTTGTCACGCCATATGCCATCTGAAACAATATGGGCTGGAAGAGGAAAGCAAACTGTGTACAAGGTTTCATTGATTTGTGTAATTGACACGAATAAAGACTCATTTGCTATTAAATTCATTTTTGCTCACAATACCAAGTTCCCAGATAGAGGAACGTAGAGAAATATGAGAATAAGAATTGAATGGAGAGAAAGTGATAGGAAGTAATATGACTCAATAGCTATATAGGTATCATAACTTCACCAAGTTTTGATCATAATAAAGTATGTGGTCAAATGCTTCCTTCTTGAACTTTAACAGACAAAGTAAGGAAAATTGACTAAATTTTAAGTTCAACCATATAGGAAACCGCAGCATACAACTCGACAAATAATTTTTAGAGTTTGTAGCTTATTTCAGTATCTACTTGAGACAGAACATCCGTATCAGAAGTAGAGACCATAACGGTGTATATTTATATAAATAGAGTTATCTATTTTCAACCTTATACTATAATTAGACATCATTTTTTATCTAATTTTTTTTTTTTTTCATTTTTAAATCATGTTACAACTACTGTTTTGTCTTGAAGAAAAAGAGAGATAAGAAATCTATGTTCGACTGTGTACCAAAATTAGACAACTTACGAAAACCTTTTTCATGTCTTGTACTCTTCCATTCATGACGTACCGAACACCATCACTTTTCAAAAAACATTTTCATAGACTATGTCACCTTCTAAGCAATTTTCTCTTCCCCAAATATGTTTTCTCATTAAATTTTTTGACCAATGAACTACAAGAGTTTTCATAATGGAACATGCTAGCAGCATACCTCATTTAAAAATAAGCTTGACTACTTTGTTGAATGAGTGTCTGTGAGATATTGTCCTAATAATTCACTTTAGCATTAACCAAAACAAATAATAATAATTAAATACTGTAACTTTTAACCGAGTGCGTCAATGCTTGGTAGAACTAGTCATATACTTGCCGATAGAGATAAATTATTACTGTAGTCTCAATTTTGAATAGAATTAATTTTTTACATGGTATCAAAATTTTTGCGTCACGAGTTCGATCTTTATCTCTCTCAATTTAATTAATAATTAATTAAATTTTGTAGAGTTTCTTAGCATAAGTAGTTGAACTTATATATTGTCCACCTTTTAAGTTTAATAGACTCTCGTGTAAGGAGACATATTAAAGAAATGTAAAATCATTAATATAACCTCACCTATAACTTGAACCTTTTAAGTTTTGAATTGATTTTTTACATTTGCTATACCCAAATTACTTAGGTGAAAGAAGAGTAACAAGTAGTGTGTCAAATTCTCCTTAACACAAAAAGACTAACATCTTGGCCTTTTGGTTTTGTTTGGTATCGTATAGAGAAATTATCTTAACCACCTTGTTTGATATTATTTAGGGAAAAACAAAATGACGCTTACCTCTTTTTGTTTTGATTTCATTGAGGAAGTATTTAATTTTTTAAGTATTCTGTATCTAATAAAAGTTAATTCTTTTGGTGAAAAAATAAAAAGGATTTAAAAAAAGATTTATAAAAATGGTAAAGTGAGAAAAACATTTAGCTTTCCTTACTAATCATTCCCCCCATAAGGGAGGGACCAAAAATATGTAGGGCCATGAAAAATTAATCTGTCCAACTTGAGACTTATTTCCATGGTCCTGGATCACGGGTCTCTTAGTATTATAAGAGGGGCAAAATGAAAAATAAATTAAAAATAAGGGCAAAATGAGAAATGAGTGAGAGGAAGCACAAAATTACTCAATGATCCAGGATCATAGAATTATTTTCCATCCAACCCTTACATACCAGCCAATGAAAAATTAGTGCAATCTTTTGCTTCTTGTTTTTTTCCTTTCTTTTTCACTCCAAAATAATATATGCTTTTTTTTGGTATGTTTTATTAATAAGATATAGTATTAATATGACAAATATTTTTTTTCTCTCTTCTCAATCACATTAATTGACATATAAAGTGAATTTGTTTTTTCATATTATAATTATGCCTTACTAATAAGATATGGTATAATACACGAAAAAGTCACAAATTGTCAAAATTCACTCCATCCACCAAATATATGCTTACTGAATACTATTGGAGGTCTCAAGTCTCAATAATAACAAATTGTTTAGAAACGATAGATGATATAAAATAAAATAAAAAAGTAAACACGCATGTGGTCTTTGTGTATCTATATTCTATCAATAGAAACATAAAATGTTAGTTAACATATTTTTTGAAGAAAAAAAAAACTTTAACATTATACTTATATATTCTACATTTTAACCTGGACTCGTACCGAGTGCTCAACGAAGATGTTCTCTCAGTGCAATTATGTTTGTCTTCCAATAATAAATCTTAATATATATAATCTTAAACTCGCCATTGGAAACTTTGCTGACGTGTCGCTCTGTCCTTCATTCTCAGCTTTGTGTTCACACTTGAGAAGAGTTTGAAAAGTTGCCTCTTTTGGAAATCTTTTACTTTTTGCAAAAAATTTTTTGTAAAAAGGGTGGGATAATATTTGAAATTTAAAATTCGTTGGTGGAAGACACGTGTATTAATGATCCACTACTTTCTGCATGGGTAGGTGGAAAAACATTAATATCCGATTACTTTTTGCATTGGTAGGTGAAAAAGTATTCAAATTCAAAATTTAAACTTAAAGGTGGGAAAAAAGATCATCGTTAATATCCCACTACTTTATGCATAGGTAATTGTTAACCCTATTAATATCCCACTAATGAGCCAGGGGTGGTAAACGAGCCAGGGGCCTTTGGCTTGGCTCGTAAAGGCCTGAGCTCGTTTAATAAAAGCTCGTGTTGGAACTAGGCTTGGACTTGTATAAAAGCTCGTTTAATAAAAAGGCCTCAGGCTCTAATTCAGAAGCTCGACCTTAGAGCCTCCCAGGCTAGCCTAGTATATAAATTTTTATTTATGCTTTTTATACTACTTGTAATAACTCTCTCTCATCAATTTATTTCACCCCATTTTATTAGTTTAACAGACTTTTTGAATGATTTTGTTCTATATTATGCTATTTGGATATATATTGAATTTATGTATATTTATGGAATTACTAGTGTTGTTCTATATTATCCTTCATCCTCCTTCACATAAACAAACCCAGAAAAACTCATTCGTTCCACTGTGCACTGCTCGTTTGTGTCAATTTATTTTTTATTTTATTTATTTATTTATTATTTTTGTTGGCACTTTTTTTATAATGGGCTAAGATAATATAACCTATTATCTACCTTCTCTTACTTTAATTTTTTTTATTTATTGTAGACTTTGTAAATTATTGCTGCAAATTGAAAGCTAAAGTTTCTATCTGGAAATTGATTTTTTGTGGAATTCTGTTCTCTTATTTTTATTCTTTAACATGCTAACAGGCTAAGACAGGTTTCACACAGACTTTTGTTTTTTGTAAATAAACCAGGCCACAGGCCAATATTATATTCGTAACAGGTAACAGTCTAAGGCCAGTCGGACACGTTTAAATATAGGCTTGGCCCGTTAAGGTCAAAGCTCGGCTCGGCCCGTTAACACCCCTAATTGGGCTTAATTATTAAAAAATGAAATTATTTTTTGTATAAATAGGATATGTGTTACTGAGTTTTTTCATTTGGTAATTAGCTTTTGTGCATATGTTTCTTCTCTTTTATGTCTATTTATCTTCTTCATCTTATTAAGTTGTTCTTCTATTAGATGAACATGCAATATTTTTCATTTTATTTTTGTAGCAATATTATAGAGTAAAGCTGACGGGATGATTTGGAATCACTAGAATATGTATTTCTTTACTTCCTCAGAAGAAGGTATGACATTCTTCTCTATCTTTTTTTCTTTTACAAGTATTTTTTTCCATAACATAATATCATGAACGAGCAAGATGAGTTTTTCCTTCTATTTTTTCTGTCCATACATAATTTGTTTCTCACTATTATTGTTGTTCTTTAATTTATTTTTGTTCTTGACATATATGTTTACCGTGATGGTGGTAGTGATGAGTTTGATATGAATGATACTACTTCGACCTCATAAAACCATCATCTATTTCTTCAAAGGATGTTCGAAGTGTGCCGGATGCTAGACCAATACAACCCAACAACATAGTTTCAAATGGTGATTTAGAAGAAGACAAGATAGAATAAGCTATAATGTTGCTCTAATTCTATACTTTTGTTGCTAGAATTTTGTTCTCACATGTTTGTCTTGAATAAGCTATATATCTTTTAATATTCCTTGAAACAATAATTATTATAGTTGTTACATGTATTAGTCTATTAATCATTGAAATCCTCCAAATTTAACTCAACAAAAATGAGGAGCCATTCAAATATTAATTTCTTTGTTTTAATTTTGAAAAATAAATAAAATTTAATAAAATAAATTTATATTAAAACACATACAAGCAAAAAAATGTTTCATAAAATACATGTAACAAGGAGCCACCATGTCATTAAATTTTTTGAGCGTCTTTATTTTTTTCATAAGATTATGCATTAAACAATTTATATGGAAATGAACATACGTTGTTAAATGGATATTCATGTTAATTAAATTACTACAAGGGAAAAGGACAAGCCACCAATGGATTGTCATCTTAATAACGTTTCATATACAAAAAGTAATCAATTTACAAAAAAAAAAAAAAAGTAATCATTCATAGTAGTCATAAAAAATGGTTCGTAAAGCGTATTATGGTTGATTATTATTATTATTATGTCTATTGGGAGGGAAAATATTTAATACTTAAAATTTAAACTTTCTAAATTTGAATTTTGAACTTGAGAGGTGGAAAAAGATTCAGCATTTAATATTGTCCACTACTTTCTGCATCAAAAATTATTAAGCATATTAATGATAGTTATTATTATGTCTATTGGGCTTAATTATTATACCTATTAGAATTAATTATAAAACTGGAAAAAAGATATGTATAAAATAAATTTAATTTAATAAAAAAATATTATTTAAACGAAAAAATATTTAAAATTATAAAAAATTTACTTTAAAATAAAGTAAATTAAAATATTAACTTAAAATAATGATACAAAAAGGAAAAAAATTTCGTACAAGAAACATTTTAAAAAAAGAGTAAACACCCTTTTTAGTCCCTGTCAATATCTACGAAGTCCTTTTTAGTCCCTGGCAATAAAAAAGGACCAAATTGGTCCCTGAAATTACAAAAAAAGGGTCATGTTAGTCCTTATGTCAACTCCCAAATATGTAGAGTGGCCCTTTCCTTGTACTTTCAGGGACCAATTTGGTCATTTTTTATTGCCAGGGACTGAAAAGGACTTCGTAGATATTGCCAGGGACTAAAAAGGGTATTTACTCTTAAAAAAAAACTTAAGATAAATATTTTAAATGTATATATATATATATGTGTGTGTATGTATATAATATAAATTAAAAGAGGAAAAAATTATTTTTTAAAAGTATATATAATTAATTTAATTATCATGTTGAATTTTAAATTTTAAAATTAAATATATTAGAAAGAAATTAAACTTTCATTCTTTTGATGTAAGAGTGTAATTAACACAATTTTCTATGTCGTGAATGATTACCTAGAAGCTATTACTTGGATGCATATTTCCCACTACTTTATACTTTCTACTTAGAAAATTATTAAGCCTATTAATAATATTTATTATTGTCTATTGGTTGAGAAAATATTTAAAATTTAAATTTTTTAAATTTGAATTTTGAACTTTATAGGTGGAAAAAGATTCAGCATTTAATATTGCCTACTAATTTCTGCATGGGTAGGTGAAAAAGTATTAATATCCCATTACTTTTTGCGTTGGTAGGTGAAAAAACATTCAAATTCAAAATTTAAACTTAGAGGTGGGAAAATGGGTCATCATTAATATCCACTACTTTCTGCATAGGTAATTGTTAACCCTATTAATATCCAACCATTAATTAACACAATTTTTTATGTCGTGAATGATTACCTAGAAGTTATTAGTTATTACTTGGAGAATGTGCACAGACTTCTATGCATGTTTCCCTTTATCTTTTGCATAGAAATTTGTTAAGCCTATTAATTTATTATTATGTCTACTGGGAGGAAAAATTTTTATGGGATAGGATATTGTGACACACAAATAATGTTACGCACAATGTTACGACCACATCTTAACCGTTGATTTTTGCCCATCAACGATTATCATTTTTTAAATCAAACTCATTAATTAATTATTAATTCGCAATAAATGATAACCGTTGATGGGCAAAAATCAACGGTTAAGATGTGATCGTAACATTGTGCGTAACATTATTTGTGTGTCACAATATCCTATCCCAATATTTAATACTTAGAATTTAAACTTTCTAAATTTGAATTTTGAACTTGGGAGATGAAAAAAGATTCAGCATTTAATATTGCCCACTACTTTCTGCATGAAAAATTATTAAGCATATTAATGATAGTTATTATTATGTCCATTGGGCTTAATTATTATACCTATTAGAATTAATTATAAAACTGAAAAAAAAAGATATGTATAAAATAAATTTAATTTTAATAAAAAATTATTAGTTAAACAAAAAAAATATTTAAAAATATACCTTAAAATAAAGTAAATTAAAATCTATATAAACTGAATGACTTATAACGTGTGCAGTGAAAAAAAATATATTGAATATTGCTGAATACAGTCCACATTGAATGAACCAGGATAAATTGTATCTCTATTTTCTTCCCTCTTTCTTTTTTTCTTTGCGATTGTTTGTGTGTTTGTATTCGGCCCCAAGAGTCTTGTGCCAGAAAAACCTAAGTGTTCTTCCTAATTTTAAGGATCTTGGAATAAATGGAACCAGAAAAAGAATCAAAACATAAGACGTACAAAACAACAAAATAAGGAGAGAAAAAAAAATTAACGTGGTTTGGCAATCAACATCATCCTATATTCAAAGAGAGCATTGGCATTTAAAAAAATCTACTATCCCATGAAAGGTTACAATGGTAAAATCATTTTTTTTTTCACTCTATTTTTCTATGTATGGTGAGTATTTTTCTTTTCATGAAGCACGCTATTTATGGAAGAAGAAATGGGTCAAAACTAGGATGCGGACAGGATCTCCCTGAACATTTTCGTTTCTGAATTTTTTGAATTCACTGTCTTATATTTCGGATTTACTAGACAAATACTCTTATAATTAGGGTTATATTGACAATTTTTTTTTTTTTACAAACTACACTATGTCTGACCGATATTACTCTACTCAAGAGTGTCTTACCGGTCAGACATAATGTAGTTTGTAAGATTTTGCAAACCAAAAATTTGTAAATATAATCTTTTCCCTATATATATATGGTTTGGTATTTGTCATTTTAAATGATATAAGTTATGTCATTTTAAGAGAGATAGACACAAAAAATAAAAAATCATGGGAGAGAGAAAATGGATGATTTTTTTTAATTTAAATTTTAAATAAAAAAATTTATTTTATGTCTATCTCTCTTTTAAAATGACATAACTTTATGTAATGAAAAATATATATGTGTCGTGTGTGTGTGGGGATATGAATTCTCTCAAGTTCATAAGCAAATTGTACTGTTCTGAATGCAGTCTTTCTGTGTGGATATGAATTCTCTTAAGTTCTTAAGCAAATTGTACCGTATGCACTTCATAATCTAATGAATGGAAATTCTTAAATCAAATTTTACTTTTCTTTATATAACCTTCTTGCACAATATTACATTACTTATTTTATTTCATTATTAAAAAAATAATAATTTCATTTCATTACTTATTTAAGAATGGAAAATATTCAAATTTTAATATGAATTTATAATAATATGTCTCATTAAGTAATTGATAATTTCGTAAACAAATTAACATTTTAAAAAAAATTAAAAAATGAATGAATTGAGATAATCGAGGAGAAAAGAATGGTACTAAGGAAATTAATACTTACAACGTGAGGAGAAAAAAATAATGCTAGTTTGGTTAATAATAAATGGAGGAAAAAAATACTAAAAATAAAAAACAGAAAGTATTCAATATATTCCCGGTTGGGTCGGATTCAATAAACTATAATGAAATGATCCCGGTAGAAAATCTTATCATAACATGTAAAATAATATTATTTAATATAAATAGTAATTTATTGAAAACTTTGATTAACTTAAACTTTTAAAGACCATTATCTTTTTTATTTATTTATATATCCTAATCTAATGAAAAATTCTAAGGAACTATTTGGTGGACGATATAAGGTGAATATATATGATAGATTATTATATCATGAAGCCATCGAGATATGATGAGGTGTGGGCTTATATTATCCTATCAACATTCTCATAAATTATCCTAAAGGGTACTTGTACTATAATTGGACGAGGGATAATATTTTTTTGGGTTTTATTAATGTTATGTGACATAATTTAAGTGTTGTTTCCAACACACACAATAAAAGGGGGAGAGAAAGTGGAATGATGAAAGAGAAAGAAAAACATGTGGACCCCACCTCTTTAATGTGTGTAGAAAAATGATGTTATATTATGTTACATGATAAACATAGAACCTTATTTTTTTATTCCTAATTTTTTTGTAAAAGTGAGACCATGCCCTCGCCACAGACTACCGCCGCCGTTAGCAGCTACTAGCCACCAGTTGCCACCACAGCTACCATCACAAGACAAATGTGGTCACTATTACCACCAATTAATAAAAAAATTTAAATTTTATTTTTATTTTTGAAGATATAATTTTTTATTTTGAAAATTTTTGTAAGTTATTTATATTTTATATTTAAAATTAAGACTTTTGGAATATTTTTAGTAATTTTAAATATGAATAAATGTATAAATAAGTAAAAAAAATCAGTTTACAAGTCAATTAAAAAAATTATATAAATTATGTTCTAAAAGATGTTTTGGTCTATTTATATTGTATCACATTTCCTGATTAACCTCAAACACATTATATGTTAACTTTGTACTATTAAATTACTTATGTATGTTTATCAAACACGAAATTAAGTTATGAGTTTATCATTTTCACATTATTTCCTACAATTATCCCGTTTTCCTATTCTATTTGTTCTTATCTTGGCCCACCAAATGAATCTTAATTCCCAAACAACCAAACTAGCTATTAGTAATTACTTTCTTATAATAAGTAATCACCTAATCCATACAAAGATGATATGTATTAATAATCATAATATTCCTCATTTGTATGATTATTCCCTACGTAGCACCGATACTGACACGTGACACGATACAACAAGACACCCCGACACGTTAATTCTAAAAAATGTTAGATTTTGACACGCTAGGACACGTTTTGATATTAAATAATATTTTTAATTTATGTAGTGTATATTATATTTAATATTCAATAATTTAACAAAAAAATGAAACTAAACTTATAATATTCATCAATTTTGCAAAGAAACATAAGATATCTCAAATATTTATATTAAACTCAATAAAATGGTAATTGAAATTCAACGAATCTAATAGTTGAAACTAAAAACTCAACGCAACACAACCTTTGAACTTTTTTTTGAATTTCTATAACACGTGTTAAGAGTGTCGGGTAGTGTCGGAGAGTGTCGGGAAGTGTCAGACACGACACGTCAGGATTTTTGAAGTGTCGATGCATCATAGGTTATTCCTATTTCGTACTCCACCAACAATGAAGCAGAAAATTTTGAATCATCATCGATCGTATAATAATACACCCATGCATGCCACAATAATATCATCATTTTTTGTACAACTTACATCATAATATAATCTTCCCTAATTTATATTAGCGAATCATTAACTCGTTTCATATATATTTTTTTGCTCAATTATTACAAATTTGAATAATAAACACGTGATATGGGGTTCGACTACATTATTTATCAGTACTATAATTAAAGTTTGCAATAAAGGTTTCAATGTTTCAAGAGAAAAGATTGCAACACACCTAACGCTTCAACCCACTTATAAACATGATCCCTTCTGGCGCTTTACGTATCCATTTTATACAAGTTGTGTGGCATCCCTAAGGCTTCAATTATTGAAACCCTCATCGCAAGCTTTCTTTACAGAAATTATAGATAAAGTTTGGTTGATGAGTTCGTCAAAGTATTTGAAGGGTTGGTGGCATAGATTCTACCGCTTTCAAAGAAGTATTGGAGTAATTTTTGGGAAGGTTGGATTCAGAGATTCGCAATCGGGTTTATCTTGAGGACCAACTAATAATATTAAGGCTATGACACTTGCAGCAACATGGGGGATTACAACTCCCAATACCTATATAGTGGTGCAGCGTAAGGTCGTGTCTAGATCAACGAAAAAGGGTCGATTAATTCATGTATGCTCACTATTGTAGAAGGTATGCGATTATACAAGTCGAGAAGTGGTTCGTTCAATAATAGGCGTGTGGTAAGGGATTCAACATCACTATTTACTAGTACTATAAATAAAGCTTGCAATAAGGGTTTGAATGTTTGAAGAAAAAAGGTTGCAACACTACTATTGCCTCAACCCCACTGAAAAAAAAACATGATCCCTTCAGGTGCTTTACGTATTCATTTCATCCAAGTTATGTTGCATCCCTATTGCATCAATTTTCAAAATCTTCATTGCCATATTTCTTCACATAATCAGTAGATAGTGTTTGGTTGATGACTTCGTCAGAGTATTTGAAGAGTTGGTGGCAAAGATTCCACCGCTTTCAAACGAACAAGTATTGTAGTAATTTTTGGAAAGGTTAGGGTTAGGGATTCACAATCGGGTTTAACTCGTGGACCGACGAATAATATTTGAGCTATAACACTTGCAGTAACAGAGGGGGAATTACAAATTTCGAATACCAATATAGTAGTGCAGCGTGAGGCAGTGTCTCGATCGATGGAAAATGGGTCGATTAATTCATGTATGTTCACTATTGTAGGAGGTATGCGATTATACAAGTCGAGAAGTTGTTCGATGAATAATAGATGTGTGGTATGGGGTTTGACGACATTATTTACTAGTACTGTGAATAAAGCATGCAATAAGGGTTTCAATGTTTCATGAAAAGGGGTTGCAACACTCCTATTGCCTCAACCCACTGAAAAAACATGATCTCATCAGATGCTTTACATATTCATTGCATCTGAGTTGTGTTGCACCCCTATTGCTTCAATTCTTGAAACCCTATTTGTCAGCTTTCTTCACAGAATTAGTAAATAGTGTTTGGTTGATAAGTTCATCGAAGTGTTTGAAGGGTTGTTGGCAAAGATTCCACCGCTTTCAAATGAACAAGTATTGTAGTAATTTTTGGGAAAGCTGGGGTTAGAGATTCATAATTTAACTCATGGACCGACTAAAAATATTCGGGCTATGACACTTGCAGTAATGGAGTGGGGATTGCAAACTCCCAATACCTATATAGTGATGCAATGTAAGGAGGTTTCTCCATCGATAGGAAATGGGTCGATTAATTCATGTATGTTCACTATTGTAGGAGGTATGCGATTATACAAGTCGAGAAGTGGTTCGATGAATAATAGGAGCATGGAATGGGGTTTGACGACATTATTTACCAGTACTGTGAATAAAGCTTGCAATAAGGATTTCAATGTTTGAAGGAAAAAGGATGCAACACTCCAATTGCCTCAACGCACTAAAAAAACAATCTCTTCAGGTGCTTTACGTATTCATTGCATCAATTCTTGAAACCCTAATTGCCAGTTTTCTCACAGAATCAATAGATAATTTGTGGTTGATGAGTTTATCGGAGTATTTGAAGGGTTGGTGGCATAGATTCCACCGCTTTCAAATGTGTTGGGCAAGTGGCTTCTTTACTAGGATGCAGAAGAACACCTAGAGGGGGTGAATAGGTGTTCTCAAATTTTTCAAAAACTTTTTCTTAATAAATTTTTAAATCTGTAAAGTCTTGACACAGTTGAACTAACAAGTTCAATCACCACATCAACTCAACAAGATTGACAGTTATCAATTTATTTTGCAAGTTCAGTTCAGATAACAGTCACACGACTATAACAACTTTACTAATTTTACCTTAGGCCCCTATATGCCAAAAATAATTTCTATACGAAGTATATCAACAAAAAATGTCACTGACCTTTTATTTTATAGAACAAAAGCAACAATAAGCTTTCTTACAAAAACCAGAAAATGACTAACTTCCAAATATTAGAAAACAGTTTAAGTGCTACAGTAATTATATCAGTACCAGTAAGGTGCTATAGCATTCTAAAAATATAACAGAAAACTGCTACAGCAGAAACAATAATGAACCAGAAACAATGTTACTTTTAGTCTCAAAACAGAATATTCAAAAATTAAATCAGAGAGACAAAAGACACACGATATATTCTGGTTCACACCACTAAGCCTAAATTGGGTGCTACATCCAAACTGAAGTCGCCGCATATATTTTATTTATCACAAGTGTACCTGTTTTAGAAACACGCGTCACACAAGCAATCAAACAAAATACGAAAAATCTTCCTAGTAACTACACTACTCCAAGCTCTAAGAATACTCACAAGCTGAACTTACGGAGTTCACTAACTCCTCTCACACCAGACCTCCACTCTTCCTAGTGGATTCTTGAGGCTCTAGGCCTTAAGACACACTCTCAAGCCAAGCACAAGGTCATCAACTCACACGATTGCACTCACACACCTAAGACAGATTTTTCACACACGCATTTCACTTTAAACACAATACAGAATTTTTTCAGATTTGTAACAAGTGAAATTAATCAAAAAATACAGTGTCTTATCACATCAAATATATCACAGTAATATCAAACTAAGCTCCAAGAAATTTATGCAATATGACGAAAATCACAGCAAGGATATATCAATCAAAATCCCTAAAATTTCAGCAACTTTGAACTTGGATATATCAAGATTAAATTTCTAATTAATGGACACAAGGAAATATGATTTAAATAGAATTTATCACAATATAAACAGAAAAATCAGATTTGAAATTCTTTCGAAATATCTAAAATGATGAACAAATGAAGATACTTAATTTTCATATTACACCACTCAAAATCCCTAAAGCATATAAACAAATAGATATGAAAATTTCAGATTAAATGCTTCAAATCAGCTATTCACAAAGGAATTTAGTTGGACAGAAAATACCATAATGAAGCCCTAAATTCTTTGTGAAAGAACCTCGAATTTTTTTTCCAAGAAAATGATGCAGAGATTATGAAGGAGAGATTGCCTTTCTTTTGCTTTTCAACCGGTAAAAACAATGAGCACAATGATCGTAAGAAAAATGTGAGAAGATTTTCTTGAAAATGCTCGCCAATCACTACTATAGCTAGCTCACATGATTTTTTTCTTGAACTTTCTTAAAGAGAATGTTGCAAACGGTTATATGAAGAAGAAAGAAAAATGAGCACTACAAAAATGTGTATCTGGCGAAGAAAAGGATTGGTGAAAAGTGATGCTTTCTTCTTTTCTTTTATTGGTAAAGTAACCTTTTTAATATTTGTTTATTGTTTATTGTTTATTGTTTATTATTATTATTATATTTAATTTTTGCTACGTGATATTTTAGAATTCATATGCTGATGTTGAAACCAATTTGTAAATGACTTACTAATGTTTTAAAACATATAAAACGCTGTTTATTTTTGATTTTAACTAAACTAATTTTTTTAATTGACTTATTTATTTATTTAAACTTAACCCATAACAACATCAAATTAATTATTACTATTAATATGAAATGGATGGAGTTAAATGCATATAAGGCAATGATATGAATTGGAGCTTAAGGAGATATTATATGATATAATATAGTGTGTAACAAAATTCTAAAAATCTAACCACTTGTGTCTTCAAATTCTATCTTCAATTTGAGACTTCTTCTAAACCCTTTGTCATTATCAAAATATGTATTCCATAATGATTAGGAGGTCTTCAAAGTCAACAAGTATTTCAATAATTTTTTGGAAGGTTGGGGTTAGATATTAGCAATTTAACGCGTGTACCGACTAATAGTATTTGGGCTATGACACTTGTAGTAATATAGGAGGAAGTGCAAACTCCCAATACCTATATAGCGGTTCAGCGTAAGACAGTGTCTCGATTGATGGGAAATGAGTCGATTAATTCATGTATGTTCACTATTGTATGAGGTATGCGATTATACATGTCAAGAAATGGTTTGACCAATAATAGGTGCGTGGTATGGGGGTTTGACAACATTATTTACCAGTACTGTGAATAAAGCTTGCAATACGGGTTTTAAAGTTTGAAGAAAAACGATTGCAACACTCTTATTGCCTCAACCCACTGAAAAAACATGATCCCTTCTTCAGGTGCTTTACGTATTCATTACATCCAAGTTGTGTTGCACCCTTATTGTTTCAATTCTTGAAATCCTAAATGCCAACTTTCTTCACAGAATCAGTAGATAATGTTTGGTATATGAGTTCGTAGGAGTATTTGAAGGGTTGGTGGAACAGATTCCACCGCTGTCAAATGAACAAGCATTGGAGAAATTTTTCGGAAGATTGGGGTTAGGGATTCCTAATTTAACTCATGGACCGACTAATAATATTTGGGCAATGACACTTGCAGTAACAGAGGGAATTGCAAACTTCCAATACCTATATAGCGGTGCAGCGTAAAGCGAAGTCTTGATCGATGGGAAATGGGTTGATTAATTCATTTTTGTTCACTATTGTAGGAGGTATGTGATTATACAAGTTGAGAAGTGGTTCGATGAATAATAGGCACGTGGTACGGGATTTGACGACATTATTTACAAGTACTGTGGATAAAGCTTGCAATGAGGGTTTCAACGTTTGAAGAAAAGGGGTTGCAACACTCGTATTGCCACAACCCACTGAAAAAAATATCCCTTCAGGTGCTTTACGTATTCATTGCATCCAACTAGTGTTGCACCCCTATTACTTCAATTCTTAAAACCCTAATTGCCAGCTTTCATCAGAGAACCAGTGGATAATGTTTGGTAGAAGAGTTCGTGGGAGTATTTGAAGGGTTCGTGGCACGGATTCAATCGCTTTCAAATGAACAAGTATTGGAGAAATTTTTCGAAAGATTGTGGTCAGGGATTTTCAATTTAAGTCATGAACCGACTAATAATATTTAGGCTATGACACTTGCAGTAACAAAGGGGGAATTGCAAACTTCCAATACATATATAACAGTGCAGCATAAGGCAGTGTGTCGATAGAATGAAAATGGGACGAATAATTCATCTATGCTCACTATTGAAGGAGGTATTCGATTACACAAGTCCAGAAGTGGTTCGATGAATAATAACTGCGTGGTATATGGGGTTTGACGACATTATCTACCAGTACTGTGAATAAAGCTTGCAATAAAGGTTTCAATTTTTGAAGAAAAAAGAATGCAACACTCATATTGCCTCAACCCATTGAAAAAAAATGATCCCTTCAAGAGCTTTACGTATTCATTGCATCAAATTTTGTTGCACCCCTATCGCATCAATTCATGAAATCTTAATTGCCAACTATCTTCACAAAATCAGTAGATAATATTTGGTAGATGAGTTCGTAGGAGTATTAAAAAGTTTGGTGGCACATATTCGACCGCTTTCAAATTAACAAGGATTGGAGAAATTTTTCGGAAGGTTGGGGATAGGGATTCCAAATCTAACTCGTGGACTGACTAAAAATATTCGGGCTATGACACTTGCAGTAACAGAGGGGGAATTGCAAACTTCCAATACATATATAGCAGTGCGTGGCAATATGGGTTGAGCCCGGCGAGTCAACCCGCCAACCAGCCAAAACGGGGCGGGTTGGGTTGAGGTTTTCAACCCACAAACCCACTTCAACCCGCCCTGCCCGGAAGTGGGTCAAAACGGGTTCAACCCGCCGCGGGGCGGGTTGACCCGCCGGGTTATCATATTTTTTGTTTACCAGTACTATGAATAAAGCTTGCAATAAGGGTTTCAATGTTTGAAAAAAAGAGTTGCAACACACTTATTGCCTCAAACCACTGAAAAAACATGATCGCTTCATGTGCTTTAAGTATTCATTGCATCCAACTGGTGTTGCGCCCCTATTACTTCAATTCTTGAAACCCTAATTTCCAGATTTCTTCACAGAATCAGCAGATAATTTTTGGTAGATAAGTTCGTAGGAGTATTTGAAAGGGTTGGTGGCATAGATTCCACCGCTTTCAAATGAAAAAGTATTGGAGAATTTTTTTGGAAGATTAGGGTTAGGGATACCTAATTTAACTCGTGAACCGACTAATAATATTGGGCTATAACATTTTCACTAACTGAGAGGGAATTGCAAACTTCCAATACATATATAGAAATACAAGATAAGGCGGTGTGTCGATAGATGGGAAATGGGTCAAACAATTCATTTATGTTCACTGCTGAAGGAGGTATTCGATTATACAAGTCGAGAAATGGTTCGATGAATAAGAGACGCTTGGTATGGGGTTTGACGACATTATTTACCAGTACTATGAATAAAGCTTGCAATAAGGGTTTCAAAGTTTGAAGAAAAAGGGATGTAACACTTACATTGCCTCAACCCACTATAAAAATGATCCCTTCAGGTGCTTTACGTATTCATTGCAACCAAGTAGTGTTGCACCCCTATTGCTTCAATTCTTGAAATCTTCATTGCCAGCTTTCTTCATAGAATCAATAGATAATGTTTGTTCGATGAGTTCGTAGTAGTAATTAAAGGGTTGGTGACACAGATTCGACCGCTTTAAAATGAAAAAGTATTGGAGAAATTTTTCGAAAGGTTGGGGATAACGATTCCCAATTTAACTCGTGGACTGACTAATAATATTCGGCCTATAACACTTGCAGTAACAGAGGGAGAATTGCAAACTTCCAAGACATACATAGCAGTGCAAGATAAGGCAATGTGTCGATAGATGGGAAATGGGTCAAATAATTCATGTAAGTTCACTATTGAAGAAGGTATTCGATTATACAAGTCGAGAAGTGGTTCGATGAATAAAAGGCGCGTGCTGTAGGGTTTGACGACATTATTTACCAGTACTGTAAATAAAGCTTGCAATAAGGGTTTCAAAGTTTGAAGAAAAAAGGATGCAACACTTATATTGCCTCAACCCACTAAAAAACCATGATCCTTTCAGATGCTTTACGTATTCATTGCATCCAAGTAGTGTTGCACACCTATTGCTTCAATTCTTGAAATCTTAATTGCCAGCTTTCTTCATAGAACAAGTAGATAATGTTTGGTTGATGAGCTCGTCCTAGTATTTGAAAGGTTGGCGGCAGAGATTCGACCACTTTCAATTGAACAAGTATTGCAGTAATTTTTGGGAAGATTGGGGTTAGAGATTCGCAATTTAACTCATTGGCCGACTAATAATATTCTGGCTATGACAATTGTAGTAACGGAGGGGGGATTGCAAACTCTCAATACATATATAGCAGTGCAACATAAGGCGGTGTGTCAATAGATGGAAAATTGGTCGAATAATTCATGTATTTCACTATTGAATGAGGTATTCGATTATATATGTCCAGAAGTGGTTCAATGCATAATAGGCGCGTGGTATGGGGTTTGACGACATTATTTACCAGTACTGCGAATAAAGCTTGCAATAAGGGTTTGAAGGTTTAAAGAAAAAGGGATGCAACACTCATATTGCCTCAACCCACTGAAAAAACATGATCCCTTCAGGTGTTTTATGTATCCATTGAATCCATGTTGTGTTGCAACCATATTGCATCAATTCTTGAAACCTTAATTGCCAGCTTTCTTCACAGAATCAGTAGATAGTTTTTAGTTGATGAGTTCGTAAGAGTATATGAAGGGTTGATGGAACAGATTCCACCGCTTTCAAAAGAACAAGTATTGGAGTAATATTTCGAAAGGTTGGGGTTAGAGATTTTGAATTAAACTTGTGGACCGACTAATAATATTAGGGCTACGACACTTGCAGTAACAAAGGGGGATTGCAAACTCTCAATACCTATATAGTGGTGCAGTGTAAGGCAATGTCTCGACTGATGGGAAATGGGTCAACTATTTCATGTATGTTCACTATTGTATGAGGTATGCGATTATACAAGTCGAGAAGTGGTTCGATGAATAAAGCTTGCAATAAGGGTTTCAATGTTTGAAAAAAAATGAATGCAACACTTATATTGCCTCAACCCACTATAAAAATGATCCCTTCAGGTGCTTTACGTATTCATTGCATCCAAGTAGTGTTGCACCCCTATTGCTTCAATTCTTGAAATCTTAATTGCCAGCGTTCTTCATAGAATCAATAGATAATGTTTGTTAGATGAGTTCGTAGGAGTAACTAAAGGGTTGGTGCCACAGATTCGACCGCTTTAAAATGAAAAAGTATTATAGAAATTTTTCGGAAGGCTGGGGATAGCGATTCCCAATTTAACTCGTGGACTGACTAATAATATTCGGCCTATAACACTTGCAGTAACAGAGGGACAATTGCAAACTTCCAATACATACGTAGCAGTGTAGGATAATGCAATGTGTTGATAGATGGGAAAAGGGTCAAATAATTCATGTATGTTCACTATTGAAAAAGGTATTCGATTATACAAGTCGAGAAGTGGTTCGATGAATAACAGGCGTGTGGTATAGGGTTTGACGACATTATTTACCATTACTGTAAATAAAGCTTGCAATAAGGGTTTCAAAGTTTGAAGAAAAAAGGATGCAAAACTTATATTGCCTCAACCCACTAAAACACCATGATCCTTTCAGGTGCTTTACGTATTCATTGCATTCAAGTAGTGTTGCACCCCTATTGCTTCAATTCTTGAAATCCTAATTGCTAGCTTTCTTCATAGAATCAATAGATAATGTTTGGTTGATGAGCTCGTCCTAGTATATGAAAGGTTGTGGTGACAGAGATTTGACCACTTTCAATTGAAATAGTATTGCAATAATTTTTGGGAAGACTGGGGTTAGAGATTCGCAATTTACCTCATTGGCCGACTAATAATATTCGGGCTATGACAATTGTAGTAACGGAGGGGGGATTGCAAACTCTTAATACATATATAGCAATGCAACATAAGGCAGTGTGTCAATAGATGGAAAATGGGTCGAATAATTCATGTATGCTCACTATTGAATGAGGTATTCGATTATATATGTCAAGAAGTGGTTCAATGCATAATAGGCGCGTGGTATGGGGTTTGACGACATTATTTACCAGTACAGTGAATAAAGCTTGCAATATAGGTTTCAAGGTTTAAAGAAAAAGGGATGCAACACTCATATTGCCTCAACCCACTATAAAAATGATCCCTTCGGGTGCTTTATGTATTCATTGCATCCAAGTAGTGTTGCACCCCTATTGCTTCAATTCTTGAAATCTTCATTGCCAGCTTTCTTCATAGAATCAATAGATAATGTTTGTTAGATGAGTTCGTAACAGTAATTAAAGGGTTGGTGGCACAGATTCAACCACTTTAAAATGAAAAAGTATTGGAGAAATTTTTCGGAAGGTTGGGGATAGTGATTCCCAATTTAACTCGTGGACTGACTAATAATCTTCGGCCTATAACACTTGCAGTAACAGAGGGAGAATTGCAAACTTCCAAGACATACATAGCAGTGCAAGATAAGGCAATGTGTCGATAGATGGGAAATGGGTCAAATAATTCATGTATGTTCACTATTGAAGAAGGTATTCGATTATACAAGTCGAGAAGTGGTTCGATGAATAACAGGCGCGTTGTGTAGGGTTTGACGACATTATTTACCATTACTGTAAATAAAGCTTGCAATAAGGGTTTCAAAGTTTGAAGAAAAAAAGGATGCAACACTTATATTGCCTCAACCCACTAAAAAACCATGATCCTTTCAGGTGCTTTACGTTCTCATTGCATCCAAGTAGTGTTGCACCCCTATTGCTTTAATTCTTGAAATCCTAATTGCCAGCTTTGTGGAACCAATGCACTCCATGAAAAGAATATAAAGGTTCAACGATTTCGATGATAACAAACAAGCATGGAAAGAAAGCTTCAAGGAGCAACCATCAAAAAGAAGTCTAAACAAGATCAAGACTCAAGCTTCAAGAGACGTCACTAAGTCCAAACTCAGAGTAATATACTGTAGGACTTAGGATTATTTGTAAATTGATTCTTTACAAGAATGAAGCTCAAAGTTTTTTTTTCAAATACATGCATTAAATCATCGTTTGACATTCAAATACATTTTTAACATGAAAACATACTTTTCAATGTTCATAAAATGTTCAAACAATATTTGAAAATGATGTGAATCAAGAGAAAACCATTTTAGGGCGAAATCCAACCTTTCAACAGGTTGGTAATCGATTACCAAACTATGGTAATCGATTACCCTTCATGGTAATCGATTACCCACTCAATGGTAATCGATTACCTACTGTACAGAGACAAAAATAACGGCTATAAAACGGCTAGTTTGCGAAAATAAGTAGGAAAAAGGCCATGGGGGCCCTCTATAAATAGAGACTACTGTTCCCATTGATGGGACACAACAATTGATCATCATTACTCATTAATTCTCATCCTATTTGCCTTATTATTGTCTTCTTGATCATAAATCCTATTTGAGTCTTATTCTTGTAAGAGTGTCATATACCCTTGTTCTTCAACTTGTGTTATTTGTACTTTGAGAGTACTTAGCCATTATTAAACACCTTCGTTGATTACTTGAGTAGCTAGGGGAGTGAACCCTACACACTTGAAAGGTCACCAAATTCCTAAGAAAATTTGGAGTGAAAAAGTGTAAGGCATCAAGAGCCCGAAGTCTTGAAAAGTTGTAGTGGTTTGTCAAGCACCCTTAAGCTTGATAGTCAGTGAAAAGAATTGATCGAGCGGCTTCAGTCTGGACGTAGGTCACGGTGGTGGTGACCGAACCAGGATACATCTAGTTTGCAATCTCTCTAACCTTAATCTCTTTATTTGAGTATTAAAATTGCATCTTAGATTGTCTTTATATATTCACTTGCTTACTTTGTTGATCACTACACTTGCTTTTACTATTAGACATTTCTTTATTAAATCACTTTATTGAAGAAATAATCGGTAAAACATCAAAGGAGGTACTTTGCGAAAAGATTTTGTAAAACTCAATTCACCCCCCCTCTTGAGTATTGAAGCCACCTGTCTAACAAGCTTTCTTCACAGAACAAGTAGATAATGTTTGGTTCATGAGCTCGTCCTAGTATTTGAAAGGTTGGTGGCAGAGATTCGACCACTTTCAATTGAACAAGTATTGCAGTAATTTTTGGGAAGATTGGGGTTAGAGATTCGCAATTTAACTCATTGGCCGACTAATAATATTCGGGCTATGACAATTGTAGTAACGGAGGGGGGATTGTAAACTCTCAATACATATATAGTAACACAATATAAGGCGGTGTGTCGATAGATGAGAAATGGGTCAAATAATTCATTTATGTTCACTGCTGAAGGATGTATTCGATTATACAAGTCGAGAAGTGGTTCGATGAATAATAGGCGCTTGGTATGGGGTTGAACGACATTATTTACCAGTACTGTGAATAAAGCTTGCAATAAGGGTTTCAAAGTTTGAAGAAAAAGGGATGCAACACTTATATTCCCTCAACCCACTGAAAAAACAAGATCCCTTCAGTTGTTTTACGTATCCATTGCATCCATGTTGTGCTGCAACCATATTGCATCAATTATTGAAACCTTAATTGCCGCTTTCTTCACAGAATCAGTAGATAGTTTTTAGTTGATGAGTTCGTAAGAGTTATGACGGGTTGATGGAACAGATTACACCGCTTTCAAAAGAGCAAGTATTTGAGTAATATTTCGAAAGGTTGGGGTTAGAGATTTTGAATTAAACTCGTGGACCGACTAATAATATTCGGGCTATGACACTTGCAGTAACAAAGGGGGATTGCAGACTCTCAATACCTATATAACGGTGCAGTGTAAGGCAATGTCTCGATTGATGGGAAATAGGTCAATTATTTCATGTATGTTCACTATTGTATGAGGTATGCGATTATACAAGTCGAGAAGTGGTTCGATGAATAAAAGGTGCGTGCTGTAGAGTTTGACGACATTATTTACCAGTACTGTAAATAAAGCTTGCAATAAGGGTTTCAAAGTTTGAAGAAAAAAGGATGCAACACTTATATTGCCTCAACCCACTATAAAAATGATCCCTTCAGGTGCTTTACGTATTCATTGCATCCAAGTAGTGTTGCACCCCTATTACTTCAATTCTTGAAATCTTCATTGCCAGCTTTCTTCATAGAATCAATAGATAATGTTTGTTAGATGAGTTCGTAGGAGTAACTAAAGGGTTGGTGGCACAAATTCGACCGCTTTAAAATGAAAAAGTATTGGAGAAATTTTTCGAAAGGTTGGGGATAGCGATTCCCAATTTAACTCGTGGACTGACTAATAATATTCGGCCTATAACACTTGCAGTAACAGAGGGAGAATTGCAAACTTCCAAGACATACATAGCAGTGCAAGATAAGGCAATGTGTCGATAGATGGGAAATGGGTCAAATAATTCATGTAAGTTCACTATTGAAGAAGGTATTCGATTATACAAGTCGAGAAGTGGTTCGATGAATAAAAGGTGCGTGCTGTAGAGTTTGACGACATTATTTACCAGTACTGTAAATAAAGCTTGCAATAAGGGTTTCAAAGTTTGAAGAAAAAAGGATGCAACACTTATATTGTCTAAACCCACTAAAAAACCAAGATCCTTTTAGGTGCTTTACGTATTCATTGCATCCAAGTAGTGCTGCACCCCTATTGCTTCAATTCTTGAAATCCTAATTGCCAGCTTTCTTCACAGAACAAGTAGATAATCTTTGGTTGATGACCTCATCCTAGTATTTGAAAGGTTGGTGGCAGAGATTCGGCCACTTTCAATTGAACAAGTATTGCAATAATTTTTGGGAAGATTGGAGTTAGAGATTCGCAATTTAACTCATTGGCCGACTAATAATATTCGGGCTATGACAATTGTAGTAACGGAGTGGGTATTGCAAACTCTCAATACATATATAGCAGTGCAACATAAGGCGGTGTGTCAATAGATGGAAAATGGGTCGAATAATTCATGTATGTTCACTGTTGAAGGAGGTATTCGATTATACAAGTTGAGAAGTGGTTCGATGAATAATAGGCGCTTCGTATGGGGTCTGACGACATTATTTACCAGTACTGCGATTAAAGCTTGCAATAAGTGTTTCAAGGTTTAAAGAAAAAGGGATGCAACACTCATATTGCCTCAACCCACTGAAAAAACATGATCCCTTCAGGTGTTTTACGTATCCATTCCATCCATGTTGTGTTGCAACCATATTGCATCAGTTTTTGAAACCTTAATTGCCAACTTTCTTCACAGAATCAGTAGATAGTTTTTAGTTGATGAGTTCGTAAGAGTATATAAATGGTTGATGGAATAGATTCCACCGCTTTCAAAAGAACAAGTATTGGTGTAATATTTCGAAAGGTTGGGGTTAGAGATTTTGAATTAAACTCTTGGACCGACTAATAATATTAGGGCTATGACACTTGCAGTAACAAAGGGGGATTGCAAACTCTCAATACCTATATAGCGGTGCAGTGTAAGGCAATGTCTCGATTGATGGGAAATGGGTCAATTATTTCATGTATGTTCACTATTGTATGAGGTATGCGATTATACAAGTCGCGAAGTGGTTCGATGAATAATAGGCGCATGGTATGGGGTTTGACGACATTGTTTACCAGTACTGTGAATAAAGCTTGCAATAAGGGTTTCAATGTTTGAAAAAAGAGAGTTGCAACACACTTATTGCCTCAAACAACTGAAAAAAAAGATCGCTTCATGTGCTTTACGTATTCATTGCATCCAACTGGTGTTGCGCCCTTATTACTTCAATTCTTGAAACCCTAATTGCCAGCTTTCTTCACAGAATCAGCAGATTATTTTTGGTAGATAATTTCGTAGGAATATTTGAAAGGGTTGGTGGCATAGATTCCACCGCTTTCAAATGAACAAGTATTGGAGAATTTTTTTGAAAGGTTAGGGTTAAGGATACCCAATTTAACTTGTGAACCGACTAATAATATAGGGCTATAACATTTTCACTAACTGAGAGGGAATCGCAAACTTCCAATACATATTGGGCAATGCAAAATAAGGCGGTGTGTCGATAGATGGGAAATGGGTCAAATAATTCATTTATGTTCACTGCTGAAGGAGGTATTCGATTATACCAGTCGAGAAGTGGTTCGATGAATAATAGGCGCTTGGTATGGGGTTTGACGACATTATTTACCAGTATTATGAATAAAGCTTGCAATAAGGGTTTCAAAGTTTGAAGAAAAAAGGATGCAACACTTATATTGCCTCAACCCACTATAAAAATGATCCCTTCATGTGCTTTACGTATTCATTGCATCCAAGTAGTGTTGCACCCCTATTACTTCAATTCTTGAAATCTTCATTGCCAGCTTTCTTCATAGAATCAATAGATAATGTTTGTTAGATGAGTTCGTAGGAGTAACTAAAGGGTTGGTGGCACAGATTCGACCGCTTTAAAATGAAAAAGTATTGGAGAAATTTTTCGGAAGGTTGGGGATAGCGATTCCCAATTTAACTCGTGGACTGACTAATAATATTCGGCCTATAACACTTGCAGTAACATAGGGAGAATTGCAAACTTCCAATAGCATACGTAGCAGTGCAGGATATGGCAATGTGTCGATAGATGGGAAATGGGTCAAATAATTCATGTATGTTCACTATTGAAGAAGGTATTCGATTATACAAGTCGAGAAGTGGTTCGATGAATAACAGGCGCATGGGATAGGGTTTGACAACATTATTTACCAGTACTGTAAATAAAGCTTGCAATAAGGGTTTCAAAGTTTGAAGAAAAAAGGATGCAACACTTATATTGTCTCAACCCACTAAAAAACCAAGATCCTTTCAGGTGCTTTACGTATTCATTGCATCCAAGTAGTGTTGCACCCCTATTGCTTCAATTCTTGAAATCCTAATTGCCAGCTTTCTTCACAGAACAAGTAGATAATGTTTGGTTGATAAGCTCGTCCTAGTATTTGAAAGGTTGGTGGCAGAGATTCGACCACTTTCAATTCAACAAGTATTGCAGTAATTTTTGGGAAGATTGGGGTTAGAGATTCGCAATTTAACTCATTGGCCGACTAATAATATTCGGGCTATGACAATTGTAGTAATGGATGGGGGATTGCAAACTCTCAATACATATATAGCAGTGCAACATAAGGCGGTGTGTCAATAGATGGAAGGTCGAATAATTCATGTATGTTCACTATTGAATGAGGTATTCGATTATATATGTCAAGAAGTGGTTCAATGAATAATAGGCGCGTGGTATGGGGTTTGACGACATTATTTACCAGTACTATGAATAAAGCTTGCAATAAGGGTTTCAAGGTTTAAAGAAAAAGGGATGCAACACTCATATTGCCTCAACCCACTGAAAAAACATGATCCCTTCAGGTGCTTTACGTATTGATTGCATCCAACTAGGTTTGCGACCCTATTACTTCAATTCTTGAAACCCTAATTGCCAGGTTTCTTCACAGAATCAGCAGATAATTTTTGGTAGATAAGTTTGTAGGAGTATTTAAAAGGGTTGGTGGCATAGATTCGAACTCTGATACTGCAAGTGTCAAAGCCCGAATATTATTAGTCGGTCCATGAGTTAAATTGTGAATCTCTAACCCAATACATATATAGCAATGGAACATAAGGCGGTGTGTTGATAGATGGGAAGTGGGTCAAATAATTCATGTATGTTCACTATTCAAGGAGGTATTCGATTATACAAGTCGAGAAGTGGTTCGTTGAATAATAAGCGCATGGTGGGGTTTGACGACACTATTTACCAGTACTGTGAATAAAGCTTGCAATAATGGTTTCAATGTTTGAAGAAAAAGAAATGCAACACTCATATTGCCTCAACCCATTGAAAAAACATGATCCCTTCAGGTGCTTTACGTATTCATTGCATCGTTTTGTTGCACCCCTATTGCTTCAATTCTTGAAATCTTAATTGCCAGCTTTCTTCACAAAATCAGTAGATAAAATTTGGTAGATGAGTTCGTAGGAGTACATACTGCATCTTTTGAAGAAAGGATGATATAAGCAGGTGACGAGTTTCAAATTTCAAGGAATCGTGCAAGACAACAAACTACCTAGCTATTGCTGCCACATGTAGACAGACATGCCAAAAATAGTGCTCAAGACATGTTACACTTATCCCTTTATTCAAAAGCAACTTAAAAAAGAAAATATAATAATAGTTAAATTAAAATGGAGTTGTTTATAGTTTTCTGCAAGTTGAACTTGTATATAATAGGTTTGAGTCCTATCTCCTCCTTAAAAGAACATATTTTATAAAATTTGAGTATATATATATATATATATAAAGGTCCAGCTGCAAGTGATCTAAGATAATAATAATTAATCAGGTAAATCAAACACTCTTTCAACTAGTTGCCATAATTATATTTTAACACGAACAAACAAGTAAACATATCCTTCTGTTGACAAGCTAAATGGAAATCATATACTTTTAATTTACACTTATTTGTTAATCCGTGATAATGTTTGATTTGTTCGTATAATATTTAAAAAAAGTTTGAAATTTTTTATTCAGTTAATTTTTTTTTTTGATACTTTCTATTTTTTTAAAATAAGGAAATTAGTATTTTAAAGGTTTTTTATATTAATTAGTCACACGTAACATGAAATAAACATGAATTTATGGATCACATGTATGTCCACAAATGTATTTATAGACAATATTTATTTTAATCATTCAAATTAATTTATAAAATAAAAAAAATAACTCAATAGCGAACAAATTTAAACATTTAGTAAATAGTATATTATTTTAATTTCCAATAGCGATGTATAGATTGCATCAGGTATTCTCTCTTTAAGGACATTTCAGATAAGCAAGCAAGCACACAACATCCCCAAAAGCAACCCAGAAGAGAAAAGAAATATCAAAAACTCACAAGAACCAAAAGAAGCAAATATGGGAGATTCCTATTTCAGTGAGAATCACCTGTTTAAAAGAGACGACAATGTCTGCCTTTCTGCAATCTTACTCACAACTGATCTGGTGTATTGACGTATCCTCAATGTTGCTATTAGCTGATGTGTTCATGTCACCGTCTGAAATTTTATACAAATCAGTTCAATTAATGCAACTTTATAAATTATCCGTGTAGCAGGATAGACACCTTGATCTCGCAAGAAATACGAACAATCAAACTAAAATAGGAACTACTTATATGAAAATTTTCTATATTATGTGCATAATATTTTAACAAGCAAATGTCCTGGACCTGCACAGCGAAACAGATGACTAAAATATGGAGAATATAATCCAATTTCTTATCCAACAACAAATCGGTAAATATCAGTACACAACAACATATAGAAAATTGATTAACAATCTAAGTCTATATGAATACAAGCGACAACATAGAGAAAATAAACAAGAGAGAGAGGAAGAGACAGTATTGTTGATTACCTCTTGACAACAAAGAGAGATCCTTCAACATCCTTGCGACACTATAAAACAATTCAGAAAATGAGATATGAATGTGAAACGAAGTAAAAAGAAGAGTAGAATGAGAAAGAACGAACGAACCCATTGGTTGCTTTCGATGTTGAAGTCGTAGAAAGAGACAAGCGCGGCGGTGAAGAGAATCTCGTCGATGAATGGATCCATTCGCTGAAGCATTGTGAGATTGAGCACCTTCGTGGTCTGCTGATCCAGATTCGGCATCAATTTCGTAGTCTGAGACATTTCAAACAATTTTAGAGCCTCAAACCCTTGAAATCAAGATTTCGTTTTCATCGATTGAAATTTCTGCTCTTGGCTTCTCCATCTTCTGGTATCGATCCATCAACACGAACAAAAAAAAGAAAACACAATACCGAATAAATTCTAGAAAGAAAATTTCACCAATCGAAAACAAACAGAAAAACTAAAAGACCAAAAGACAGAGAGAAGAAAATGAAAAGAGAGGTTTAATGAATGGAACTAGGGAAAAATTAGATTTGAGAATGGGGATCAAGTGTGTGTGAGAAGGAGAAAATCAGATAGAAAAGAACAAAAAATTGAAATCAGAGAGATAAAGAGTGGTTAGGGTTTTAGTATCGCACACTGCGTTGTAAGTAAGCTAGCTGGCTGGTCTAATCAAGAGAGGAAGAAATGTGGAAAACTAGAAAATATTTATGAAGTTAAATATTTTTTTAATAAGGTATGAAGTTAATATAATTATTAAGAAAAGCACATGTTAAATTTTAAATTATAGATTCATGTCAAATATTAATTTTTGATGACAAAAAAGAATAAAGCTTATGAAATGTTGACCAATGACACTTAAAATTTTCAAATATATATATATATATATATATATATATATTGTAATAAAACTATTTATTAGAAAAATATAATTTGTTAAATAAATGATTTTTTTTATACTAGTAGAAATGAAACATATAATTTAATACAATCTACTCAAATTTTTCACCACTAAATCAATATTAGAGACTAAATATATATGAATATTTTGATTATATATATAAAATAGCACTGGTGTGGCCAAGCCTCTTTTTAAGTCCATTATGGGCTAAGTGTTTAGTACATGGTTATATTTAAAATGCCCGAAAGTGAATGTGGGAATTTTTTATCTACATATTTGGTACAAGGAAAATAGAAAATTTGGTTGGAAATATTTGTTACCTGTGTTTCATATTACACTACCAATTATCAATTCTAAATATCACGTTCTACATGGTAATTTAGAATTCCCACTTCTTGGCAAATCATTTACAAATTTCTCAGACTAAATTACACTCACGAGCTTACCTTATCATTTGTTGGAAAAGTTTTGTGTGGTTCACAAAATCAATGACCACTTCTTGGCCTGTTGTTTTTATTAATTTTTTTATCCAAATCGTGTTTAAAGTTATGTTTTATGAGGATAGTTTCTTCAAATTTCATCATATTTTCAGTAATATTTTGTCATCAACCATACAGTTCTTCAGAAAATTTAACCAATATTTTCAATAATATTTTTGCCTATCAAACACTATTTTCGTAACATTTTTGGATACTTTTTATACCTATTATATTCTCGATAATCGCGATTTTTGGTAACTTAAAAATCTCCAGTACCAAACGTTCCTTAGGGGGTGTTTGGTTGAGGAGAAAATTTTAGAATACTAGGGAAATGTAATTGTTAGGAAAATGATTGGAAAGTGAGTTTGATAGGAAAATGTAAAAAAAGTTGTTTGGTTGAAAAAAAGTTTACTAAGAAAATTAGGTAAATTTTATAAAATCTTTGTTTAGTTTGACGTAAAATATTGATTGGAAAATGAGCGAAGATTACCAAAATACTCCTTATATTTAAAAAAAAATGAATCACATGTGATACCCTTTACCTTTACCAGTAAGCAGATGAGTGATTGTGGGTTGGACATTTGGCAACGTACATATCAAAGAACGCTTGCTCTGTCTTTGGACACCGTCGGTGGCTAATCCGGTCGGCCACCATCACAAGGGCCACCGCGAGACCGTGTTGTGTAGGGTCATTGAATCAGAGCTTCTTTGTTAGATGGGTTGAGTCCCACAGTCATGAAGCATGTTCCACTTGTAAGAAATACTACCTACACTCGAGGAGGAGAAAGCAAAACCCAGATTATTCAGCACTCAAGGAGTGGATAATATCAAAGCGTACTACTTTTGAAATAAGAGGTATGCCTTCTTCCTCATTACTGCATAATGATATTTTTACTAATGTTTATTGTTTAGTCATAAAATATCATAATCTTTATCTAACTAAAAATATTTTCTCGAGTAGTCTAACCAATGTAATGTTCTATACTAATATTATGTTCTCATGATAGGTACTCGGCTTCCCGTGCTTTGAAACTCAAGATTCTGCATGTTTCCTTCAAAATGGGATCATTGTTTCTTTTTACTTCAGATTTGGCACCTTAATCCCAAAATTAAGAGAACATCTGGAATTGCCTTTATTTGACAAAGGCATATGAAAGTTACAGTTTGTGATGTACAATGTATGCAACAAGTTATAACAATTATGGGTTGAGTCAAAGCAACAATGTTACCTCAAAATGGTACTGTTTTAACAGCGTAAAAGAGAAAACTGCAATTTCCTACTAATGGCATGAAACTAAAATTGTTACGAAACAAGAATAGAACAATCAGATGGAATGCATAAACAATTATACCAAGTCCAAAACATGATTTTGGAATCCTCCGATACACATACAGTGTGTGTGTTTGTGCTCTGGTCCTCCATCTTCACAAGAGCTGCTCTGTTAGATGGGTTGAGTCCCACAGTTTTTGTAATGTATAGGCAAGCCATAGCCACTTTGGCATTGGCACCTATCTTTTTATCCTATTGTCGATAATAAGGAATGACCTCTCCTTTTCTTAAGCTTAATTTCACTACCTACAACAGCTATTGCAATGAGTAATCTGATACCATTTGAAACTGCAGTAATTGCATCAATTGTTGGGTACTTGCTCTTAACCCCACTAAGTAATTAAGTATGCAGTTTGCAAGTATGAAAAAAGAAGTTTTAAATCATGAATCACTTCAACCAAATGGCATGGAATATATACTTAACAGTCATGTGAATGTTAGTCTAGTGATCATTTAATCAAATCAGAGGTAAATTTGACTAATGTTCAAATAACATCAAGACAATATACGCAACCTGCAAAATTCTAACAAGGGACTATTGGTGAAGGTAACAACCAAATATTCAAATAATCATCTTGTAATCAACATAGGGTTGTAGACAAAAGTTCTGCCATAGCATTACAGGTTTTACATATGGATTTAAGTGTATAAAATATATTTGAAACGAAATGAGTAAATACAGGAGCACACATATACAAAAGAAATTGCATCAGAAAGAAAGTCATAAACATTGAAGTAACCTCTACTCTCATTCTGCATCAATAAGCTAATATACCCAAACATTTAACAATCAGAACTTACAGATGGACAGAACATAGAACTTACAATTCCATCATCAATATTATGACAACTTACATCGTTCACAGATAAGACATTCTGTTGTCTATTTCCAAAAAGATATATCATAAACAATGGAGGTACATACAAAAAATCAGTTGTGAATGTTAGATTCTATTTGACTCACCAACAGCCATGTGTGTACTATTCACAACATGGTATTTACAAGACTATTTTTTGAAACCAAACTACACCAAAAAAACAATATACACAGTCTACCAACATATCCCTTTTTCCAAAAAGCCACTTGAAGATAGTATCACAAAGACCTAGACAAGAACCCAGCCACTAGCAGTTAATGAATGAAAAGACTGAAAATATTTCCTTCCACTGTGTGACATCAATCGTGCACCCATAGCCTAGTTCCTTCACAATATCTCCAATGTTCATTTCCTTTTTGTATGTCTGCCAAAATAGCAAAAAAATCATGCTCTTCACACTAGTGGAACATCTCCATATTCCTGTAAATGACAGGGAAAACTAATAAGCAGAGATGTCATTATTACACCAATAGCACATATAGCAACCTAATACTTGAAGTAATAATATAAAAACATACATTATATTTAAAAGTAGTAATGATACCAGGTTTTATCTTAATTGTTGCCCAAATTTGAAATAATTATTTATTTCATGTTGATTGTTATTTCAGTGGATAAATCAAATATAAAGTGTTTAATGTTATTGAGTGACATTGTCTTCAACCTAATAAATGGCCATGCAGTTAGTTTACTGTGATTAACATGACTTTTAAGCACAATTGTCTTATACAATCAATCACCCATATGATAACCAGTAGATATATTAAATTACATACTTAAAAATTCAGCCTCGTGCATCTCAGCAGGTTGCAATGGAATCAAAATATAGGGTGGTTTGTCCTTGAACTCCACCAGTGACAGAAACTGCATGAAGGAATCCACATGCTTGGAAGGAGCTTCAGACATGCTTAAGGAACATAATAAAGATGTCAATTTGCTCATAGAATACATAAACAAGCATGAGTGGCACGCAATTCCTCATTCTGAGCTATGCATAAATTATTGCCTACAAAGAATTGATATGTTAGGTCAAATTAGTAATAAAAACAATACACACGGAATATTTTGACATAATTCATAATATGGGAATGGCCATTACACATGCCCATAGCGAATGATAAAAACTTATTTGACAAGCAGGTTCTACATAGGAAAACTATGAAGCAAGAACTGCCATCATGGGTATAAAAATTTCAAACTTACCACATAGCCTGGCATCAGGATTTTCAGAATCATTATAATGCAAGACTGACTGCAATTGTAGTTAGTAAAGACAACATACTATGCAGTACAAAAAATGGCCATGACCAAGTGGGAAACAACGAGGCCTACCACATAACTGCCATCCTCATCATCATTCATCATACCTTGCAAATATTCCTGCATTCAGTCACACTCTGACAGCCATTCAAAACCTTCGTTCATTACCATTACCTGACCTCCCATCTTTGCGCATGTGGCTGTCTTCGCTCTGTCTTCTTCGGTCGGATGTGGGTTTTGGGTTTCTTCAGCTTTCAGAACATATGCAAGAGGGGCGTTTGTTTGGAGAGTTTGATCAAGTTTGACGGGGAAGTGATTCTTGGATTCTCAGAAGTCGACGTTTGGTTCGCTGGATTAATGAAATTTTTCCACCCTTCGTTGTTCCCCAGCTTTCGACCTTTGCATGTGATTATTGTGAAAAATCACTGTTGCGGAATGCATATGAGAGGGTCGCATTGTGGCTGAAATCCGGAGAGGTGAAAAAGTGGTAAATTTGGGTGACGAATTTACCCCTCACACGTGACCAACTTTTGCCCAAACTGATACGATCACTCATCTTAGGGTAATTAAAGAAATGACAGATGGCAAAAATATCCATCTTTTGAGATTCTTGGTGAGTGTCGAATTCCTGGCAGAAATGAAGACTCAGTTGAAAATTTCCCTGGGCCAATTTGAGACGGGCCTAATAATCACGGGCAATTCTACTTCTTTTGATGTTGTCTCCCTCTCTTTTTCTACACCTTTTATTACACTCTGTAACGGTGACGCCAATTTTTGTCGAGAATGCTGTTCGGTAACTATCGAGCAAATGTTGGAGATTATTAGTTATTTGGGGGCGTTTGATACAGGGTAAAAAAAAATTTATTCGGGGAATAATTATTACTAAAATGTAGTTGAAAATATATTTTATTAAAATATTACGACTTTTTGATTCTATTCTTTCTTATTAATTAAAAATAACCATTTTATCCCTGTTATAAAATTATACCCAAATTTGTCCTTTTTAATCGATTACAAAAAAAATTTAATCGATTAAATGTCGAAATTTTTTTAATCGATCACTCAGGTTTTTTTTTAAAGGTTTAGCTTTTCTTATATTGTAGGATTGTAGGAGAAAAAAAAAGTAGAGAGAAGTTAAATGTGGGTCCCATATTTTATATTAAAAAAGAAAAGAAAAATTATTTGACATGAAAAACAAATTTGTGTAGGAAAATGAAAATATCACATGTGGCGTGAGAGTATTATTTCCTTTTTTTTTTTTTCTTTGTCGATTAACTTTGTTAATTGGAAGCTTAGGAAGGCTTCAAAGGAAGCAGAAGAATGACAAGCCTCTCTTCACCTCTTATCAGATCAAACCATCTTTTTTGAGCCTCTATATGTTGAGAATTTTTATTCTTTGTCCAAACCTTCAAAAGTCGGAAATTTTAGACCTTTTACTCAGATCTATAGGTACCCAAATTTTATGGTTATTTTGCTTGTGGAAAGTGGGTAGTTGTTGAAAGATCGAGATTTGTGAAGAATCTGATGTAGCTGCTTCGATTGGAAGATGCTCGAGCGGTGCACCAACTGAACACCACCGGAGAACCTGCTCCTCCATCTCCTCTACCGTTGTTGTTGCGACTTCGTGGTTTGGATGAATGAGATTAGATCATAGAGGCTAGAGTTTGAGATGAAGATGGTGAATGAGAAAGCACTGGTTGCGACAATTGCAAAACCTTCAACCCCATTATGACGATGATGATGATGTTTCAAGTCAGAATCAAAATTGGAGTTGTAAGAGAATGAGAAAAATGTATCTGATTTGAGATTTGGAATAAGAAGAATAAGGGTAACCCAAAAGATGAAAGTTTTGAAAGATTTGAAAAATAGGGATCGTGGGAAACCCCTTTTGCACAAAACTACGAAAAGTCTTCGCCTTTTCTTCCTTTTGCACAAAACCCAAATGTATGTTGTTTTTTAAAAATTTATCACCGTGGGTTCTTTATATTTTTACAAGTTTTTAGCATATGTATAAGCAAAAAATATGACTCATACGTGACCATTTGGTTAATTTGCTTTGAAACTCCTTTCCGACAACGTTTTTTGGGTTTTAAAAAAAACATAACCCATTTTTTTTTCGTGAGATCATTACTTCTGGGTGTTAACATATTAGCGTAATTTATTTAATAAACATTTGCATTTTGTATCGTAGGCATAAATATGATGGTAGAAGGGGATGTCTCTGGTAATGCATAAACATATGAAATCACATGTTTGGTATGTGTTGAACTCATCCTTCCAATGATTGCTGTAAAATGACACTGAATTAATAGCGTTTTTTTATTATAGGTACAAGCTAATCTTTTAATTCCATATTTGCTTGGTCTGTTTGTTATCTTGATTTTATTAGTGGCTGTTTGTTACCTTGATTTTATTAGTGGCTGTTATAGTTAGCAATAAGTTCTATGGATTTTTCTTTTTTTAGCCATCGTCATTTTAACCTAGTCTACTATGGCGTATTTATTTTTTACATAACTCATCGAGTAGATAATTATATTTAATTTGCATAATATTAATTACTCTGTATAGTAGATTTTTGTTTTGTTTATGGTTGACATTTGCAAAGTTCCGTGTCTAATTTTTTTCACCTGAAATATAAAACAAGATAAAAATAATTTCACTAGTTTGTATTGAAATCTAATATGCAAGATATCAGCAGGTAATAGAATTACAGAGGAAGCAACTTGCAGAATTGAATGGAAGGATAAAATAACAAAGAAAACAGCAAAATAACCTATAGGGGTGTCGATAAGCTCTATTCCTCTCCCAATTCTCTATTTATCCTCCTTTTTCTAACAAACTCCCACTAACCCTAACCCTAACAAACAATATTCCCTTTTTGTACAATAAAAGAAGCTCTGTCTTGAGGACTAAGAGTTACTTAGAGATCCAAGTGGTTATCATAAAGATGATATCCTGAATGAGATTCATCTAACATGTATTATTGATACAACAGAGGACAAGATAGCTAATGCTTTGAAGCAACTTTCTAGGTTTGGGGGCATGCTAGGCGTGCTACACTGCACGGTACAGATTCTTTTTTCTTTTTTCATGGTTTGAAAAATAAATATAATTATTTGATTCCATTAATATTAAGCTTAGAATCTGACCAAGATATCCTGTCTGTCTCACATGATTTTGTTAGAAATTATATAAAATTTGAAGGAGTTGCTGTTTTAGTTCCGGATAAAAGGTGTTGTTCAAAGTTAATGTAATTCATATGGTTTTTAATAAAATAAATTTTTCAATTTTTAAAATATTTTATTAATGAGGGTGGATTCACAACATGGGAGAAATAGAGTTCCTCTTTTAACTCAAAGTACTGGTTCAGTTGGTGAGTAATATGAAACCTCAGTCTTCATCTTACATTAATTTATAGCATTGAGACTTATTATAAGGTTAGGTAAAAGTTGTAGTGTAATGAAAGAAACTCTTTCTATAAAAACAAAAACAAAAAAACAAAAAAAACTCTGATGAACACAAGAGTCATATGTAGATGTACAATTGTCTCAAGAATTTTTTGTTTATGTATGTTAATTGAAATTAAAGCTTATAAGCAGTGAACTCGAGTACCTTAGCCACATTTTTCACAACTAAGTGGTAGCTCGCCAAAAGTTCTATCTTACACTCACCCTAATCTTGGACTTCAATTTAGAAAAGGGTTGGTTATCTTAGTTCCACACAACATAAACTTTCATTAGTTCGGTCTCTCTCTTTATCTCTCTCCCTTGTAAAAAGAAGGGAAACTTGGCGTTATAAATCTTTTCCTACATGCAGGTTCAATGGAAGAATTAGACTCATTGTATGGGTTCAAAGTAGGGAGTCTTATATTTTGATTACATGATTTGAACATGTGATTTTGAGATAGATATCACCAACTGTTGTAATAAGTTTTTATTTAAAGAAAATAAGGGGAAAAATTGCTTGCTTTAAAGCTTGATGTCCATGAAACTAACATTTTTTTAAAACAGTAGATTTAACATTTAAATCTTCTTATTTTTCTTAAAAGAATAGTTATCTAGAAAAAATTTCATGTGCAGGACATACTATTTTCCTAAGAATAAAAATATGTAGCTCTTAACTCTATAAAAAAAATAGCTAATTTGTACAAAAAAAGTAAATAAATGTAGCTAATAATATGACAAAGGAAAAACAGCGTCTATGATTTTTCATTTTATTTTCCTTTTTAGGTGAAAAAAGAGTAGATACCATTGTTTGTACATTTTCTGTTTGTTTTTTCCTTCTTCTTTTGGCTACAAGAATTTCTACCCACTAGTCTTTGCCTTGATGCTGAACTACTAAAACACATGCACGACTCTGAAAATCTGTTGAAGCAAGCACATCACCAATGACACCTAACTCTGGAAATTCACTCCAATCTGAAAGTCCTTTTATCTGCGTCAAGCCTGATTGATGTCTTCTCCCAACTATGAAAAAGTCATGTTCATTTGCTATATCACGTAGAGCAGCAGAAGTCTCTGGTCCATTATTTACCATCACTTTTATATAACTTACTCTTTCCAAGCCAGAAATCCCTTCTAGCGCATGTGTATCTTTTATGTAATCCAAGTCTATTAAGAAATCTTCAATAGCAAGGTGGTACACAACTAAGTTTATCCTTGTGTTCCTTATTGCTCGTTTGGCTAAGCACAAAGCCTCTCTGTCATCTTTTCCACCCAAGAATATCATGGCTAACCGAATATATGAGTCACTGTTAAAGGAAGAACGGCTCACAAGGATTCCAACTGAGCATGGAGCCATTTCTATGACCTTACAATTTAAGGACCTTATGTTCTTGTCATCAGATTCAATACCACCATCTTTAGACCATCTTTGATGGAATGGAAGAATTATAAGGGATGCAACTTTGTCCAATGCAAGCTGACAAACATCTTCAGACATCAAGGTTGGTGGAGATATGGCTGTGTAAGTGTGTGCAGTTACTGCACCTATATTGTCATGTTCGTAGAGGTTAAAAGCAAGAATGAGATCATCTGAGTAAGACCTTTGGGAATCTGAAATATTTTTTTGATTACGATGGGAAATGAAAATGGGAGAAGTCCTTCCAATTAGCTCTATCAGATGCAATGCATCCACAATTATAGGGTATTCTGTTGTTGGACAACAAATGTCAAGAGCATCTCTTATAGCATTTATATGAAAGTTTTTATGAACACAAGCAAGTATTCTCAGCTCTGAGTCCGGTTTTAAACTCGTGATATTCCTTTTTCGGTAGCCAGCATATTTTCTTGATGGATCGTACAAACATTTCACAGACCATTTCACTATGATGCCTATGATCATTATGATGATTATCATCATTCCATAAGTTTGGCCATTAATAACCTGCAAGCATATATATATATATGTATAAATGGAATTTTATTTTGCATATATATCATAAGGGTTTAATGTTTTTCATGTTGTAGAAGATAAAATTATTTTCTATACACACATAAAAGTATGTGGAGCTCATTGGGGTCATGTGAAGAGAAGAGAGATAAAAAGAAAATATGAGTATCACAAACTTTTATGTGTTTTATCTCCTACAACATGAGAGACATTAAACCTATATTATAATGATTATAAGAACTATTGAAAATGAAAGTATATATAGTACCTTTTCGTCATACATGCTACTGAAGATGCCAACTTCCACCACGCCTTTGCTGCTCATAATGAAGCCAAGAGCCAAGGCATCTTTCAAGGGCATCTTGCTGTATAGGGCAGGTAAAACACATGCTATTATTTTGATGAGGTAGGTAAGAGCAATGAAGAAACCAATAATCATTATTGATTTTGATGAATACACCAAGGAAAAATCTGCCTTCAACACACCGCAAGTCACAAATATTGGCAGAAACAAACTTGTACCAAAGAATTGAAGCTTCTTAACCAATGCAGATCCTAATGGAGGTCCTTCTGGCACAGCCAACCCCAAGAGAAAAGCTGCTAATTCGAAACCTTGATTTATTTGAACTGCAACCCAACCTAAAGCAAAGACCATTATGATGATAACATATATGTAACCATCAGCCACAGGTCTTCCTTCTGGAGTATTTTTTATGATCCAAAACATTGCTGGCCTACAAACTAATGGAACAATGATACAGAATGCAATCACTGGCATCACCTGTACTAATATTTCTATTGGTCCAGCTTTCTTCACTATGAGAGTGCTAATAATTCCCATAATTATGCTCAATATGTCAGTCACCAATGCAGAGGATAATGCCAATCTCCCAATTCCAGAGTTTAAGATTTTAAGTTCGTTGAGGAGAGAAGCAATGACTGCAAACTTAACTCCAGTATGTGCTACCACAACAACAGGAACATCCACGGCTTGTTCTCCAATTTGATCCCTTAAGTATGGAATCATTTTTTCTGCAATTGGAAAACAAACAATTAACGGTGCCAAAAATCCAATGATTGCAACGCTCCATGCCCTGCGTCCTGTCTTGGTTATCATGGACATATCCATTTGTACAGCGTTTGTAAAATGGAAAAGTGCATAACCAATTGATGTTATTGTTGCAAGTGTGTCTTGACTTCCAAACGGAAACAACATCTTCTTGTATTTGTCCAGTGTCTCGTGCTGAATAGAAGGCCCCAGAATTAGCCCAGCCTGCAAATGCATACCATTTTCCCATAACTTTAAGAGGGCATGGCACTAGTACTTTATTATAATAATAACATCATAATATGAGTTTTATAAGAGTTATGTGGTAGCAAAAAGTGATTGTGTAATGTTATAGAGATTCGTACTTTTTTGTGTCATGTGACATGATAGATGCAAACCCCTTATAATATATCATGTTACTTTTGTCATATGATGATAAGAATCTTGATATGCACCGCCCCAAAAGTTAGCTTAAAGAGTGAGAGTGTTCAAGGTTTTATAAACCTCACATTAATTGCCTATATAACTAATGTGGGACTCCAAGTCCCATACGTTACAAATAGGTCCTAATATTCCCCCTTGCTCTGCAGTCCTGGGCTTTCGTATCATTTGATAAGAACCTTGAGATGCATTACTCTAAAAATTAGCTCAAAAGATGAGAGTACCCAAGTTCTTATAAACTTCACATTAATTGTTTATACATTATCAATGTTAGACTCCAAGTCCCATACCTTGTAAATGGTCCTAACAAATGATAAGGACGAAAAACCCTTTTACATGTTTACCATGATCCTTCTTTAAATTTAAATTTGACTTTAGTTTGTTCTCTACTTTTGTGGAAAACATTTAGTAACAATACGAACAAGAAATTTATAATTTATATAGGCTTTGGTTCAAACAGGATATAATATAAAAAGGAAAGTACTTACCATCATTTGTGAAATAAATAGAGGGAAGTTCAAATACTTTAGGAAGAATTGGCAGATTTGGGTGACAGCAAAAATTACAAGCATTTGCAATTCAAATAAGGGGAACGAAGACTTCATTGGGACCCTGCCATTAATTTGGCCACCCCATAAGCCATCTGAAACAATATTGGGTGGAGCAGCAGAACAAACTGTGTATAGGGTTTCATTGATTTGTGTAACTGACCCGAATATAGACTCATTTGCTATTAAATTCATTTTTGCCCACAATGCCAAGTTCCCAGATAGAGGAACGGAAGAGAGATATGAGAATAAAAATTGAATGGAGAGAAAGTGATAGGAAGAAAGATGACTCAATAGCTATATAGGTATCATAAGTTCCCCAAGTTTTGACCATGATGAAGTATTTGGTCAAATGCTTCCATGTTGAACTGTAACAGACAAAGATAGACTAAATTTTAAACATCAGCATACAGTCACATTAATAATTAAAATAGGTTGTAACTTATTTCAGTATGTACTTGAGACAGAACATCCTTTTTAAAAGTAGAGACCATAACAGTATATATTTTTACAAATACAGAGTTGTAATCTATTTTCAACCTTATACTATAATTAGACATCTTTTAATTACAGCTACTTTTTTTTTCCCACCCTTTTTAAATCATGTTACAGCTACTGTTTTATGTCTTGAGAAAAAGAGAGATTATAAATCTTTTTTTTTTCACTGTGTACTAAAATTAGACAACTTACGAATCTTTTTTTATGCCTTGTACTTTTCCATTCATAGAAAACAACCTACCAATCACATCATTTTTTTTCAAAATAAAAAATTCTCAGACTATGTCATCTTCTTACTTCTAAGCAAATTTTCAATCTTTGTCAAATTTGTTTATCTGGCTTCTTCTTCCCCTCTTCATTTTTGATAAACACTACAAACTGTTTTTCATTTAATTTAAATTGGGTTTTTTTATATAATTTTATTAACTTACTAGAATTTTTTTTTTTACTTATATTATCTGTTTTCATATTTTTTTTTATTTAATAAATTTCAAATTAAACAATTTTAATTATAGTTTAAAGAAGAGTAAGAAGTAATACATAGGCTTATAGAACTAGTACGTATCGATTGTTTTGTTTTTGGATAAATTACAGGTATCTTCTGTGAGAGTTAATTCTGTTTGAGCCGAAAACATTCATATCATGAAAGAGTTAACTCTTTTATAAATGTGATTTTTTTACGTTCACAAGAATTTGAGCTTTGATTTGGGGGGCCATAGTGATAAGGAAAATAAAATATGTTGATCTCTTAATTCGGTATTATTTAGTAAATATAAAAAACTTTTTTTTATTTCATTGAGGAAATATTAAATTATTTTATTACCCTTTATCTAATAAAATTGATTAACATGAAAAGCTTATAAAGTGAGAAAAAAGTGAAGCGCACATAAACATTTTCCTTTCCTTGCAATCTTTCCAAGTCGGGATGCAAAAAATGTAAAGCCAAGAAAAACTAATTCTATAGCTCTTTTCCTCGAACGAGTGCAATCTTTTGCCTTTTTTTTTTTTCAAAAATAATATATCAAACTAGATTATGCCAGGTTTCTTATGTAGCTTGTTTATATTAGGATTAATCCCTATAAGCAGTAATATTATCATTACACAAAGGCTATCATTTTCAAAATAGGTTATAGAGAGAAAAATTCTAAAGATCAAATTAAAAAAATCCGTTCACTAAATAAGATGATTCGATCAAATACGTAAATTGATCTTTAAAAATAAGTAATAGGTGGTGTTTTATCTATTATATATATTACACTGGTGTAAAATGATCCTAACCATATATATATATATATATATATATATATATATATTTATATATATATATATATATATTTCAATGTTTGTGATATTTTTATTCTAAGAAATTCTTACACTCAAGACTCTCAATCACACATTAAGGAAAATAGAGAACATGACCAAAATAATAATAATATTGTCATCCTTTAAAACTACAAGCACCATTAAGTTTGTCTTCCAATAATAAAAATCTCAATATCGTCCTTCTATGTCAGATTTTAACATCAATTCAATCAAAATGACATTGAAGGACTAATTTGATGTCAAAATTTGACATTAAATGTTCATTTCCATATATTTATCACTTAAAAATTAAATCAATTAAAATTATAGTGCAAAATGAATGATTGTTCAATTTAAGAGCGTTAACGAGTTTAAATAGACGTGTGAACTTGAACAATCCAACCAAGCCCGAGATAAAAAAAATTGAGTTGGTTTCAGTAGTTTGGTCAAATTAGAAAAGAAGGGAACGTAATTACTTCAATTCAAATGTCATCTTAGCAAAATGAAACGTGCAAAAAACGATCCTTGATATCTCTCTAATTGTATATTTGTATGTGTTTTGTTGTGATTTCTCATTCAAACTTCATACCAAACTTATAGGTATAAACTAATCAAGACGAGCAAAAGACTTGAAATTCAGGCTTGGCCCATTAATTTAAGGGGTTTGAATATTCGAGCAACAACAAATTTTGCTCCACAGACACAAAAATATGGTGGGCCTACCATGTTTTTTTTTAAAAAAAAAAAACTAAAATGAAAACTGAGTCTGTGGCTGTATAAAATTCCTTCTGCAGTGATATAAGAAGTATTTTGCCAAATGCCTATCATGATGTTGGAGAAACATCTTTTCTCCTTCACACCCTTAGAAATTTGTGTTTTATTTATTTTTTAATTGCAGTGGGGCTCATAATAACTTTGTGTCTGTAACAGTTCTGTCTCTACCCTAATTTAAATTAATCAAATTTTAAACTTGGGCTTGATTTGTTTAAAAAATATGATGCTTAAGCTCAGCTTGTGTAACTCGTTCATTACCTCATTATATTATTTTTCCTTCATCAACTCTCTTCTTGAAGTATTATTAAGTTTATTAATTTAGTATTTTGTAGATGGAATAAGTTATTCTATCTATTTTTTTTCCTGTCTATCACTCTAAAAGATCATTAGATCTGAATCTTAATTAACATTTTTTTCTCTCCTCTTTAGATTCTAATCTAACAGTGTTGGAGAATGGTAGGCAAAAGTAGGTAGAATAACCTATCGCTTTGTAGATATTTTCATGCAAGAAGGTGAAGTTAAAATAGGAAGAGAAAGAGAGTAAAAGAATCTTTGAACGTCGAAGTTAGGTAATTGTATTTTTCTAAATATAATTAAAATTTATTAAGGGTATGCATGACAACATTTCCGGAATCTTTTTTTTTTTAATTTTTATTTCCGGGAACATAAATGGATAGAAAATTCGTTTGGTAAAATCATTTTATTTTTTTTGTTCCCGAGATGAACTGGTTTAATTTTTGTGCTAAGGAACAAAACAAGTATAAAAAAATTTCTATTTTTTTTGTTTCCGGACATAAAATGAGAAACAATTGTCTCTCTCAATCACTTTCCATCATTATCATTATCACCACAACCACCACCATCCTATCACGACCATCGCCACCATCGTCGCTGTCGTCATCGTATCACCAGTGTCATCGTCACCATCACCACCACCACTACTATCACCGTCACCGTCACCGCCACCACCACCACCATCGTCACCAATCACCACCATCACCATCGCAGATACTGCCGTCACCACCACCACCGTCACCATCATCACCACGTCACCAACCACCACTACCATCACCATCGTCACTGCCATCACCATCATCACCACTACCACCATCATCATTGTCGAAGCCACTGCTATCACCATCATTGTCATTAACCACCATCATCTTCGATGCAGCCACTGTTGTTACCACCACCACCATGTCATTACCACCTCGCCACCACCATCACCACCACTACCACCACCACCATGCTGCTATCATTGTCGTCACCACCACCACCACCACACCATATGAAAAGGAAAGTGATGATCCAAAAAAAAATTTATGCTTAATAAGAATAATTTTTTGTTATATTATTTGTTGTTATCAAACACAATTCTCATTCTCAGAAAAAAAAAAATAGAACATGTTATCAAACATTTTTTCCTCAGAAATTGTTCCGATTTTTTTTTTTTGAAACAGTGTCAGAAAACAGAATGATTGTCATGCACACCCTAAAATTGTTATCTATTCCTCTTTTTTAATCCAAAATTAATATTTTTTAATATAACTTTTTGTCATGTGTGTTATATATATTTGCCTTTTATTGTTATGTTTTTTTTTTTTTTTTTGCTATTTTTTATAAAATAATGGCAAGACAAAATATGCTGTTCACACTACTCACAAAAAACCCACATCGAAGATTACGTAAAAATCTTTTGGTTTCTTTCAAATTCACGAACTTTTTAAGCAAATGACTATTTCCTGATTTTTTTTTCCCCCCACTTTCGGTGGCTGTTGTGTGTTTGCGCCATCCTTGTTTCTTCAAACAAGTTATTTCTTACTAGACTTCGTAGGCATATAAATATACTTTCCAAACATAAATTTTGTGTGTAAGGGCAGAGCCCGCGCCTGATACATAATACGAAACTGGAAACATCATGTAACACCTAGCATATGCCTTCTAAGTTCTTCCAACAAATTTAAGATAAATGCCAAAATAAGACACTTATGCATGTAATTCATTATGGAAAGCATGCACTTGTGGATCTCTCCAAGTGTTTGCTAAATCGTCGACAATCAAATTGGGATCCTATTTTGTTACTCAATTTGAGAAGTTTGTATTTACACGTTGAGCGGCATGGCCTTGAGCTTCGCCCTATAAATTAAAATAAGTCTTCCAGTAGTGGTAGCCATAAACACTTGAGACATACACGTAACAAATAGCTGAAACTGACAGGAACATCTTCCAGAATATTAAAGATCTATTATTCCACAAGGCTCGCCCACCCTCACCAAAATCTAGGAATAAGAGAAAGCAAATAAAGTGATGCAAGAATATTCCCACTATATTTGCCCAGGTATCTTTCTCCTTGGGGTGACTTAGACATGTGGTATATGCAAAAATATATCCACACAAAAGCAAAATCTTGGGTACAACCACTCACGTGATCAACATATCTTGCATTTTGCAATAAGTGATATCCCATCCATATCATTGATCTTCTCAGCCGAAATTACCAACACATATGCCTCTAGCAAGCCTGGATGCAAAGGTAGCTTCAAAAGGGATAAATACAGGCTTCACCAAATCCATCCACACAATATAATAAAACAAGAATCGAAGCTACGAGACAACAGAGAACTGCTTTTGTTGTCTTGGCATCATAACAGCCAATTGCAGCTCACCTAGCTGGCATAACTTCACTGGATTTTTGAATATTGTAATCTTCGCAACATTATTTCCCATTATTGCGACAAATGCAATGCTAAAAGATTCACCTTTTTCAATTGCAAGCTGCCACTCTCTCATTGTTATTATGAACCAGTCTTTTCTTGGAGATCTGGTTGCTTTAACTTCTATGAACTCTTGATTGGTCTCCTCCCCAATGACTATATCATATGGAAGTCCCGTTTCATTAAATTCATTAACCCACCTTACAGAAGTCTTGCCAATTTTATCAACAAAGTATTTGCATGCAAGAAATTCGCCTAATCTGCCAGTTAACTTTGTTTGTGCTGTATCTAATGTACCAGTTTGAAGTCGGACTCTGTTGCTAAAAGCTGGTGAGCTCAACCGAGCTTCATCCAACGATTCATCCAAAGCTTCACCTAAACTAACAGGATCAGATTCAGCATGGAGACTAAACGCAGTTGGCTCAAAATCATGGTAGGATTGATCTTCTAAGTTTTCATTTTCATTTTCATGCAATGGCATTAATGAACTTGCTGGTAGATCATCTTTAATAGTCCAGTCAACAGCAACTGATCCTTGTTCAGCACAAACCGGTGGAGCAATAATGCTTTCAGAATTATCATCCTTCTTCACTTCAGAAAAACTGCTAACCTGGGCAGGGTTGGTCTTGAAACCATTGGCACGGGCAAAACTGAAATCTGGTGCGGTTTTCCAATCAGCTGGTGGCCAGTTTGAGTATACTCCAGTCTTCCTTCTTGGAAAGATCTGTTGATTTGTTGATGGAACATGAGCTGAAGGGTGCGACCCATCAGCCTCTACCAGAGAAGACACAGAAGATACTACCCAAACCGGTTCTTCATCTGGAAGTGTTGGCACCTTTTGGCTATTCAATATGAAATATTCTATTTGCTCCTTAGAGGAACCGGATTCTGCCATGGTTGTTATCATAAGAAGGAAATTCGCCAAGTGTAATTCAGAAGTCCCATCAAGTAACAGACCCGAAAGCTCCATAAACAAGGAATGATAATCTGATTTTTCAGCAGTGTACAAAATGTTTCCCTATAAGAAACAAACAAGCATATAGACACGTAATATAGATACAGGTACTGAAGAGAAAAACTTTATTGCAAAGAAAAATTATGACGTGGAATAGGTAAATAAACTGTGATGAACACTTGTGTTTCAGGCACAGTGATTGCTTGATCCAGGCAAAGAATGAAATCATCAATGCTCTAAAATATTTTAGATGAAATCTTACTGATGATGAATTGAGACTCACATTGTGTATAGGAAGTGAAGTGTCACTGAACAAAAATCCAACATAGGATGGAACTTGTTAAGAAATCACAACCAAAGTTAGTTAAAGTTTGAGGAAAATCTGTTTTGCATTTAAGTTTTCATTTAACCAGATGATCGATTCAAGCTTGCAATTGAAATCTCTGGAAAAGGTGAACAAACAAATGGTTTTTCAAACTAAAAGTAGCCTGTAGTTTTCAATACTCTATATCAGAATCCAAGAGGACACTTCCATCAGGTTTAGTTTTCAGTTTCTATCATGAACATCCATCCAAATAATGAATGCAGGTTTTAGATGAAAAATTTATGAATTCTAACATACCTGCAGAAGACAACTACATTCAACTCGCTTATTTGATACACTGCCACCACTCTTTATAACATTCCTGTAGAACAGCTTCTGAACAACAATGACTTTAAGATTATTCAAAATATTGAAACCAGACTCCTTGAGTTGAACATATTTATCACTATGAAGTTTATAAATGTAGCGCTGAGCATATGGAAGCATCCAGTTTATCAATGACTCTTTCAAGCTACAATCAGCAAGACCATAATATATTGCTTCCCGGGTTACAACCTGTACATAGTCAGTCATAATGCATTAATGTACTATCCAAAATTATATGAATATCCATTTTCTCTTTGTCAAGTAAACAAATTTATACAGAAAAAGACACCAATTAAATTTGAAACAAAAGGTACAACAATTGAAACTGAATTCCATTGTAATAGTTCTACCTGTAAACTCAGAATAATCCTTTTAACACCCACCCAGGACACATAGGATAAGCTGATAAACTCTAGTAGCATCCACTGTTTTGTGCGTCAGTGTAAAAACAATTTAGCATAAATAAATTTTTCAGCAAAAAATACCCTTGCTGCTCAATTAAAACCCAAGGCTGTGGGGATGGTGATAGCTAAAGGGTGGTGGTTGGTGGTAATGGGATTCTGGGGACAAAGTGGTAACAATATTTTACTTCTCATCCCATCCATCTTAACCCACCCTCCAAGCCAGATAAAGTTAGAACTTAAAAGAGAAATAAACAACTCCCCATTAAACCCCGACTAGCGAGAGTGGAGTGAGGACAATCCTTCTACGCACCCTTACCCTTACATAATTGCAAAGAGACTTTCCCAAATTCAAACATATGACCTTCCAGTCACAAAGGAACAACTTTACCACTGCTCCAGAGTCGCTTCTTAAAACTTGGGAGAGAAATACGAGATAAAAATTACTATTGGGATAAACTTCATACTATCCAGCGTGTGCATCAAACATTGTATAATGTTGACTATGCTGAGTTATCCTATCCAGTCCAATTATAAATGGACCCTTAGTCCTAATTCTTATCAAGTCTAAGGACAAACATAAATTATAATAATACTAGCTTGCTGACAAAGGAAATGAAAGATCTAAAAAAACAATTCTATGTCTTCAACTAACAGCTTGAACTTATCTAAAAAACCTGTCCTGAGCAACTAGCAGATGTTTAAGCCTCTTATTCCTTCATGCTCCAGACCGGATAACTCGTCCTGGACATGAGGGGAGATGTTTAGAGATCATCTATGAAGCACCGACACTTCAAAAACCCTGATGTGTCATGTCTGACACTCAAGACACTTCCCGACACTCCAATACTCGTTGCAAAGACTCAAAAAGGGTTCAAAGGTTACGTTGCGTTGCATTTTGAATTCCAACTATTAGATTCGTTGAATTTAGATTACCATTTTATTAAGTTTAATATAAACATTTGGGATATCTTATGTTTCTTTACAAAATTGATGGATATTATAAGTTTACCTTTATTTTTTGATTAAATTATTGAATATTAAATATAATATACACTACATAAATTAAAAAATTATATAGTATCAAAACGTGTCCTAACGTGTCGAAATTTAATATTTTTTAGAATTAACATGTCGGAGTGTCGTATCCTGTGTCGGTGTCGGTGTAACATAGGAGATCATGCTCCGTATAACTTTTCTTTGGCATGAGATGGGGTATTAAAAGATCCCACATCTGCTAAATATATGGGCAAAGTGCACTTTATAATGATTGAGTAATCCTCCCCCCGTTGGGCGAGCTTTTGGAGTTGACTTAGGCCCAATCGTTATAACATTGTCCAATACAATAGTTAAGTTCAAAACGGAATTTTCAGGTTATAAACAAAAGTGAACTTGTGTGGCACCATCATGTTAAATATTCTTCCTCATGCTAGCAAAAATATCATGTCCCATACTCAATTGGTGTATTGAATTTGATCATGCTACATGTAACATTATTGTGGACTAATTTGTCCCCATGTTTTGACCACAATGTATTTTATTATCAATGAATTACTGGAGTCCATGGCTACTTGATCAAAGAGTTTATTATTTTTATTTCATAAATCCACACTAAAATATTAAGCAATTCAGAAGAGGCCTACAAATGGTTGTGACTAACCACCGTTGTCCCTATTGGAAACTTAACGTACACCTATGCCACTCCAAGTTAATTCTGAGTACTTAAGGAACATGTAAATCATCATACAATCAAGCACAAAAATATCCTACAGAATTTCAGACTGAAACAGAAAATATGCAAATGTGCATACATGCAAGTGGTAGTGTTACACCATAATTTGAGAAGTCTCTAGAGTCTAGACCACAATGAATAATAGGACAGAAAAAGAAGAGTACAAGAGAAAGAGTGATCATACCTCTGAGATTGCTGGAATACCTAACTTTTTCATGAGAACGGAAATTTTTTCTTGCACAATCTCTTTATCATCATCAGTTAGCTCACCAAAATAGAGAAAGTCAAGGTTATCGGAATGCTTAAATTCTTTTTTCAACTTCTTATCATCGCACCAGCAGACAAGACCAAAGGAAGGATGTAATGAAACCCACTTATCTTGCACAGTAGGAAGCACTGGAAATTCTAATTTTGAAAGACACTCTTTTAGATATATGACATCCTCAACACTCAGCAAACCAGATTTTAGTCCATCTGCCCACTTGAGGAAAACATGGAAAATCTGGAGACAAACAGAGAGGATAAGAAGTTTAAGGCAAAAGAAATCAGTTACTATTTATTATTCAGAACTTACTTTATCTGCTGCTTGTGAAGGCAAACTAACAGTTGATAACTGCAGCAAAATTTGAATATAGCTGCGCAGAGGAGGTTCTTCTTGCACTCCACATTCGTCAACAAAGAAACCATGAAGACCAGGGTAAATATTGTACAGCGACTTGTTTATAGGTAAATGAGATGAGCTGCATTGAGGATGGAACTCCTTCATTTGCTGAACAGACCCAGTTGAATCATGCCAATACACTTCATTGGGATAAGAAAAGGTCCCACATACAACATCATCATGACTATTGAAAGATGAGTACGGGATAAATATAAAAGGTCCAGACATCAAATTTTCCATGGTTTTCTGCTTCGAAGCTGCCATTTCATTCCAAACGAATGCATATAATTTGGACATTTGTTTTATGCTGGCAAAATTAATACATATATTAGTGAGTGAATTTGTGTAATTTAAAATGAAGAAAAGAAAAAGAAGCACGGATAGTCAATACACATCCAATTGAAAGATATGTTTGCTTCTTAGCAACTCTCCTTTTTTTCTTCCCTACTCCCTGCCTTCTTTCATGAAGGTCATGGGTTCAAATCCAGAAAACAGCTTCTTTGCAATTATGCAAGGGTAAGGCTGCGTACAAGGATTACCTCCACCCCACACTCGTTAGTCGGGTTTAACGGGGAGTGATTTTTTTACTCACTGCCTTCTATTGGTACAAAAATTACAATAAAATCATTAAAAGTCAAAACATCATTATAGCTGACCCCCCTTTCTCCTGAATAAAAATTTGAGACATTCAAAAGAAGACTAAAGTCCTAACAAGAGTACAACAAATTGAGGTCAATATCTAGAACATCCCATCCCAATATTGTGCAAATTATTTTTACTGGCTCAGCACTGTTCAGGGATTATCCCTATCTTATAAAGTTCATTAATGAATTAGTATAGTCCTATATTATGATCTCTTGCTGCCTCAAAAAGTAACCATACGAGGACTCAAACCCCTGGAGTTTAGATTGTTTGACATCACCGACAAGACTTATAATATCCATGTTTTATTTCAGCTCACATAATGAGATTTTAATCCAACTCTCTATTAGTCCGGTTTGTTGAAGAGTCTTAGGATGGGTTGAAGGTTAAAATAACACAAATAAAATATGCAAGAGATATTAAATTGGAAGTTAAGTTGCATTAGTATTCCAGCTTTGTTATTGAGGAGAAGACGACAAAGACTCTCCTAAGGTGATTTAATCAAGTAAGGAATGCCAACAGTGGTTCCAATAAAAATAGTGACTTGAATGGACGATAGTATGATTAAAACAGGAAGATCAAACAAAACCTTTGTAGAAACCATTAAACAAGATCTCAATCTGAATTGAATTTCTGAAAATTTGGTTTTCCATGGAGCACAACGGCATTGTTGGATTGGATCCATACAGTCAACCCCACCTTATGGAATAAGGCCTGGTTGTTGGTGTTATTTTTGTTGTTATATAAATAATATTCTTATGTTATATCACATTAGAGAATAATTAGCACAACTTTAGCTCAAGTGCCCCTAAGTCCCTTTATAACCAAACAAAACAAACATTAGAGAATAATTCATAATTTTTAGGGTTATATTACTCTCATGCAATAGGAGATATGTTATTTCATGTTGTAGATACAATCACGTGGTGGACCCCACTATTTATTAAAAAAGAAAAAAAGAAAAAGAGAGGCACATGAATCAATGGGTCTGTAGGAAGTTATATTACTCTCATGCAACATGAGAGTAATACAACCCTAATTTTTATACAATTATTATAAGAATAAGAATGGACTCTTTGAGTATATGTTCTTTAAAATTTAATATGCATCTTGTAATAGCACATGTATCTTTGAATTTTTTTATGTCAAGTTGTAGTCTCCATAGTTTTCTAAAGATTTATATTGGAATATTTTTTATGTGATATGTTTTGACCATTGGCTTCCCCAGCATTGGTATTTGGTCCACGCAGCAAAATAATGCACAGAAAAATGCTATAGTTCAGTCATTTTCATGTTATTCTTGCATGAAGAATTTTGTTAGCGTAAAACTAATCATGAACCTCTAACTGGCAGCTTAAGCTTTTAGGAGAATTAATGCTCAATATTATATCAAAACCTCAATGACCAAGTGGTTAGGAGTATAATTATTGCCTCGATATTCTTTTAATAAAAAGGTGGATTTCAGCCATGTAGCACCGACACGACACATGACACGACACGATACTCCGACACGTCAATCCTAAAAAAAGTATGGATTTCGACACGTTAGGACACGTTTTAATATTAAATAATATTTTTAATTTATATAGTGTATATTCTATTTAATATTCAATAATTTAACAAAAAAATGAAACTAAATTAATAATACTCATCAACACGTTATAAAGGTGGAAGCTTTAATTAAAAAAAAAAAACAGGAACTGGGATGAAAGAGAGGGATCATATCACAGAGAGAGATCAGAGAAAAGGAGACACAACAAATGCGCAATAGGAATGACAACGATGGTGCTGAGATGATCTATTATCTACTTAAGGGGAAAAAAGGCCAAAAAAAAATTGATATAATCAGGTGGAAGCTTTATTAATATACTTTAATTTTAAAAAAATATAACTTTTTTACGAAAATGCCATTTGACCATGTCGGACACAGTCAAATTCGTGTGTCGAAATGGTCAACGTGTCGGGAATGTTGACCGCATGTCGGACATCGTGTCGGAGCGTGTCGGACACGACACTCCCTGTTTTTTGGAGTGTCCATGCTTCCTAGGATCTCAGCACAAGGTAGAGCAAGCATATGCATTGTCTATACTTCAAGCTCAAAACATCTCTTCCGTTAGGGAACATGATACAAATTGTAAAGAACCTTGGGATACACCACCCCAAAAGCTAGCTCAAAGGGTGGGAGTGCCTAAGGTCTTATAAAGGCCACATTAGTTGCACGTACAACCGATGTGGGACTATATATCTCAACACGCCCCCTCACACGAGAGCCCATTGGGCTTGAAGAGTGGACAATGCAACAGGCTCAGCCTACCTGTGCTAAGAAACGCCACAAGAGAAAGTGGGGGGCGGCGAGGCTCTGATACCATGTAAAGAACCTTGGGTACACCACCTCAAAAACTAGCTCAAAGGATGGGAGTGCCTAAGGTCTTATAAAGGCCACATTAGTTGCACGTACAACCGATGTGGGACTATATATCTCAACACAAATATAAAACCACTCATGAGTTTCCACCTAAAAGCTTAAGCTTTAAGAAAAGTTAATCTTTGACATGTTTTTAGCGAAGGGGAGTGATAAGCATTATTGGTAGATGAAATGAAAATGAGGAAACATTGACAATTTAAAATGGTGGCTGTATCAATGTCGGACACATATCCATGACAAACACTCCTTGGACACCATCAAATACTCCTCCATGCATTCTCCAAAACTGTATTTTTATTTTTTGAATTTTTATACCAACATAGAAGAGATACCACAATGTTGTGTCTAAAACGACTAATGTTGACTTCTGGAACATTGATTGTCTGTTTTAATTTAAGATTTTTGGTGAGTTAATCTTATACTAATTGTATATGTTGTACCCAAACCCTTTTGTGTCCAGTTCAAATTTTGTCATATAGTATTCATCTTCCATGTCATATTTGTGCTTCCTAGATGAAAAGTGTGGTTACTCAAACAATCGAAGTCATTCTGTTTGGGTGTAAAAGCTGAAAAGGAGCATACCTGGCCTTGAATGGAGTCTCAGGTGATTCTCTCCAGGCTTTAAGAATATCAAAAATGTCACCAAGAGTAACTCTAGTCTTAAACCCAACATCTTTTACCAACCTTTCATTTTTCACCTGATTGAATAATACAGAAAACAAAATGATATCAAGTCCCACTGTCACTGTTCTTTTTAGCCAAAATGTCACATCTTCAAAATCCAAATACCGTTACACACACTAACGCTAATGTAAAACAAAAATAAGAACTGGAGGAAAATATCAATAAATACTAAAATTTATCAAATACTCAAAATTTCAAATTCAATATTAAGCTGAAATCCTTAAGACAAACAATATACCTTATATAGAGCATAGACAACCCTAAATCCAGCAGGACAAGCAACCCAAACATATTGCACACAATAAAAATTCAAAACAGGAAATAAAGATGTTATCCAACACACAGAAAACATATCTCAAGACCCAAGCAACCATATTGATAAGTAATCTCTAAATCCACAATTACAAAGCCTATTTCCCAATTTACAATTACAACATAAACTAAAAAAAAAATCATAAAGATCATCATCCACTTATACTTGAAACAATTGAACAAAAAAACTAACCTTTGGAACAGCATATGGCGCAAAAGCTCCTAGGATCATCCGGACTGCTTCACAATCATAAAATAAATCTTTAGGATAGTGTAGCTCACCATCAATGGTTGACACAACCCACTGGATATTGCACAAGCTGCATATAAAAGTAGACTTAAAGGAATGGCCATCTACAGATTTAGAGTCAAAATAACCTGTAGTTTTATCACTGTAACAAGCATCCCATAATGTATCAAGAACCTCCAAGAGATATTTACAACTTTCTTGATTGCCAATTTTAGACAATAAGGATACTAATTGCACTATTTCTGGGGATTCCCAATCTTTGACTATTGATTCTGTAGATATTTGACCCCTATCCCACATCACCTGCTTAAAAGTGGCATCCAATACATCAACAACACTCTTATCCACCGGGACTATTTGAGCAAAATCTGTGATGCCAATTTGCTCAAAAAATTCCCTCCACTTCATCAGTGCAGATGAAACCAACTCATTTACGGGGTGCTTTAGATAGCTTATGTCAACCTCATGCCATCTCATATTCACAACATCAGCTAACATTTTTGGAGTAACAGGATTACCAAATCCTGTACTAAAATGAATTGGTACTTCAGCCGGACATTTAAAACCATAATTTGTCAATAACAAAGATTTACATCGTAACTCAGAGATTATATGCTCCCTTTCGATGAAACAATCAGAACAGGTAGACTTCAAGTGTAACATTACAAAACACATATATTCTACCATCAACATTTTGTTCTTGTTTGCCATTGTTTTATCAGACAAGGCAGGTAAAATATGCAGCTTCACAACATCATGTACAGACAACTGTTGAACGCCAATACTCTGAAGTAACCGGGTAGCATTGTCCAAAAAAGTCATATTCAAGCTTAGAGTACCAGAAGATGCAGAAAATAGGGAAGGACTTACAGTTCGTAGTTTAGCACATATATTAGGGAAAGCTTCAATTTTAAGCTCACCATCAAACCCCGTGTTTAAAGTATTGGACTGCAACCATATAGTGCCTTCATCCACTGAGCTGTATGTACCATCAGAAAGTGGAATAAATGGTATTTTTTTAAGATTTTTTAGAATATCTTCTCTCATTTCAAAATTGATTGACGCTATGACAGATGAATTGAACATTGTTTCGTAGAGTATAGTTAGACAAGAAGCTAACCAACTCATCCCCATTGATATCAGCCCACTCTTTGTGTGACATAAAGATGACAAAACTCGAACAAGAATGTTAGGCCCAAACTCTTCAATGCCTAGTGCTCTTGCTAGTGTATCAGACAACACTATATTTTTATCCAAGTATCTGAGCCCGAGGTGCTCAAGAAGTATGTTATCAGGAAGAAGACAGCGCACCTGCTCCGTCCAACCTCTCAATACCTTGCAGGGACGGACCCATCCATTGTTGTCACCCTCCACAAGTAAGCAATTCATCATTTGTAGTTTAAGAATAATCAAACGAGGAAGACTGGAGAAAAAACCATGCACTTCCCCAACTAAAGGAACAAAGCTCATGAATGCAGACAATCCCTTTCCAGGTTCACTCCTAAAACAGGGAAGTTCACAAAACTCTCTCTCTGCTCTGACAAACAAATTAGGATACTCTGACAATAACCATTGGTTCCAAGGACTATCTCCATCAACTTCCTCTCTAGATGAGGGAAGAACAAAATCACCTTGAAGAATAAATTTCAGGCCATATGTTCTTAAAGGAAGAAATGCAAAAACTGGCTGCTGATCTAAACATGGACTGTAACCACCATCTGATTCTTGGAGAGTAAACGCCATAGAGATTTCAGTTGTTCGCACATCAAAGCGAATGGAATTGGTATGCAACTTCTCAGATACTACAAACCATGCCATTTTCTCTTTCCCATGAGAAACCTTAATGATACCATCTCCTAAAGTTTCTTTTCTCATAACAATATGCGTATCATCAACCAAGTTTCTCAACTTGATACACTTAAGGCGGTGAAGGAATAGTAACAATGAAGGATGAAGATCTGCAAACATAGTCATCATACTCTTCATGTCGGTTCCTTCTGATAGATGAGATCTGAATGGAAGCACAATGCATGTGTTCCAGGAATTATCATCATATGAATCAGCACCAGTAGATGCCATCCTACTGAGCGAGCCAATATCACAAGGAGGTACTTCTGTGGGCAAGACAAAACCAATCTGGCCTTCACTAATATCAAATTTAACATGAAAACCATTGGAATGAATCTCTGGAGCATCTGTGACCTGCAAGTGAAACCAACCGATGTTAATAGAACTCATTACTATATAAGAAATAATGGGGAAAAGAATTGAAATGATAATTCTACATAGCTTTTATGTACAATCACAAAAGTATTTCCAATCCAATCATAATTTCAACCTTGATGAATCTCTGTGACAGGTTACACAGGATGCAGGAGAAATACAATAAACACTTGCACAGAGGAAGAAAAAAACAATACAAAATGAAAAGAACAGAATGGACTTCTCAATACAAAAACCACTCCTCTTTAAACCTCGACTAGCGAAAGTGAGGTGAGGGCAATCCTTGTACACAGTCTTATCCTTATACATTGCAAAGAGACTGTTGCTCATATTCGAATCAGTAACCTTTTAGTTACAAGAACAACTTTATCACTGCTTCAAGCTCACCCACTTACTTCTAAATACAAAAACTATATTATATTTTAAAAATTCAAGCACAGAATTGCATAAAGCCATCCATACAGGCAGATACAAGGAAACTGTAAATTCTTGGAATTTGGAAACATAATACTTAATAAGAGGCTGAATCTCTAAAATTTAATAGAACTAGTGTGTAACCAGGGGTCCAGTTCAAAAAGAGGATCAACTAAATTAATTTACAAAATACTATATTTGATGTATATTATTCACTAAATTTTTTAAGTAATAAAAAAAAAAAAAAAAAAAATTGATTTTGATTAGTAGCGAGTGTGGGGTGGAGGAAATCCTTGTACGCAGCCTTACCCTTGCATAATTGCAAAGAGGCTGTTTCCTGGATTCGAACCCATGACCTTTCAGTCATGAAAGAACAGTTTTACCACTGCTCCAGTTCGCCCCTTTTTTTTAAGTAATATGAAGATAAAATTATAATTCATAAACGCATATTATAATTCTAACTTAGATTGGATAAAAATAATGATGTGTGTGAGTGTGTATGTGTTCTTTAAATTTTATATATTAAGAGGAAAAAATTCAATTACAAGCCATTCAGGAAAAGAAGAGAATTTTTAAAATGATAACAAATAAATGGAAGCAATCATATACACCTTGCAGAGCCCAACAAAGGAAGAATATAAACAAAATCAAAGAGTACCATCAGAAAGAACGAAAGCATAATAAAGCATAGGGAAAAGTAGAACCACTCTACATTAAACCCCGACTAACAAGGGTGGGGTGAAGACAATCCTTATACACATCTTTACCCTTGCATATATGCAAAGAGGCTGTTTTCGGGATCCAAACCTGTGACCTTTTAGTCACAACGGAGTAGCTTTACCACTACTGCTCGCCCTCATTAGGAAAAAGTAGAAATAACAGAAAATCAGACAACAAATGAAAGATTACAAAGAAACACATAAGACAAGAAAATAAAAGTGGATGATCTGGAAACTACTTGACATAACTCAGGAGCAATATTAGACATGACGAAGCAACTAAACTCCTTTTGAACTATACGGATTTCTCTCTGAAAGAAAGTTGCTATTTTAAAGCGAAACTAGAAAAAAGTTTCTTTAACATACTCGGAACACAGACTTGAAGCCAATGCCTTTCTTCCCTATGTATCCAGCATTAGATCCTTTCTTTGTTGAACTTCCAACATCACAAAGTGCTCTCATATTTTGAGCAGAGAAACCTCGCTCATTATTCAATACAACAATACGAAAATTTTGAAGAATAAATGTAAGAGTCGGTTCCACATTCTCTGGATAATTATTATCATCTGCATTTTGAACCTGAACCAAGAGGAAAAATTATTAGATAAATGCGCAGAATATTAATTCTCAAAGCTACCAGAAGCCTTACCAAGTAGTAAATAACAGCAAAATCAACCAAATTTCCAAGGTTGAGAGTCGATATTAAATGTAAATAGTTTATTAAAATCTTCCCATTACAAAAGGTGCAACATGAAACTGAAGATTTAAGCTGAATTCCTATAGATAACCGTGTTTAGTTGTTCACACTTCTACCCAGAATGAACAATAATCTAAAAATGGAGTGGATATGATGTTGTCAATATTCCAAAAACTAATATTCAATCAGACAAGATAAAATTTTCAGTCATTCACACTCCTACCCAGAATGAACAAGAATCTAAACATGCAATGGATATGATGTTGTCAATATTCCAAAAACTAATATTCAATCAGACAACATAAACATTTTCAGCACATTACCACTACCTTACATCTACATTATATTTAACACTGCCCACGAAAATTCAACTTCTTAGGCAGTGATAGAAGTAAAAGTGAAACTAAACTATCAGATTATAGAATTTGAAGCTTAACATCATCTTCGGTTTTCAGAACATTGGATTTATAAACAATGATAAGAAAGAGGCATGACAGGTAACCACAAAATATCCCCTATTCCTCCTTAATTCATAAGCACAGGATAAAAAGTTAAAGGAATATCCTCACCAATTCAAGAATGAAATGTGAATCTTGGGAATATAGCTCTTGTGAAAGGCAATGCAGTGCTCTCCCTAACCGAGCATGTTGCTTCTTCAACATGCAACTTTCACTATCAGAAAGGCTTGGATCTAGGCCAAATTCATCTCGCCTAATAGATTTGATGATCAGAGCAGCATCCATATGTTCATCAGTTTGAAATGAATTTTCCAGGCAGCCAGTTATAGATTCATCATTAGATTTTTCACTATCAATTGTTCGACTGATTTCTGTGCACCCTTCATTGAGTCCACATGCAACCATTTTTGCTTCAGGCACAGGAGACTTATCCAAGATCTCTTGGTCATGCTTCAGGCTTGTGCTTATTTCAGTTTTGGCATCTTTTAAGCATGTAACACGAGCACAACAAAGGACAGAAGTGTCTTTTGAAATAAATGCATGGTAATCATTAATCCACTCGGAAATACCCAGAGACAATCCTACTTCATGAAGCATGAGACGTTGCTCCATGTTGCTGCATTCACATAAAATAGCTGAAGCAGCATCCTTGCAAACAGATTGCATCCCGGAAAGCAACACATCAGAAGCAAAACTATGAAATTCAGCAGGTAGATAACCAAGACATTCAAGGACAAACCTTGACAGAATGGGCACTACCTTACTCAGTTTATGTATGTCTTTCCTAAACTCACTTCTCATTTTAGTAGTTGAAATTTCAGTTAAAAATTTTGTTTTACATAAAGCTTCCTCAGACTGGAGAGCATTCCCATCATCACCAACTTCAATATCTTTTAGAGTTTTTCTGAACATGACTTCAAATGCACGACAGGCATCGTATTTTAGAAGGGACAACCGAACACGTTTCTCTCCCCCATCTAGTGAGATAAGAGATAGCAAATTCACTGCAGTTTGGAAAGAAGATCCTTGAACTGCAGCCTCCAGGAAAGAGTCTGGGGTAGCAGAACAATCTATCCGTATCACCTTTCCATCTCTGGTAACCAAACAGAACAATTCCTTGGAATTTACATCATTCAACAACCATGAAATAAACGACCCTAGGAAGGGTGCAAACATAAGATCCCAATGAGACCACTTGCTCAAATCAGACAACATTGGTGCCTTAAGTAAGACTTCAATTGCATTTTTTGTTGTAACAGATCCAGAGCTTATTGTGTACTGGCTCAACTTAGACCTATCAGTGGTGATTTCATTGTTATCTCTATCACCTAATGAGTCTTCAAGATAGTACTTTTCTATCATTGTTGCAGAAAATAAAACACATTCTGAAGTCACACTAGATTTATGCACTCGAGCAGTATCCAGCAGATCCTCAAGAGAGACATTTTCCAAAACCTCAAAACCAATTGAAGGAAACTGTCTCATAAGCAGCACAGAAATCATCTGCTTTGTTACCGTTTCATTTTTCCACAAACTACTACAAGCCTGAGATACTAGAGCAGCCAACTGATTTGAGGACATGTAGGCCACAGAAGAGGAATTTTCACATGTGCCTCCATCCAACAATTTGAGTAGCTCATGAGGCAACTGGTTAACATACTTCTCAAGGAATAATAAGAAATCCCCATAACCAAGAGAAGTGAAGTTCTTCACACCAAACTGCTCAGCCACCCAACTTTCACAGTTGCAAAACTTCCTCAACAACATAATTCTACATTGCATCAGTGAGTTACTATTTCTATTTACTTCATTATTAAGGTCAAAATAGGTTCCAATTTTTCTGATGATATCTTCAGCAGAAATACCTGTTACATCCAACAACAAACTCTGCAATGTCGGTAAGAGTAGAAAAGAGAGCGCAAATAATAGGGAAAAACGAGGAAAAAAGATGGCCAACGTTACAAGATAACTAGATAGTAAGTCAGCCAAAGCTTGACTTAAAGGAAAATAAACTCACACTTTGTATTCTCTGTGCTATCCTCGGTTATGACTGGTATATTTTCCAGGCTTGGTCCAACATCTATGGTTTCATATTCAGAACTTTTGGTCGGTGAGTTAGTTAATTCATTATGGTTGATAGCTTGGAAGGTATCATAGATGCTGTTCCACATACCAGATTTGATAGATGAAACCTGCAGCATTAAAGAATGAGAGAATTTCAATAGATGATATAATACAGCTTTGCCAAGGAGCCTTTAAGTAGATATATCTATTACATAATGGAACCATATAACCAAGCAGAAAATACCATATATATCAAGGAAAAATTATGAATGAACTATTTATACAGTATAACTATTAGCAAGCTAAAGAAAATAATGCATGATGAATAATAATATGTACTCCCTAATTAACAGAAAGAAAGAAAAAAGAAACATCCACATGGAAGAGTTTTTCAATAATCAAATCCAACAATCTGTGAAATATTGAAAACATCAAAAGCTGACAGCCAAGAATATTATAATGAGCACTAAATGTGCAAGATATTCACCTTAAAAAATTCTAGCAATAATAACAAGAACCAATCTTAAGAGGGCGAGTCTTGAGTAGAGGTAAAGTTGTTTCTTTGTAACTGAGGATCACGAGTTCAAATTCAGAAAACAGTTTTTTTGTAAATATGCAAGGGTAAAACTGCGTACGAGGATCTATGATGCACCGACACTTCAAAAAACAAATTTTTTTGTATTAAAAAAACAAATTTTTAGTAAAACCATTTAGAGAGAGGTCTTTTAGATGATACTAGGATATTAGCGTAGCTTTAATATTGTGGTTCTTGTTGTATCAGATTATAATTTGTATTATGTTAGCTAGCTTGCATAGTAGTTAATTGCGCCGCAATAGCGCCGCAAGCCACACCGTATGGGCGTTGCAGTGCCTCAACGCAAGAAACCGCTCCGCGCCGCATCGGAACGCAACAGCAGCCATTGTAATCACAAATTGAGGCCATATTGTTGTCATAAGGCAAAATGTCAAATTTGTCCTAAATTTAAATGTGTAACAGAAAAATTTTAAGGGTTTTTTAGTCTTCCTGTGTCTCTCTCTGACACTTCTGCTATCTCTGCCTTTAAAAAATGTTTCTTTTTGTCATTATTTTTGTCATATATCTATTCCGCTATTTCCGCAATCTGCTATAACGCTATAGCATTTTTCGGGGTTGGCCGCAACATGCCGCAATCCGCATTTGATAACTTTTCTAGCTTGTTACTGATTTGTTAGATTAGTTAGTTAGTTGTGTGTCTCATTGCTAAGTCATCAGCATGCCTATATATAGTGTTTGTATCTGAGATCTTTGGAGTTAGGTTTCATTTTTACACAAATCACAATACAATGAGTTTCCTTCAGATTCCTCTTTTCTCTTGCTTTCTCAACTCTCACTTTCTTGATACTTCTCACTTGTTTCTAATATAGGACCTTAGTGCAAGGTAATTTTTTTATAAGAATAAAATATAGCACCCAGCATCTCCAAATAACCTAATTGATCAAGAAAAAGACCTCCAATCATTGTAGACCAAACACAATGATTGAAAAAAACTGCAAACAACTAGTTCCAAAATCAGGCAATCTTAGAGGCCAAACTTCTAACCTAATGCTAAATAGAGTCTAATCTCCAAACGATGGTAATAACAATTTTGTCCTTCATTTTCTAAAAAACAAAATCTTAGTTGACTCGTAGGTCATCTGTAAGTACCAATTGAAGCCCTCACTAAGGCATGAGGCAAGTCCTATTGGAATGGAGCAACCTTCCCTCCCTCAACAGGCCTAAACTCTAATTCAAAAAAGGAAGAAAAAATAAAAAAAATAACAGACTTGGGTATTTTCAAAAAGCAAGACACCAAATAAGAGAATTCCCTTTCTATAATAGTAAAGATATATCCATGTCTGCGGGCGTGTGTGTATGAGTGTTGGTGAGTGTAAGTGGAGTAGGCCATATCCTGTATAGTTGCTCTATTTCTGAAACTGGAATTTTATTCTTTCTTCAAATTACAAGTAACAATAAGTAAAAATAACACTACTAAAAAAAGTATGGGGAAAAAGTAGTAAAAGTCGCATTAGCGAGGTGTGAAACAAATTATGGCTATGTGATGGGAGGAAATGGAGCCAAATTAAGACTTACCAAACAAAAATGAGTCAACTATTGGGACAATTGATTTAACATACGTTAAAAAGACGTTAGGGCTAAATTTAAAATGCTAAACACTATAAGATTAACTAATACATCATAAAAGAAGAAACATTGATTGAATTACATATGCAAAAGTAATGTAAGTCAACAAAAAGAAGCTTACAGCAGTATTAAGTAACCCAATGAAAGGATATGATGAGCACATCATTCTGATTTTCCTCCTGTGCCCGGGTTTTACTTCATAGAATCGAAGCATCCTCTCCAAAACCTACATATTAATTGTGATTTGAGAACTATGTTTCTCATATTTGAAAACAAGTATCAAAAAATAGCTTCGAGACTATCCTAACTGAAAATGTAGATAAACAATTAGCAGTGTATGTTTATTTTTTTCTAAAGGTATATATATAGTGTTACAGAAGCTTGTAGTGTAAGCTAGAGATGCAGACAACTGTATAGCTGCATAACAGAATCTGAAACAGACTGTCAGCTAAGCCTAACTGAACTAACAGAAGTCTAACTGATCCTGACTGGGTTAGTAGAGATAACTGAGTAACAGTAGTTACTCTAGGCAAGGGCAGTATCATATTACAGTGTATGCTCTTATATTCCCTCCTCAAATTAGTTGTTGCAGTAGGAGCCAACCTTCCATCCATGGAAATGCTTCTAAATAACAGCCCTTAAGCTCAAAAAACAAGGGAACATTTATTCAAGTTTCAGCTCAATATGATTTTGAAACAAACCAAGATTCAAGTAAGCATAACAAATCATATTGTGTAAGTTTCCATGTGGCTACATTTCAAACATACAAAGAGAGATTAGTAATTTACCAAAAATGAAAGATAAGAAAGCAATGTCGCATCATATAAAGTCAAATCCTCAAAAATTGTTATGCAATAACTAAACCAACAAAATGAACCTATCTCCAGCAAGGGGTGGGGAAGAAGTATTGTTACAAAAAGTATATTATATCATCTCATTTTAGTGATTTAAATACCCACCTCGGCAACATTGTGCTCCCAACATGCCTCCTTCCAGGTTGATACAAACAACTGCAAGGAATCATTAGCAATTGAAAGATCTTCATCCACATTACTTGTTGCCTTGGTTGTGTTACCATTCTCAATTGGGGTTACATCAACTTCAATTTTGTTTTTCTTAAGCAACTTGGACGGAGCAGATTTGGAATAAGTTACATTTTCGGATTTTCTTTTTTTTTTTGGAGGCTCAATAAATCCTTTTTTAAGGTTGCTATTGGCAAGGGAATGTCCCTGCATATCAACCCCCACCCCAAGTCGTGCCATCTCTTCAGTTGCAGATGGGTAGGGACAGCTACTCACTCGTTCTGAACTTTGGCCAAATTGTGATGATGCCTTTGACCAGCTACCCGTAATAATATTATTATTTTTATCATTATCCGTAGAATAATCACTACCTTCATCTTCTGAGCTTGATGACTTAAATCTTGTATACTTGCCACAAAAAGACTTATTTTCAGAAGAAAATGACTCAACACGCTGAGCAATGGCACTAAAACGTTCATCTAACTGTTTTTTATATGAGGAAGAAATAGGACGCTTCCTGAAGTTCTCTTTTTTCAATCTTAATGTCTTCAAGCATTTCTCTAGAATTGATTCCTCTGAATTTCTTGCTTCCCGTATGGCAGATATGTGCATTCTGTGATCATAAAAATCAGTAATTTGGATAAGAAAGCCTATCCAAGTACAAATGCTAAACTTAAATATAACAGAGAACAGAGAACAAGACCATGACAAGATAAAAGCAGTTTTTTCACTCCTCTATAAGTGATTGGGAGATGGGGGGAGATGGATGGTGTGTGCTAATATTACTTCATTGCCATGGTGAATTGTCCATAGGCTTTTTATCTTCAAAACCAAAACTTACATGTGAGAAAATTACATTCAATATGGAAAAGTATTCTGGCAAAAATGGCTTCAATCACAGAAAATAAAGGGGGAAAACAGAGATACAAATATGATTCTTGACAGAGATGTGAGGCGAACAAAGATAATCAAAAATGGGAAAGGCCAGAAAGAAGCAATTTTATTCGTTCACAAATAACTGCATTTCTTGTTTAATAATTATATTACAACAAAGTCATGTTCCAGCTACTGCTTAAAAAAGTAAAGGCTAAAACTAACAAAAATAAAGAGTAAATTTTAAGAAAAGGGCTTGCAGAAATCAGCTAGCACAAAGCAACTTCGAGAGGTTATTCTGAACTGTCTTCCAAAAGTTCAAGCAAAAAAGAAATATTTCATATACACCACAAAATTGGAATCTAGGAAATACACTGACATACTTATTTCAGTAACCAAGAAAAAAATATTTGAACTCAAATTGACCTTCAAAAATGCAACTCTAAAATAAACTACCTGCCCACAACCCTCTTCCTCTTTCTACCCATGTCTTCAGTGTGACATAATCCTATACACTCAGCTTTCCTTAAATTGAACTTAGTTCATGTGCATGCATGGAAGAATCTTCCAAGGGATCAGCTAGACAAAATAATCATTTACAAATTATGCCTAAATCAATATTGATACTATGAATAATAAATTGTGATTCACCACATAAAATATCATCTGAATATAATTCGTCAAGAAATGTTACTGCACTCATTGGTTTAACATTAAGTCAAATTTCTTGTCCCATTCATATATGTAAAGAGAGTTCATCAGATCATTATCACATAAACATCTCCAGTCTATTAAGTTCTCTGCCTCTTTCTAATACAATGCAAACTACCTTTCAACAAAAGGAAAGAGGAAAAAGGCATAACATACCCCAAGTTCTGAATTCGAATCCCAAGCCATTCCCTGCACTTAACCGATCGCTTCTTAGCAATAAAATCCAAAAACTCATCAACCCTTATGATTTCTTTTCTTTTAGAAGAATCTAATTCACATAACAACTGAGTTATCTCCTCGCTTGTTATCTTAAACACTTGGGTTACATCTGAATGAATCGAGAAATAATGAATAACTAATGGGTGCCGCAACAAAGGTCCCATTCCAAGTGCTTCAAAGTTATCAACACACTCATTCTTGCAAATCGCCACTTCCAAATCATATAATGAAGTGATTCTCCGAACCCCAACAAAACAATGGATAAAAGCATTCACCTGCACAACGACCAAAACACAATAATCCTTTTTTTAAAATAGAATTCATTATTGAATCTAATTATTTTCTTACATCAAATATCTTCAAACTAATTAATTAATTAATTAATTATATTTTTTAACAAATTTTACAAATGAACCAGTTGAGCAAAAAAAAAAAAAAGTGATAATATATACCTTGCCTTCAGTGATCATAAGGCAGTGCAGTACGGGAACTTGCTGCATTTTGATGCCCAAAGAGTTCCACGAGTCAACTTGGAGCGTCAAAAGAGCATTCTGGGATACCTTCCACGCCGAGACGGAGTCGCCGGCAGCGAGAAGATGGCGGAAGGCCTTATCGGCAGCTCGATTGACCCTATCGATTTCGTGCTTGGGATTTTGCGGTTGTGGCGGGGGCGGAATCGATGGCGGCTGCTGCTGCTGCTGCTGGTGGTGAGGGGTGAAACCGAGAGGGTTTTGGAATGGTAAAGGCCAAGCAGTGTTTGGGAGATGGAGGTTGTGGGAAGAGAAAGACGGTTGTGGTTGGAAGAATACATTAGGGTTTGGGACACTCGCTGGCGGCGGCGGCGGCGGCGGCTGTCGAGGGCCGCCGCGGAAACGGTTGTGGTGGCCGTACATTCGCGGGAAATAATAAGGAGCGACGCAAGAATGGGGCTTATAAGAAGAGGGTTTTGGGTCTGAATGCTTAGTTCAATAACTACTAACATAAAAGAGCTTAAATCAAAATCGCTTACACAAAGGGATGCGTTTATAAAAATTAAATCTATTTAGATTTTTTTAAAAATATCTGGATCTTGTTTTGCTTTTACTTTTTTCATAAACTAATTTAAAAAAAAAATTGAATTTTCTTTTAGCTTCTTTTTTCTTTAAAAGCATATATCTAAACGGACTTTGTAATAGAAGTGTTATTTTAAAAAAAAAATTAATTAATTTTTGGCTAAAAAAAGTTTCATCTAAACCGGCCTTAAGTCTTTTTATGATATAACCGTTTTTATCAAATTTTTCAAAAAAATACTATCATTATTTTTTAAAAAAAGTATTATAATATTATAATATGGGAAAGGATATTGTTTAAAGTCTTTTATTTTTTTAAAATTATCGAATTGATATAAAAAATTTAAAACATTTTAAAATTAATAAAAAACTTTTTGCTTACAAAATTATACAAAGAAGCCAGTCAAAAATGATACCATTGGGCTATAAAATTGTTATCTGCTGTAAATTGTAATTCTTTCTCAGCACTAATTAAACACGGCCTAAATAAATCTGTCAGAAGTCCAAATTCCATTTCATCCCATAATTAAAGGCGTTAAACACATGATCATCGACAATTAAATATACTTAAATTTTACAAGAAGTTTGGCAAAAATGGTATAAAGAATCAGAACCCCTATGATATGGCTGCATATACTGAAAGATTTTAACATGTCACAGTTTTGGCCATATCTTGTTTTTACATCATGGGAGGTGAGTCAAGATTTTCTTGTTTGGTTTGGCTTTCAGACACTGAGAAGTTTAGCTCAAAACACAGGCTGCAAGGAAAAGCCGTCTCAGGAAAAAGGGTGTGTGCCATCACATATTCTACCATACAATTACAAATTACAAATCACAAATAGTTGATTATAAATATCATATATTATAAAAAAAAATGGAATCCTCAAATATGGAAAAATTTATTATGGTCTATGCCTATTATTTATTCAGTGGTCCTTTTTTTATAAATAAAAAATTTTATTTCATTTCTATCACTTCTTTTTTTATTTTTTCCTCACAATCTCTCCCATTTTTATTTTTTTTGGATAAAAAAAAGGTTACAACAAACACAACGACAAGCTAAAAGCCTAGGTCAAACCATTCTAACTCCCATCTGGTCTCTCAAAAGTAGCTGGTTGCACTCAACAGGAGGCAAATCAAAGATCTCTTCCATTTTTTTATTTTGGAAAGGGATTACCATATTCCAGAATCCAGACTCACCAAAAAAACATATCCTCAAATACACGGTATAAATGTGGTACTGCATTTTTCTTCACTATATTGGAACAGGCTTATGTGCAGTAACTAGAATCAAGTATATTAAAGCTCACCCACTTAGGACAAGACCTTTAAAAGTTTTAGAAAGTGATTATTTGAGATAGAAATGTAATCACATAGTGGACTCATACAAGCAATATTCATATCTTGGGTTCATAGGAGTCTACGTTATGCACAACTTATCTAAGAGCTTACACTGAATTTTGCTAGTACTTCGGGTTAAGATTGCTCTAGGAGGCAAAAAAAATTGTTCGAAACTAGATATGAAAACCTTAATTAAGAAAATAAAAAAGAATGTTGGTAATTAAGTTCAATACACTGAAAAAAGAATGTTGGCAATTATAATGATTAAATCTTTATTAAATTTTGTAGGTGGTTTTTGGTTCGAAGAAGTTACTTGCCACCGTCATTATTAAAGCATAAGCGAGTCTTTTTTGTCCTGCAATTTTTTCAAAGGACGGAAGATTTTTAGCATGTGCTGGACATGGGAGGATGGTAGTTCAATGTGACAAAGTTTGGTTTTTTATTTTTTGACAACCCATTATTTAGAGCTTAAGCTTATTGTTTTTTATAATGACATATTACAGTTTAGATCAAGGAATCTTCTCAATTTTTCATTACTGAAGATTCACATTCAAGTTTCATCACAGAAGTTTGATTTCGTCCGGATTCAACTATGTATGCTACATCTTCCCATGATGGAAATGTACGAATATGGTGAATCATTATATAGTGGATTCAACTATGTATGCTACGTCCGGATTCAACTATCTCCTCCCCTTTCTCTCATATTCGTCCGGAGTCAACTATGTATGCTACATCTTTGCTAGTATTACCTCGGGTTGATGAGATTGCTCTACGAGTCAAAATATTGTTGGAAACTAGATATGGAAACCTTAATTAAGAAAATAAAAAATAATGTTGACAATTGAGTTCAATACATTGAGAAGAGAATGCCTCGCAATTATATTGATTAAATTTTTATTCAATTTTGTAGGTGGTTTTTCTCCGAAGAAGTTACTTACTACAGTCAATATTCAAGCATAAGCAGTCTTTTTTATGATAAAACAGGTTTAAGCAGAGGTTTATAAGACTGGGGGCTTATTTTATTCTTAAGATTGTTAACAATTGCACAATTAGGGTTAGTGATTATTTTTAAATGGATCCATCATTAGTATATAGGAGATTATGTTTTTATTATTATTGTGCATAATCAAATTCAAAAATCTTGGTTTCAATTTTTTATGATACTTTTTCAAAATAAAAAATAAATGACTTCAAAATAATAAATATGTTTTAAGATGGTTAACAATTGCACAATTAGCTTAGTGATTATTTTTTAAATGGATCCATCATTAGTATATTGGAAATTATGTTTTTATTATTATTGTACATAATGAAACTTAAAAAACTTGATTTTGATTTTTTAAGATATTTTCTAAAATGAAAATAAATGACTTCAAAAGCTATGAAGCACCGACACTTCAAAAATCCTGACGTATCGTGTCCGACACTTCTCGACACTCTCCGACACTCCAACACGCATTATAGAAATTTAAAAAAAGGTTCAAAGACTGCATTCCGTTGAGTTTTTAGTTTCAACTATTAGATTCATTGGATTATGATTATCATTTTATTGAGTTTAATATAAATATTTGGATATCTTCTTTGCAAAATTGATAAATATTATAAGTTTAGTCTCATTTTTTTGTTAAATTATTGAATATTAAATATAATATATACTACATAAATTAAAAATATTATTTAATATCAAAACGTGTCCTAACGTGTCGAAATCTAACATTTTTTAGAATTATCGCGTCGGATTGTCGTGTCGGATCGTGTCACGTGTCCCGTGTCAGTATCAATGCTACATAGTTCAAAAGCACAATTTGCCAATCAAGCTACATGATCAGATGTTATATGCATATTTAAAGTATATTTCTATGGCAACTTGCATATTAAGAGCCTGTTTGGATCCTCTTATTTTTAAGCTAGAAACTACTTATAAGCTAAAGCTAAAAAAAAAAAGCTTAAAAAAATAAGCTAAAAGCTGTTTGGAAATTACATAAAAGTTTTAGCTTAAAAATTACTTAAAAGCACATATTTCAAGAAAATTATCTCTTTCTATCTTTATCACTCTCCATTTTAAAAAAAAGCACACAATTCAAGAAAAACAAATAAGAGCTTAAAAAAAGCTCCTCCTAGGAGCTTTTAGTTTTCAGCTTTTTTCTTCATTATAAAAAAAAAAGCTTTTCGTTATAAGAGCTTTTTCCAAAACCTTTTTGGCCTAGCTTATGCTTATAAATAGCTTGTAGCTTAAAAAAAAGAGGATCCAAACAGGCACTAAATTACTTGTGTTTATATAAAATGGATATTAATTTGTAAGATTTTAACAATTGGCATGAGATAATGTAATATTTATTTACGGCCAGATTCTAACACTTTGTACTATATTATTATGACAATTGTTCTCGTTTAGCTGGTTAAGACATGCACTAAGGCTAACATGTGTTGTACTTTTTTTTAATTGATTTTAAGATTTTAACAATTGGCATGTTACAATATAATAATTATTTACGACCAAATTTTATCACTTTGTATCAAATTATTGTGACAATTGTCCTCGTTTAACTGGTTAATACATTTAACATGTGTTGTACCTTTTTTTTAATTGATTTGTAAGATTTTAGCAATTGGCATGTTACAATGTAATATTTATTTACAGCCAAATTATGACACTTTGTATCTTCTTTTTTCTTTTTTTTTGATAACAGACACTTTGTATCTTATCATTGTAATAATTGTTCTTGTTTAACTGGTTAAATACATACACTTAGTCTAACATGTGCTATACATTTTTTTTTTCAAATTCATCTATAATATAAGAAAAAAAAATTGAATTTCAATGTAAGAAAGTTTTACATTGTCATTCAAATAATTTTCCTTTATTTTTATAACTCACACAAACAATCATGACTATTTGATAAATATATATATATATATATATATATATATATATATATATATATATATATATATATATATATATCAGGCTTTATAATTGCTATGTTTTAAAATTCATACTTTATTTTATCCTTTTGTTGACGGGACAAAGTAGAATCAGTTGATTTTGTTCGTAATTTTACAGTTAAAATTTAAAAAAAATAAAATTATGTTGTACATTTACCCTCAAATGGTTGCTCTTTTACTCTTGTGATAAATTTATTTTTTTTCAAGAAATTACAAGTTGATGACATTACCAAGTTATTCACTCATTTGATAAAGTTGTATCAAGTTTAGGGAAAAAGTTTCAGTACTTCCGTCCCATGTGTAACCCACTACTAGGGGTATATATGACACATTAGTTTAATATATTTTCTGAAGAGAGAATTTTTTTTTTAATATTAATAATTATATATTCTTCGAAATATATAATTTATTCTTCGAAATATATAATTTATAATTTTACTTTGAATTACCATTTCACCGAATCTTCGATGAAACAGAGCGCTGTGAAGTTTTTCTCTAAATTTGGAGTCTAGAGTGATTGTGCTGCCATGTGGCAATCTTAGATAAACATGGAAGGAGTTTAGCTAGATAGAACATGCTTGACCCCGCGTAGTTAGCATATGTTATTTATTTATTTATTTATTTTTTATTTGTTGGGGTAAGCAGCATATGTTATTACTTATTAGCATCTTCGCACTCAAGCTCAAATTTCTTTCATCTCTATTTTATGTAAATATTTATTAATATGATAAATAATAATTAAAATATAATAATTTAGATCATTAATAGTATTATTATAATAATTTTTAAAATTATTGAAAATATCATTTAAATAACATCATAAATAATTTTTATTTGTTCATGAATCATGATGTAATCCTCCGATTCAAAATGTCAAATTTAATGCTAATAACAATTATTTAATAATTAATTTTTCCTTCTATTTTCGATTCACCCGAAAAAGTTAACATTTGATAAAGCTGGACTTCAAACTATCTTCAAACTATCAAAATTTTCATCTTTTGAAACATAAATACCTCTTAGTTTCTCACATTTGTGAAAATAAATAAATAATAAAAAAAGGTATAGTGATCAATTTACCATTCCCCGTTAAATCCCAATTAAAAATGCGTAACTTTTCATCTTAGAGTTTGAATAACTACGATTATTATTTTGTATGTGGTGTATTTTTCAATAAGAATAATATTACATGTCTAACATGTTTTATGGGGGGAAAAAGTTTGGATTAGATATATTATACAACTTCAAGAATAAATTCAAAATATTAAAATATTTGTCAAATGTTGTTTATATAATACTACTCATATATATATGGGTTTATCATCTATCATTCAACATGACCACAAAAAATTTCCTACACACACAACATTTTGTGGGACCCGCAGCAAAAAAAAAAAAAAAAACTTCGGCACGCAAAACGAATCTCTATAACATAACACAATCACTTTTCCTACAACATAACTCTTATAAAACCCTATATATATATATATATATATATATATATATATATATATATATATATATATCATATTCGATACGGATACTGAATATTTTCGTGATAAGAATATATTTTATCAAAAAAAAGAACTTAATGGCTGTTTTTTTCAACAATTTTTATTAAAGCGAGGAACCATAAGAAATGTGCTAGCTTTTATATAAGCTTCATTTTCTCCGCGTGACATACATGTTTGTCGCATTTTTCTTCATATACTGTAGTAAACTCTACAAAAATTATTCTAAACTGCTGTTAAAATTAATAAAAACACAAACCATTGGCTCAAGGGGCCAAGCACTTGAGAAGTAAGGTGGGACTAGATCTGCATTAATACAATTTACACAGATTTGGTAGTTCTATCTAAAGCATCAGATAAACTGCTTCAAAAATTCTGTAGCCACGAGCCTCCCCCGTGTGTTCACCGACATTTTGAGCTCGCTTATCTCTTTATCAATATCCTGAAATTTGAAAGCCATTACTAACTATACTACTAAACTGCCAACAATTTTGAAAGCCACCCCATTGTGATATAATGTTTTATAAATAGTAGAAGTCCTAATAATTACTACACAATTTATAGCATCCAGGTAAATGACATTTCAGAGTTTTGATAATCACATGATACAATACCACTAAAAAACCACTCCCCGTTAAACCCGACTAGCGAGTGTGGGGTGGAGGAAATCCTTGTACGCAGCCTTACTCTTGCATAATTGCAAAGAGGCTATTTCCTGGATTCGAACTCATGATCTTTCAGTCATGAAAGAACAGTTTTACCACTGTTCCAGTTCGCCCCCTTTTACATGATACAATACCACTAATTTAGATTAAACTATAAGCCATGAAATTAAATGCAAATCCAAGTTGTAGGGTCAACAAAGTTCTTGCCTCCATAAATTGCACTATAAAATCTATGAGTTTCTGCTTCTGCATCTCCTCACAGTGGTAATTTGTTATAAGGAAGCTGATGTCATATCCCTGCCAAAAGAAGCAACAAAAAATATGGCATTAATGGTCATTAAGAAATTTGTCTTCTACCAATTGAATGGAAAAAAAATTCAAAATTTATTAACAGCATGCTCAAAATAAACTGCATCTGCATTGCTGTGACTTTCAGTAATAATTGTCCCACATGAGGATCAAGACATTGTTTGGAAAGCAAATAATTCAGCATACTTAATTTAAAAAATCAATTATAATAAACACCATGCAGTATATTCTGTACACAATGACCGCCAGAGTAGAAAGGTAAAAAAATAAAATGCTAGAATTATTTGCAAGTCCCCATTTTGTCACCTGTCAAGTGAATTGTGTGTGAAGAAAATTTTATTTCTCCTCTTCAACCAAGCACTGCTTAGGAAATGAACAGCAAGAGTATTGAGTGCATGTTCTATGCTTTTGTCTACCCTTTGTAATAATGATAAGGCATCAACCAAGCACAACCTTGGGAAAACGCAATACACAAATATCTATGAATCAACAAAGATTTTTATAGTCAAAACATTCAATGAATGTTTACATAAATTTACCCCTCTTTCCTGCAGCCTTTCTACCTATCCTCAATGGATGTCCACTATCAATAACTAAAAATTACATTATTTGATCAGAAAAATTATCACCAGACACTGTTGCCGATGTTTTTTTTTAAGGGAAAAAAAAAACTAGTTTGATTGGCTAATAAGAGATATAAACCTGCACAGGCTTTCTCCTCAGTACTTGGAAAGCCTCAGCTCTCATTGACAAAAATCTAAGAAATTTCTTGGTCAGTATGTTTTCAAGTTCATCAGCCTGCTTCACCTGCACAAGATGAAACAAAATAAGGAATTACGGACAAATTATAATGAATATTGGTACATTTCCTATATGAATCTGATGCTTGGAAACATATTCTCATTCAGAGATTAATTTGCTAATCTGCTAATAAAATTAAATTTTAAAACAATTTATAACCATCAATAAATTGAGGTCAAATTAAAATATATGTTGCCAATTTAAAGCTACTTTGCATATATTCGAGTGCTCTGGCTTAAGTAGAGAATGCAAGAAAGCTTATCTCCACAGGATGAATGTATTATCTCAATATCAAAAGTGTTGAGATATATAGTCCCACATTGGTTGTATGTGCAACTAATGTGGAGTTTATAAGACCTTGAGCACTCCCACCCTTTGAGTTAGCTTTTGGGGTGGTGTATCCCAAGGTTCTTTACATGGTATCAGAGCCTCACCGCCCCCCACTTTCTCTTGTGGCGTTTCTTAGCACAGGTAGGCTGGGCCTGTTGCATTGTCCACTCTTCAAGCCCAATGAGCTCTCGTGTGAGGGGGCGTGTTGAGATATATAGTACCACATTGGTTGTATGTGCAACTAATGTGGAGTTTATAAGACCTTGAGCACTCCCACCCTTTGAGCTAGCTTTTGGGGTAGTGTATCCCAAGGTTCTTTACAAAAGAAATTACACATATTCAATAAAAATATTATATTAAAAGGATAAATTATTCTACCTACATTTTTTTCATACCTACAACTTTCAAACACCATTAAATCAGAATCTCAAGAGGAGAGATAAATGATAAAGGTTAATTGAGATTCTCATGTAAATGATGTTAAGAGTGGTAGGTAAGGTAGCATGAAAAAAAAAGTAGGTAAAATAACCTATCGCTATATTAAAAACTCTGATTAGACCACAATTCAACCCCAGCATGATCATTGAACCATTCACTGCTCCACTTTCTATTTAAATGAACAATCCAATTGATGAACATTTAACATTCTTATCATCTAAATGCTCAAATCTGAATTTATTTAACCAAAGAAGAAATTTCATAGACTTACACCTATTACTGTCACTAGGACTTCTGAAAATGGATCTTACATAACACATATATCTAACTAAATGATGCCTAAGAAATGACACCCAGCTCCTATCAAATATTATCAAAGGAAAGATGACAACTCTAAAAATAATAATAATAATGTTGATGATGATGACTCTATTCAGTAAATTTATAATTCTAAAGTGATAAAAAAAGGTTCAATCTAACTTTTTAATAGAATATAGACAACTTACTCTAGCAAAACCCTATAACATTCATTTGAATTGCTCATCATATATTGGCCTTGCATATTGAAATTTCGAAGATTATCAGTCCTAACCCAAAAAGTAAAGGTATAATATTGAAATTTCTTTAGCATATTTTTGGACTGGTGCCAGTTGCATAAAGTTTACATGCACAATTGTCCAAGTGCCTGCATCTCAGTTCCATTCAACCACCTGATCGGTTGTCCATCTAAGCACTGTGCAACTATTTTTTTCTCTTATTTTTGCTACACTCTACTCACCATCTCTAGTCTACCTATCCATTCTCGGGGAAGTTAACTGAGTGCATTAACATATTTCAATACTTGCGAAAGGTACAGACAGTACATTACCACAATCTGGAGTTTTACGTAGAGATCCACAATCAGGCATATACTTTATACTAACTTTTACCAACAAAACTTATAAATTATTAACATGTAGTACGACAACAGAAACTATAAAAAGGAAACCTACAATAAAAAAATAGAATGTGTAAAGAAAAATCATAAATTGGTGAAAAATATCCTGAGCCTGAATGGAGGGTTCATATCTTAAAGAAACACTACCAATTTAGTAGCCCATAACTCAGGGAACTAGTCATCCTATTGCAGAAACTCAATTTTAGAACATCTAAACAAAACATTATAAGAAAAGTTTCACAAAAGAAGAAAAAAGTTACCTTAAGACTTATCCGCAATGAATTAATAGATGTTTCTATTAAGCATTTTTCAGCCTCATTTCGGCATATCAAAACCTGTAACAACAATTGCACACATTTTCCTATGAAGCATTGATGCAAAAATAATAATTGCTTTGAAGTATAAATCATTTAGCAAGGTAGTATAAAAGAAACTTAATCTTTGAAACTCTATAAAATGCTTTGAACATCAATACTAGCCACGGTATTTTCCTCTAATCCATTTAACATGAAAGAATATGATAGAAAGGCATCAGCCTCTGTCACCAGATCTTAGCCTGCTTGTGCTTAGTAATTTTACTTCCTGTATTGTCCATTATCCATAAAATATTAATCTCACTGTGCGCAATGGGAAGCTGGACAGAAATTTTTACTATAAATAATTGTATGGGCTCTCTTAAATCTTGCTTACATCTAAACTATCTATTTTCAACTATTCAGAAACAGTTCACTTATTCTTGCATTGTAAAGTAAAAGTATTGAATGACCTGTTTGAGATATTAGGGGAACACTCGATGTGTCCTTTTGTCTAGGAGCAGTTTCTCATGATATGTTTCAAAGGTTTTGGAAAAGATAAGGAGACTGACTTTATGATAGTGTGTTGCATATGCAGTTCTCCGTTGTTTTTGAATGGGGAGGAATGCCAAATTTAAGGGATGTTTATCTGTTCACACACCTGTTTCAAGGGATTAGAAAGCTTTGGTAAATTTTATGACCACTTCTGCTTTTGTTTTCATCTCTCTCTCTCTTCTAAAACAGGATTTCTTATCCACCCCCCTCCCCCCAAGATGTACATCCTGTCTTTGCATTCTAATAATATCTTCTATCCCAAAAGAAAAAACTAAAACACATTTTAATTTTTAGCAGGATTTGCACCCTGACTTTTCTTTCTGGTGATATCTTCGTTTCTTGCACATTCCCCTCCCCCCAACCCCTTCTCTCTCTCTCTCTCTCTCTCTCTCTCTCTCTCTCTCTCTCTCTCTCTGTTGTCAATTGTCCCTGCTGAAGGCATGGTTGAGGAATTTCAAGACTCATGTGGGCCCATTCCAGTATTCCACAATTAAATACAAAGATATCAAGAACACAAAAACACATCTATTTAGTTCCTATTGGTAGAAGTATTGTTTTCTTGCATTTTTTTTTTCGTATCCCAGTTTTGAAATAAGTCTCATATTGTTCTTTTTTTTCCTTTCAGATGATAGATGCTTTGAGAGCAAATTGCAATGTCTTCATAAGCAAGCATTATAAAATTCCATGAAGCCTCCATCACAAGGAAAATGTGGGGGTGTACGGTGTGTCTATGAGTGCAACATTCCTCTCAATCCAAAAACAAAAAAAGAGCGTTTAGAGAGCATAACACAGTGCCGATAAACTTTGTTAATTTGTTACGGTTATGTATTACGGGCTCAACCCTTAAGATTCGTTCACGTAAGAAATATACGGGGTTGGAAAATGATGCTGAGACAGCAGGTAGCCAAGAATATTCCAGAAAGAAGGCTCAACAGATTCAGTTAGGGATTTGGAATGTGACGCAAAGAATGGAGGATAAGTAGAGACAGCATGGAAGGGTCTCATCATCTGGGAAAGTTGGGATTTGCTAAGAACTTGGGAGAGAAGGGTGCCTCTCAAATTGTATCCATTTTCTGTAATTTCTTTCTGCCATTTACCTTCTTAATTTCTTGCCATTTTTGTACTTCTGTAATCTTCCTTTATACTTTAAATATATAAAATCTGGTTTATCCAGGAATTGCTCTGTGTTCCTTTTATTTTCTGTTTGAATTGAAGATCCTATCACTTTCCTTCCAATTGGAATATGTAAAACTAGTCATCATAACACCAACTCAATTGTTGAAGCACAAATCCACTCTTTCCAACTAAGGCAAGCTATCTGCACCACAATTTCCAAGCCATTAACCTCTGCAGAAACAGATAGTTATGCATCTCCAAGCTACTGATGCATTTCAAAAAGATATAAAGAAAGGACATTTTATGTGGCCTTCTAATCCGTCAAAAGCTATTCTCAACAACTTGATTGTGCAACACTTCCCAAACATAAGCTCTGAGCCTTGGCCTTTGAAAGGGCCTCATAATTCCAAGAAAATGACCGAAAGGAATGAACAGAGTCAATAAACACCATGGGTATGAACAAGGTTATCAAACCAAAGTTTGGTAGTGAAGTATCCCAAATTATAGAAAAGCCAGACTCCAGAATCCTTAATACTACTGGGTTTGAACTTTGAAGAATGAAGGTCTGAAGAAACAGAAGTAGAACATCAGTCTCATTCTTAACATAAAAGACTGAAATGAAAATAATCATTTGCTTTCTTGGCCTTGTCTCACCTCTGGAACCTTAGCCTACCGCCAAAGCTTCTATTAACCAGTTGCCACTCAGAATGTCTTGCACCCAGACATTTCATTTTCATCAAGCTTATAAAGTACTAAGAAAGACAAGGAAATGAAAGGGAAAACACTCAGTGCACAAAGCTCCCCAACTTTGCAAGGGTAGGGGTGAGGATGGATTGTATGTAGCCTTACCTTTGTATTTTTGCAAAGGGATTGTTTGTCAGACTCGAACCGAAAACCTTATGGTCACAAAGGAGCAACCTAACCACTATTCCAAGGCTAAGGACAAGAAAATGAAAGATCAATTAGAATTTTAGCAATTCACCAACCAATATGATACACATTCAGGAACTTGCTGCATGAGTGCATGGAAGCTAGAAAACGAAAATGGAGCAACAAAGCCAAGTAAAAAAATTTCACAATGGCCTGATTTTAGTGTTATGTAATTTGTTATTTGAAAAATAATATTAGAGAGAAAAGAGGGAAAACAAAATTAGATGAAGGATACTTGTCCTCCACAAAAGAAAAAACCAAAAGCAACAAGGAAAACAAAAAAAGACTCAATAATGCATCAAAGCTGCTCAGTCTCTGTATATAAAAAATAACAACTCCCTTGAAATAGGCCTGAGCAGTCCACACCAGAGGAAAGCCATAAACACAACCCCAGTCCCGTAACAAATTTAGAGCTACATAATCTTGAATCATAGAATGGTTAGCGTTGTCACTATGTGACTCGAAAGTCACATATTCAATTCATGTAATTAGCCTCTTGCAAAAGCAAGGTATATAGCACATGTTTGCTTTTCTTACATATAATCACCGGTTAGCATGAATAGGAAAGAAACTAGGGAAATTTTAAGTAGAAACTACTCTTATAGTGATATATAATAAGATGGATCTTACGGGATTGAGCAGGAGTTCAGGGCTGGTCCTGCACATAAACCAACGAAATTTACAACCTCGATACAGAAATAATTATTATAAGAAGAACATCATGAATTTGCAAGGGAGTGCGACCCTATTTTGAATGTGGAGTAGTAAAAAAGGTCTAAGTAGGATTTTGTTTTTTTTAAACCGAACCTAATTACCTTTTTGAGGCGAGTTGGCCTCATGGATATCTCCACAAACTTCAACTTTTTGAGCCCGCTATAAGACTAATCCCGAATCGGGACTTAATCACAGTTAAAGCTTATAGCCTCTCTCAAAATTTTTATTTAGCGGAAATCAAATCCAGGTTCTCTCCTCACTCTACTCGGACTTGCCAAGTGAGCTACACACCACCGTTGGGTGGTATAAGTAGGATTTGCATCAACCTTTAGCTTATTTCAAACATAAAATTTCATAAATGTTAAGATTTTAATTTTTTAATTTTTTTCAGTTTTCTATGAATTAAATGTACATAATAAGGAGTGAGTGAGAGAGAGAGCATACTTGAGTTCAACCTCAGGCTTGTTATGCCTTTCAACTTCTTGACAAGGGAAGTTCTGTTAAGCATCGCGAAGAGCATACATAATTGGATCCAAAATAAAACAAACAAAATTGAAATTCATGTTAAAGAGTAACAAAAACTACCTGGAGGCACATTGCGGCTTCGAGTGTGTTCCGAATGCAGGTCAAGTATAACCGTAATGTGTTGGCCTGAAAAACTTTGATTAGAAAATTGAATGGTGAAGAATTGAACTGCGTTAAGACTAAGAGGGATTCATTACCATAGAGTTTAGGTCTGAATCTGAAAAAAAAATAAAAAAAAATAAACGCTTCGCTTCGAAATCAGTGATCGAAAAGTTGTCGTAGTCGTAGATTGCAAGCGAGGATTAAGTGAATGACTGAAATAAAGAAAGAAAGAAAAAGCGGTTAAAGCAAGTCTACTCCTTCCGATCTTGGGGATCCGAAAAGTATCACCACTAACCTTCAAATTAATGCTCAAAAAGGATTTCTGAATTTTCAACTGCTACTACTACATTAGTTCTTACTGTTTGCTTCAATTAAATTATCAAGAATCCCCAAAAAAATAATTAAAATGAGATTTTTATTTTATTTTTTTTGGAAGATGAATCAAAATAAGAATTTTATTTTAGAGAAAATGTGTTTTTTAATTGATACAAGTGTTATGAGCTTACACTGCTAAAGTTATAATAATTTCAATTTATGTTATCAAATTAGATTTTAATAGACATGTTTGAAGTTATGAGCAGATGTAAATTACCCAAGTTATTCACTATTAACTCATTCTTATTGGCCTATTTGACAATGTCTATGAATAAAATAATCAATGTGATATTTAATATATCTTTTCATGACCAAAATAAAAATTTACTCTTTTATTTTTTATAATAAAGATAAAAATAATTTACAGTTTCCTATAAACTCCGAAATATCAACAGATTTTACAACGTGAAATTATTATGACACAAATGATGGCTCGTTGCTGTTAAAATCGAGATCTTAAGTAAAATCAGAAGGGGATTAAAAATCATAAAACGTAAAATTATAAGGTAAAAAAATTGTAAAAAATCATAAAAATATTTGGAATATTAATAAAATCATTTTGATGAAAAAAAATCGTAAAAACGTAAAATCACGTTGATAAATCGAGATTTATACACAAGTTTTTTTTTTCAGTGATTTCATAGATACCTTTTATAATTATATTTATTAATTTAACGTTATATTATATATTCCGAAGATGTTACTTGCTATATATTCATCAAATTAACTCCACAGCCAAAATCATCACTTTGAAAGATTTACGTAATTATAAATTTTAACCATGATTACAAATATATGATCTAATAATCAGAGTTGCTCATCTAATTCTTATAAGATAGTTTCTTTTATATTAATACTCCATATAAAACACAAGTTATTTTATTTTTGGATAATTAAAGCACAAGTCATGTCTTGCCAATAATGTCACGTGTAAAAATTATGAACTATTATCCTTGAAAAAAAAGAATGCACCACGTAATCAACTCCAATAATAATCGGGTCGAGCTCTTTTTTGGAGTTACTCAACTCTAATTACCTCTTTGAGGCGAGTTGGCTCCCTCCGGTATCCCCATGAGCTTCGACTCTTTGAGCCGGCTATGGGACTAATTCGGAGTGCGGGGGAGCAGTGATGGCTAAAGGTTCAGCCCCCTCCCCAAGAATGCATTCAGCAGGAATCGAACACATGTCCAACCCCACTAACTCAGCGCCAAATTACCAACTGAGCTGCACCCATTCGGTATCGGGTCGAGCTCTAAAACTATATATATAAATTTTTTAGGTAATATATATATAAGTCGAGCTCTAAAACTATATATATATTACTTAAAAAATTTAGAAGAAAATTCTCACTTAATGTCATTGTCATTTTGTAAACATTAATTTTGTGGAGAATGTTATGTTTATCACCATTTTAATCTTGTCACTTTTAGTCTTTTACTACTTATTTACTTATCATTGGATCAATTTGAAATTAACAATTGAAAAAGAGGAAAAAAAATAATTATTATTAATTTTAAATTGTCCAACAATAATCAAATATGTTGTAAGAATAGTAAAATTAAAATGTTAGTAAATATAATCACCCTCTAACTTTGTATGAGAAAAGATATTATAAATATAATCTCTCCCAAAAAAATTATACTTTTTTATTCACACATGACCTGATGAAAGTTAAACCCACAAGTAGAAAGAACAATAGATTAATGATATAAAAATTCTGAATACAGAAATACTTAACGCGTTGTAGCATTTTATTACAGGAATTCAATCCCGCTACAACATCAAGTAAGAACTTCACTAGATCTTACAGATTTTGAATCCTTTGTTTCCATCGTATAAAACAGAGCAACCTAAAAGTCTCGGCAGCAGGATGATCGAACTTATACAAAACTGAAGGATGCATTATGCTTTTCAATTTTTGCACTATCAGAGTGTCTTCATTTTACAGAAGTACTAATGTCAGACTTAACATTTGAAATGGTGGCACAATTTTACAATACTATCGTTACTTGCACGATTAAAACTTTTATATAACGCATTTTTTCTTTAATTTCATGTCATAATTTTATCTAATGTCTCAGTTGAAGAGTAGACAGAAGCGAATATAGGCATATTTCACCAAGCTCACATTGAAAAAAACCCTAAAAAAAAAAGTATAAAAATAAGTGTTAAATAAATAAATAATAAATAGTTGCTGCTCTGAGCCTGACATTTAGAGTCATCTACAAGCATTGAACTTCAAACACTAAATTAGAGATGCGAAAGCAAAATGCAAAAAAAAAAGAGGGACGAGAACCATTAGACAGACTGTACACGAAACTTATTGGCAACGTAGAGCAAATGACTAATGTTTGTGGTGGGATAATTTTGCAGCAACTTGAGATTAGAAGTGAAATCACCCGCTAGGAGGCGCTTGCGAATGAGGATTAGCATTGCACAGCATACCCGGAGAAGAGTCTCCTACAGAGTAGAATCGTGTTAGTTTTCCTATATTTCCACTTTATAAAAGAACTGTAAACAGAATACCCAAGTTCTTTAACCTCCTGATCTACCATTCTCAGTTCTAATAGAGTTTGAGAAACAACAGTAATTTAAAGTAGCAAGCAACAGTCACCAAAAGCAAGCGACTTTTAACACTCTCAAGCACAAAGTAAAATGGATGAACTTCGACATGATCTAATGTTCTATTAATATAACTAACCATCTGCCATGATGAATCATCATCTTTCCCTTATGATTCAGATCCTCTACAGTGGATATAGTGCACTTTAAAGTGGTAACCAGAGTTTTCGAGTTCGAGCCCTGGAAAAAAAGATTTGGGAGAACTGTCCCCTTTAATAGGATCCGACAAATGCTCGAACTGGATGTAGTCCGGAGCATAAACCAGTTGGGAAACTAAAAAATTAATAAAATTATAAAGTTTAAAGTGGATCCCTACGATAAAAAAAAACCAACAACTGAACTCTATAAGCAACATGATAGTAAAAAATATAGTTGATAAAACTGACTTGATTTTCTCGTTAATGAGTTGGTTGCTAACTTGCACTTTACTCATGTAAAGCCAAACCCTTTCCCTTATTTTTCCCAAAAGTAATTATATATTTTCTATCTAAAAGTAACTTCACAACTTCAAATCCAATATCACCTCTTGTTATTGTCATCAAAGTAACAGTGGATCAATAAGGCTAAATGCCAGTCCTTATGATGCATGGGAACTCCTAAACGGTTGTTGTAGTACGTATCCATACTCACTTATTATTCAAGTACAAGTCAGTCCATGTAAAACACCAAATTTTGTTATTAACTGGTTTGCCTTGCTACTTGACTCCCTTCAAAACTTGTGCCTTTTTTATATTTTTGCTTAATTGAGTTAAAACATTATGAAAATCATATTTATCTCATGATTTAATTAATTTATTTTTTCTGTTTTATATTTCTGTATAATATATCGTGTTGTACGCCCGCATGCATGCAACTCGCGCCAGTCTAGTATGGTACAAGGTGAATAGGAACAAAATTGTACCTGTGGAAATTACCCAAAAAAATAAAGAGAGAAAGACAATGTACCTGTGGACCCTCTGGATCACCTAAAAGAGTGTCCCAAATGTGAAGACTGTCAGCAAAATTGAATTCCTGAGTCAAAAGGAGAGTAATCCACCTAAATGCATAGAACTGGGGATTAACCTGACATTTAGAACCAGAAAAAATGAGTATAAACTGTTCAATAGCCAAAAGCAAATAAATGGTTGAATTAACTGGCAAGTATGCAGAAGGGTCTGTAACTTAACTGGTAGAGAAACACAAAACAGTATAAACAGGCGAAAAATAATGCCCAAAATAACAAATTTAACATAGAGAAGGTCATATACCTAAAACAATGAAACAGGAAGGAGCCACTCAATTTTGTTTATTTATTATTCAGTTTATTTAATAAACTTAACAAAGCAATAGACAGTGGCCAAACAAGTGCATTAAGTAGATATTGCAGAGTGCAAACAAATTATTAATAGCTGACTGTAATATCAAGAATTAAGAGAGTTTAACACAGATGCTAACCTGCTCTACTATTTTTAAATTTAAACTAAAAGGAAAACTGTGAGAAGAATCAGAAGATAGATTATATATTAAAAACTGTCTTACTTTAGAAGTGACCTCAAGATGACGCCACAGCTCTTCATCATGTTCTCTCAAAAGCTGGGACAATCTTGTAATAGTTGAACGGATTCCCACAACACTATTGTCAAGTTGTTGAACAAAGTTATCACGGAACCCACTCAATAGCTCAACAAAACAAAAGAATGCATCTGCTTCGGCGAAGGCCTGCATATTGTAATAGGGAACTGTTGAGCACAATTAATCAAGGGTTCGCTTTTTCTACAGTTACTGTAGATAAGTTATCTGCAGTAAGTCTAATACGATGTCGTTTTGGGTGAAAATCATGATGTTTTTGTAATTTTAATTTATTTCAGGGTTATTATAGTCTTTATAATTATAATTATTTAATTTTTTAATCCCAAAACGACGTCGTTTTGGAAATAAATGCAGATAACTTATTTGCAGTAACTGCAAAAATATTATTCTGATTAATCAATAATATAATAGAATATGACAGTAATATGATTCTACATCACTCCATCATCATCACAATCTAAGCAATTTCTTGGCAACAAAATCAACTTCTCATGGTCAAGTTAATTATTTCACATATTTTCATTTTCTATTTTTTGTACAGGGCAATGCTATTGTCTCAATTCCTGTTCCCGCATGAAATTTGATTGGCCTTCCCCCAGCCCAGCTAGCCCTTCTATTAAAGCATACACTGGGAGATATCACCCAGTTCAATGAGGAAACATAAACCTTTTAGAATGTATAAGTAGGAAGGGTAAAAGCCGACAGATTTGCAAGGTGCATCTGATCAGAATGAGAAAGGAAAGGTGATTGGCTTATCATGGGTAAGCAATTCTTAGTGCCTGTTTGGAAGTTGTTATTTTTAGTTTCTCTTCTCATTATAAGCAGAAGCTTAGCCAAACATAATTGTACAAAAGCTCTTATCATACAAAGAGCTTTTTTCTGTAACGAAGAAAAAAAAAGGAAAAGCTAAAAGCTCCTAGAAAGAGGTTTTAAGATGTATGTCAGTTTTTTGGAGTTCTTACATTTATTTTCCAATTTTACCCTTATTCTAAACTTTTGTTTATAAGTTTTAGGGAAAAGTTCAAAAAAACCCTTATGGTTTCCCTTTGAATCACTTACCCACCCTATGTTTTTTTATCACTTACTCCCCTATGATTTTTTCCATCAAAGTCCTTACTTAACACTGTTAAAAATTTGATAAGTCAGGTTATTCTACCCTTTATATCATCTTGCTCCTCAAACTTTGTAAGGGTTTCTAACAATACAATCATATTTTCTTTCATTATCCAGTTTCTAAAAAAATTTGTGAAGTGCCACATGACTGGTGATAGGAACATAAAAAACAGTTGGAATAAGATTTTAACGAAAGTGATTTTTATTAAAAATAAAATTTACAAAAAGAGCCAAATGCCAAAGGCCAAAAGAGTATACCAATGCAAGGTTAAATACAGTATAAAACAAGTTCCCTTTGTGCTGAATTATTAAACCATATAAATAAGAGTAAGAGGTGTTTAACACATAATGACGACATCTAAGAAGCAAGGTACAATGGTCAATGTCACATAACTGAAAGTGAGCACAAAACCTATCCCAATACAGAGTGCTCTTAGTGTCTTTCATACTTGTGAATAGCCCCGCTTTAGCGCGCTATAGCGGAGTTGCGTTGCGGTGTAGCGGCCGATCGCAACAGACTGCACCGCGACGGTCAGGAGAAGTGTAGCGGATGTAGTGGCTGCTATTGCGGCTGAATCGCGGCGCTATTGCTACACCGCTACAGTAGTTTCTGCAAAAGTGTTCTCGTCGTAGAAGGAAGAGATTTACAACTTAGATACAAGTGAAAGTGAAGATGAAGATTTAGATGTTCATGATTTCAATTATGATTAGTTTCTTAAGTTCTTTGATTTTGACATTTCACTTAAGTGGTAGTTTGACTTTTGACTAATTTCGCCACTTTATTTTGTTGTGTTACTCCTTCAATTTGCTTATGATTTGAATTTTAATGTTTGAAATCATTTATGTTTGAGTTTGAGATCCTTCAAATTTGTTTTTTAAGTCACATTTTCATATTTTAAGTTTTATATTTGTGGAGTACAATTTAGTGTATCACTTAGGTACACTTTGCACAGTAGCGTTGTAGCAGTTTGGAGGGTTAGCCGCTACGCGCCGCTATCCGAGATTAATAAGTATGGTGTCTTTTAACCTTTACAAAGAATTGGTCTCAACATTAAAAACGGAAAATTATTTTCAAGACAAGAAACTAAAAAGCCTTTCTGCTTGACCATTGTCTGACTACAAAATGATATATGGGATAAATTCATCAAGTAAATCTGCAGTTTTGGCTTCTAGTGATTGGAATTTGGCTGTTTTTTGTAAAAATTAATAAAAATCACTTTGGTTAAAATCTCATTGCAACTGTTTTTTATGTTCTTATCACATGTCATGTGGCACTTCACAATTTTTTTTCAAAAACCGGATAAAGAACAAAATTTTGGTTGTATTGTTAGAATTTAGGAACCCTTGCAAAACTTGAGGAGCAACATAAATAAAAGGTAGAATAGATAGATTTATAAAAAAATTTAAAAGTGTTGAGGACTTGGATGGAAAAAACCATAGCGGAGTAAGTGATAAAAAATAGAGCATATGGATAGGGGGCTAAGTGATTCAAAGGGAAACCATTGTGGGGGGGGGGGGGGGGGGGGGTTTGAACTTTTCCCTAAATTTTATGATTTACCCTAATAATGTATCCTAATAACAAATTACTTCATCTCCCTTCCTTCATAATCCCAAGAACAACTTGACATAATTATCAATCAGTTTTTACCTTTATTTTTTAAGCTCTTTTTTTTAAACTATAGCTTAAAAGTAGCTTTTAGCTTAAAAAAAATGTGCCAGACCGGCTATTAGAATAGAATTTGCAAAATCAAGTTAAAAAGAAAACAGTTATTCACGAAAATATGATATTTAAATCAATTAGTCTTTACACAACACAATTACTTTTAAATGAATATACTAAGGGGACTGTAATTGATTACAAACAAGTGCAAAGACAGGGAATCAAGAATTTCTTAATTCAATCCCGTGATAGAATACATGATCGAAACTTAAAAGATCACAAGAATATATCATATACTCACAGCATTTTCCTCATCAGGGTCATTTTTGAACACATAAAATAGAGGAGCCAATATCTCATTCATCCCTTGAACATATCTTACACCTGGGTTTAACTTCGCAAAAATAATTAATATGTTCTTTAAAGCCCCCTGAAAATGGCCCAAAAAAATTAATAATAAATCAAAAGGTTCATGCCAAAAAAAGTCTTGAATTTGGAGTTTGTATAAATTTCAAGACATATAAAGGAACAACCTGATTAGATTTTGCAAATTGAGAATCACCAGAGAAAAAGTGCATGTCAGGATGTGTGCGCTTTACATCTCGGTCAATCTGATCTATGATTTCAGTGTCCTGAAAATGCAAAGTGGAATGTCTACTTCACAACAGCCTTTGCATACCAAAGTATTATAGTGCATTAGCATGAGATTTATATAGTTGTGATACAGTAATGAACCTAAGAGTTCATTAGAGATTAAATTATTAACAGGAGCTAGATCATTGGTAGTAGTATGTGGTAACAAATTTGCTATGCCCAGTAACATAAAGATGTTCTGTTATTGGTACAATTAGATCACGACATACACAGAGTGTTTAAAAGTTTAGAAAATTATCCCATAGTAGATAATGCGTAATTATCATTACAGGTACAACAATTGTGTATTAGCAATCCACCTTTTCTTTGGCAAATAAAGCTTCCAAGTAGAATGTTTTAAGTTGTCACCCATTCAAGTGAAATGATAAGCATCACGGACTGATGCATCATTAGACGAGTTTGATGGAATGTATGCAACATGATTCACGCAGAATCACACACTTCACAATACAAGTATATAACAAAAAACAAATGCAGTGTAACTTTTATACAGTTTTAAGCTGAAAGGTATCTAATGATTTTCTCTCAAAATGATATGTAGGAGAGCACTTTGCATGATACCTGGAAGAACTGATTCCATACGCTGGTCTTCCCAAGACTCAGAGGATGCTCCCCATGAGGGATTTCTGATCTAGAAAGCAAGGCCCTACTCTCACATCTGGCATCATCAGTATCACAACTTGTGGAGTTGTACATCCTTCTTGTGATTTCTGACTAGCTACCCACAGAAACATTCAGAGAGCCAAATAGATAACGTAAAAAGAAAATACATTACAATACAACTAATTCAGCAAAGATTGCAATTGGACACACATGGACCCAATCAATTTCACACAAAGAACCAAGTAAAATCAGATCAACTTCAAAAATTAATGTGACATCAGATTCCTTAGAATTATCTCTCTTCCACTGGCCATAATTTGATGTAGAAATCAGTATGATGATGTGAAAAACAATGCAATTTGATTCTGCAGCTTTAGTTCAACCACTGAAAGTTTTCAATTATTGATCTTATCACAATCAAGGCATCTTTCGGGCCAACCCCCACCCAAAACAACAACACCCCTTGTTTAAAATTTAACAAAAACAAATTATCTGAGATGATAACATTAAGGCACAAGAGCTCCTCAAGCAGCTAACTTACAGGATTCATGAGAATATCCTCTTTGAAATGTTTGTACTGGGACCTCTTCTTTGTTAATTCAGATGACCAAAGCCCGCGATCTGGTGGAAGATATCCAAGCAAAAGCTGCAGATATCAATAAGCATAAATTGTGATAGTATTCGTTGATTTCAATTCCTTCTTTCCATCATAAAGGAAAAGATTCAGCACTAACTAAAATCACCCAAACCAGACCTATACATAGACATATAAAGGAATACGACCTGTTTGTTTGAAGGGGATGAGAATAAGTCACTCGCATGTTTGGATGGGTGGTTGGTAATAGAGTCAATACAGACACATGTATGAATGTTAGTCTACTGTAATGTTCAATGAATCTAGCCCTCTATTAAGTTAAGTAGAAAACTAGCTTAAAGGTTGTGACAACTGAATTCAGATTAGTTAGATTCAGTTCTGTAAGAAGCTTCTAGGCTGTGCTTCTGTTTTATCACCTATATGTTTCTGTTCCCTCATTGGAACAGTAGTTAATACATTCATTTCACTCATTCTCTCAGAATGGTTTCTCACTTTTCTCTCGGTACCTTTCTCTTTGAGTTGGGAATGGGCATCCCTCCAATTTTAGGAATAAGTATCCATCCTAAAAGTGAAGGAATCCCCGTTCCATTTTTCCTAAACAAATCATAAATTACTTTTCCATTCTATTTTCTTTTTAAAATAAATTCTAACACTAGAAACAAAGGAATCTAAAGTACTCAACGTTGCATTCATATCCATACCAAACAAAACGCGGGAATAATGAACATTCCACTCCAACTCCATCAAAAACATTTCTCGTGATATTCCATTCACTAACAGAAAACAAACAGATAAATAAGGCAGAAACAACCACCTAAGCTGGATTTAACGAAATAACCAGTTTCAATAAAAAAAAAATATAGGACATTAAATACAATAATTTAGAACACAAAAAATTGAATGAAGAAGAAACGAAACCTTACCTTCCACACAGTAGAACGTATCCCAGCAGCGTCAGGTACACCTTGACACGCGAGCCTCCGCAACTCCCGCATATCTATCACCTTTCTCGATAACTAAACCAACCAAACCATTACAAAAAAGCAATACTCACAAACGCAATAATCAACGAAAGAGGCGGAACCCTAACCTCGGCCAATAATTGAGCCTGGCGAGAGATGTCATCAGCGGTAGAAACGGCGTCGCTGTGATCATTGGTTCGCGAATCTTCGATCCTCTGAGTCTCTGGAGGATCTTGGATGATGGGAGGAGATGGAGGACGCGGCGGCGGTTCAGATGGGCTCATGACGGCGGAGCGGTCTTCGGTTGGGGATGAGACGACGGAGGAGGAGGGAGGAGATGTAGGTGCTGACCAAAGAGAGCTGTTGAGCCAATCGGGGACCTTTTTCTTCACCATTTTGATCGGTGATTAGCAATTAGGTCTTAGGGTTTCTATAATTGAATTCCCAAATGGGAGAGATAAACAACACCAGGCATCACAAGCATTGCATTGGGAACATCAACCATGGACATTATTAGCACATGGCTAAACTAGCAACTCTCAAATTATTCTCTCATTAAAATTTAATCCCCAAATTCAGTTACTGTGTGAATCAGTTGCTATTTTACAAAATTAATAAGTATTATTGTGTTAGTATTTTAGAATTGATTAAAGGGGAAAGTTACTTACAATTTTTTTTTACATCTTACAATCATATTTTAACACCGTTGATTTTTGCTAATCAACGATTATTATTTATTGTGATTAATAATTAATTAATGAGTTTAATTTGCGAAAATAATAATCGTTGATTGACGGAAATCAACGGTATTAAGATATGATTGTAAAATGTTGTAAAAAAAAATGTTGTAAGTATAACTTTCCTCTCGATTAAATTATGCTAATAAGTAATTCTTTGTATTGAGTTCATTTAATAATGTGAATTGAATTTAAGGATTTAGTGTATGTTTGTCTCACTTATTTTCTTTAGAATATTTATTTTATATTCTAAAGAAAATCGCAAAAAAAAAAACACATGATGATACTTGTTTAGCTTATAAACTAGATAAAAAAAATTATTTTATGCATTTAACTATAATTTAAATTCAAACTCTGCTCATTTAAACATTGAATTTTATATTGATAAATAATTTTTTAGAGTAACTTTTTTATTTTATTTTAACCAACAAGTTCCAAGGAATTTTTATTTTTAGTAGATAATAAAATATGAAATAAATTATAAATGCAACAGAATAATGAAAATTAATTATTTCAACAAATTATATGGGTTGCTCTACACTTTATATTTTTTCGTACTTCCTCTCATGGTAATTTTACCATTTTTTCAAGGAATTTATTATTCTTATGTTGCATAAAATATAATCTATCTCCTACACACACAAATTCAAGATGGGTCCCACTTTACTTTTTCTCTCTCTTTTCCTAAAAATGGACCCCACCTATACTAATGAGTGTGTAGAAGATAACTCTTATCTTCTACTACATAAGAAAACTATTACCCTTTTTTTCAATTTATATATTTCTACATGAAGCTAATGTATTGTTTCTTGTTCAGAAAGTGTAATCTTTTATGGGAAATAAAAGTATAATATTATAGGAAAGTTGTTAAGTTATGTTATAGAGATAGGGATTGTGGGAGTCACACTTGTTTTATTTTTTGAAACAAGTGTGAGTCTCAGAATCCCTATCTCTATAACGTAACCTAACAATTTTCCTATACCATTATTCTTCTTTTTCCCATCTTTTATTTAACTTTGTTCATTTAAAATCCTAAAATAATAAAACTTAGTCCACTTAACTTATAAAACAATCTGGACAATCTGAAACAGTTAAATTCGACTCACCATGACTCATGAACCGAGCAAGTGATTTTGTATTAATAAGTCATACATAGGAGTGGATCTAAATTATTTTAATTTTGGTGGTAAAAAAGAAATAACTTTTTTTAATAAAAATCAAAATCAAAATCATTACATATAAAATGGATGTTTGTAATTTTAAAAGAGACAACTTTTGGATCCTTTTAAATGAAATGACATGTTTTGGTATATATTTGTATCAATATTTTCTTTTTTATCTTTCTTCCAAATTTAATGGAGGAGAAAAAATATAAAAAACGATTCTTTCATTTAAAATAACATAAAATTATATACTTTAAAATGATAAATATTTTTACCATAAACAAACCCATCATAAAATTTGATTAAAGTGATAATAGTTTGAGGCAAATTAAGCATTCAACTTTTTAACAAAATGTTTAAGTAGCTACTTTTATGATCCCTTACCACAACAGTTAAACAAACAAACTTCCAAGTAACATAACAACTATTTCCTAATATCCCAATTACTGAGCCATATCATCCCTGTTAAAAGTGAAGTGCTGTAACACCACCTCCAGTTTGGTGTCTCGCGGCAAGGATCTCATCACCATTTTTCATATTGAGCTGAAGTCAAGTTACATTAATACAAAAATCAGAACTATAAGTTAGTTAAATAAATAAAAAAAGGAACTATAAGTAAAAGATCCAAATATTTAACAGTAACTATTGAAATAAAATTAAAAAATAGAGAATGACAAAAAAAAAAAAACTGTGGCAAGTTATGAAAAATAAAGAAAGAAACTAACCTTTTTTGGTGTATGACGTTTCCCATTAACATAAGAACCTTCATATAAAAAATTCATGGTCTCAAATTCCAGGTTCAATCGGTGACAGTAATCTCTGAATACCCTAATTAACTTGTTGTCTTGATTCACCTTGAAGAACAACTGACGCCCATCCTACAGTTGAATGAAGAGAAACATAATTGTAGACAATAGGGGAACAAGAAAGGTGAAAACTCAAATTTTGAAAGGCATTATTGATAGGGAATTGTTTTTATTATGTTACATAACATAAACCCATTTTCCTACACACACAAATTTTATGTAGGACCCACTTTAAATTTTTTCTCTTTTTCCTATTCTCTCTCCTCTCTCTTCCTTTTGTGAGAGTAGGAAATTTGCTTTTATATCATGTAACATAACAAAAACAATTCCTTTATTGATATTATAACTTATAAGGTATACTTAGTAGTAGTCTTATATTTTGTAGTTGAGTAAATCACTCTTCCTTCTATTGTATTTTGCTTTTACAACACATCTCTCATGTAAAACATGAAACCTAATAAAAACTACACTTCATGTTTATAAACAACACTAGCAAGCCTAAGACATCTTAAATTCTAAAAAATTGCACAAAACACAAGGCACAACAATTGATAAATGCAGAAATATGGTATATAATATAATGAGTAATGTCAATAAAAAAAATAAAGTATACATTTAAAGGTTTAAATTCTAGAATAACCATTTGCAGGCTTTATTTTAATTATCACTATAGACTAGAAATTAAACGAGCAATAGATTATAAAAAAAGGAAAAAAAAAAAGAGCAACAAAGAAAGGATTATCAAGAAAAATAGATCATTGGAAAAAGAGCCTTAAATTAATACCCGACCCCTGATTGAGAAAGGAACATAGATACTATCAGCAGCCACTTCATCTGGGTTCTTTCTCTTGCCAACTCTGCCATTGGTAGCCATGGTAATCTGCACACACAATGAGAGGGTTGTAAGATCCAACAAGCCAAATGGCAAAACAAAAAACAAATACTATACCAACAATGAGTTTCTTACTCATTCATATGAGAAAACAAAAGAACCCCTATTTATTTTTATTTTTTTATAACTTTAAGGAAAAAAAAAAAAAACTAAGGTCCCAGTATCATGTAGCATTTGAAAATTGCAAAAAAACTTTTGAGTCTCTGCATCTGGTGGCATAACCAGCAAAACAATGACAAAAGAAAAATAACCATTTTTTCTGTCACAAAAGTAAAACAAAAAAAAAAAAAAAAAAAAACTCCAAAACCACACTATGTTGAAGATGGGTAAAGAAAGATGGAGGGAAAAAAGAAAACACGAACCAAAAGAGAAGAACTGAAAAAGACCAAGAGCTTTCTGGTGTCGTGTGTTGAAAATAAGTTGAAAGTATTGATATGCTTGTGCTTGTTGTAGTTTTTGTTTGAGCAAGGAGCCGTTGTCAGTTTCTAAAAGAGGTCAATGACAGAGAAGAAGTCTTTGTTAGTTGCTTTCAGTTGCCATTTTAATATACTGCTATATGGAGATAATGTTGATGTCAGAAGCTATGTTAAGTAATACATATTTGAAAACCTGCTTAGAAGAGAATAAATTCCCTTTGTGATAGCATTATGTAGTACTGAAATTAACGTTTAATTAATTACAAGCTCTATCTTGCCCTTTGAATTTTGAAAACTACTGATATTTTTCACAAACGAGTAACAAAATATTAGATGTACGGTGGTAAGAGAAACAAAACACTATTATTAGTACTGAATGATCCAATTACAAACTTTTTTTTACAAATTACACTGAGTATGAGTATGACCGGTCATACACTCTTGATTGAAGTATAACCGTACTTAATGTAGTTTGCAAGAGTTTGTAAACAAAAAATTGTAAATATAACATTTCCTTATTTTATTTTTTTTTATATAAATGGAGGGCCTAGCCTAGAAAAACTACTCAGAAAGCTGATGCATGCTAAAGGTTACATGCTCCAACAAAAAAGAAGCAACAAAGGAATTCCAAGAAAGCAGAATGCTATCAGGGGGAGAGGAGTACAGTCTCAACTCACCCCCTTTACAGTTGAGACCTAACTTAGCTAAACAATCAGCATTAACATTTAAATCCCTGGGAATGAACTCCAACTGAAAGCTGTCCAGAATCTCAGATGTTCTTTTTATGCTATCAATAAGAGAAGTGAAACCACCAGGCTCAACATTGTCCTTCAAGCAGCAAATGGCCTCCTTACTATCACACCCAAGCCAGACAGATTTAGCATCTAACTGGACAGCAAGTTTCAAACCATGAAGAATGCCCCTCAGTTCAGCTTCCAAAGGGGTGCATGTACCTAAATTCAAAGAGAAACCACTTAGCCAATCTCCTTTAGAAGAACACACTAAACCTCCACAAGCTCCCTGGTGAGTAGACAGATTAACAGCCCCATCCACGAAAATTTTAGCATCTCCAAGAGATCCTCTAAAACCTGTACTGACTGGACCATAGGAAGGATCAGTAGCCAGAGGGAATGGATCAATGGCAGTAGCAATTTTCATGTCAGACAGGTAACAAAGAATTCTCTTGACAGGGTCAAGGGGGCTAGAGAACAGGCTGTCGTGCACAGTGGAATTTCTCCATTGCCAAAGAAACCAACAAGAGACAAAGAAAATTTCCCCCCAAGAGTGCCAAAGGTGAGTGTAGAAAGGCTTGAAAAGATTGAGCCTGAACCACTTTATACCCTCAGCTGCCAGAAAATTACTTGGAATTGCACCCTCAAACCACCTACCCCAAAGTCTCCTAGCCACGCTGCAGTTCCTCAGGGTGTGCAAGAGAGTCTCCTGAGCATTGTGACAAGATGGGCACTGGATCTCCCCACCATTCCAATTATGTGTAATGGCTCGAACAGGGAGCTTATTAAGACAAGCTATCCATATGAAGACAGCTATCCTGTAAGGCCCCCTCCATTTCCATACTTTTTCCCAGATTTTGTCTTCTCCCTCATCCGAGTTCATGAGTTGACAATAAGCATTTCTAACCACTGACTTGCCTGGGCAGCACCTCCTCCAATTCAGCCAATCCTCAGAAGCATCAGACTTAGGAGGGAAGACATTAGCCAATTTGCTACAAGTAGAAGCATCTAAGAATTTTTCTATATATGCCCAGTTCCAACCAATAGTGCTCTGGTCTACCACCTCACACACCCTGAGCTCAAGATCTTCAAGAGGAGGTTTGACTTTGGCCAACTCAAACAGGGTGTCTTGCAATCCACCCCATAAGTCAGTCCAAAAGGAAACAGAATTGCCATTCCCTATTACCCATTCCAGCAGCTTAGACATCTTGCTTCTAGCTATACATATGTTCTTCCAAAGGTTGGAGTCATACGCTTTAGCTATCAAAGCACGATTTGGGTCCTAGTTCCTTCCATACTTGCCTAGCAACACTCTAGCCCAAAGGCTGTTGGGGTCTTTAATGATTTGCCAAGCCAACTTCTGCATGAAAGCTTCATTCTGAACTCTGAGATTGGTAATGCTAAGGCCTCCACAATTTTTAGGTTTGCACAACTGATCCCAAGCAACATAATGGGCTCTCCTTTTCAACTCTGAATCCCCCCAAACAAAGTTTCTCTGCAGTTTCTCTATGTCTTGACAAACATGCACTGGCAGGGTGTTATTCTGCATGTGGTAGCTAGGAATAGCTGAAATAACACTTTTAGCAAGAGTGATTCTTCCTGCCAATGAAAGGCATTTGGATTTCCACCCTTGCAACCTGTTCTGAACTCTGGATATGACAGCAGCATAGTGATTTCTATTAACTCTCCCATGCCTGATCCGAGCCCCCAAATAACAGCCAAGGTTATTGACCTTTATAAAACCACTCACTTCAGAGATGGAATTCATAGTCTCTTGCTCAGCATTTTTAGAGAAATAAATACAAGACTTGCCAATGCTGACACACTGTCCTGACATCCTGGAAAACTTATCCAGACAATTTACAATGCAGTCAAGTTGGCTAAGAGAGGCTTCAGCAAACAGGATGATGTCATCAGTAAACATAAGATGGGAAATGGAGGGACCATTCCTGCCAACTCGAATAGGTTTCCAGTTATTAGCCTCCACCTCATCACTGATTAAGTGTGATAACTTCTCCATGCAAAGCACAAAAAGGTAAGGGGAAAGTGGGTCCCCTTGTCTGATTCCCCTCTGAGATTGGAAGCCAGAGGTTTTTGCCCCATTCCATAATACTTCTAAAACAGGACTTGTCACACATCCCATGATAACGTTAATCAGCAACATTTCCTTATTAGTATGCTAAAGAGTTGTATATTAATTTATAATATAATTTTACCATATTCAGAAATAAACTTAATTATGAAAAAAAAATGTGAGTTTCCTCAACCCCTGATTTATAAGTAAAGTTGGTTAATAGGCCTAGCTTGCAATTTTTAAGAACAAAGTATATTTTGAGTTTTTAACAAATATCACATGACAGTTAAATTTAATTGTTTAGAAAAAAAAATTGACTCGTGGTCCTTCTGAAATTTAAAATAGACTCGTATTAGTCTTTTGGAAAGACTAACATGAATTTTTTTTGAAATTTAGATAGAATACAATTTTAATCTATTTTGAATTTTGAAAGGACCATAAGTCAACTTTTTTTTTTTAAATGGCCTCAAAAATTTTAGTTGAGACCCAAAAAACAGTTTAATTTTAGTTGACTCACGTTTTAGACGTGTTATTAAAAATGCCAATTAATACTAGACTCCTATTTACTTACCACGAGTAACATGACTTGTCAACCTCATTTATTTATTTATTTAGAACTTTTGTAGTTTTCTTTTAATTTAAATTATTAAGGATTTTAGATACTATTCTGACACTCAAGCAATTGAAATTATTTTAGATACCTTTCCATCCGTTACACGAAAGGTTAATATAAGGGATGGAATAAGGTTAATATAACGGATGGAATTTTTCTTACCGCATAACATCAATAATAAATAATACTATTTTTTCATCCGTAAAAATATATACCACTATGCTCTAATTTTTTTTTTTAGGTGAATCGGTCCCTAAGGTATTCTCATAAACTTAAACTCTTTCAACCGGTTATGAGATTAATCCCGAGTCAGGATTTAGTCATAGTTAAAACTTTTCACCTCTCCTAAAATATGTATTTAATGAGAATCAAACCTAGATTATCTTTCCACTTACTCATTACCAATTGAGCTGCACTTATTGGATAGTTTTTTTCATTAATTACTAGTGTTTTTTTTCATATGCCTTTGAGAGCCATAGAGGCCCAACAGATTTTGTTACAGATCCAACAAATTTGTTATAGCTTATCTAACTAATTGTATATTTAAGTGAAAAGGCCATTTAGAACAATGACACTATTCATTTTCTGCAATACAATTCTCCGAGTTTATTCAGCTCACATTTTCTCTTGTTCATCTATTCTTCTTATTCATTATAGCTTTGATACCTTTCACGGTATCAGAGCTTCATTGATCTATGCAGACCAATTGCACGCATAACTCTATTCATACTTTCTCCAATCCTGTTTCTTTCAAGTCGAATAAAGATAATTTTCTGTCATGAAAACAACATGCATCAGCTATAATAAAAGGTTACAACCTAATAAGATTCATCACCAAAGAATTGCAAGATCTTGTACCTGCTGAAGAGGAAACAACTGGTGTAACTGCTGGTGGTGAAAACACTGGAGATGAAGCTCGAAGCTCCGGTTCAAAAGATAGTGATGCTCAACAAGATCAACTTCTTATGTCATGGCTTCTTTCTCCCATGTCAGAAATTTTGTACACTCATATAGTTGGATGCACAAGCTCATTACAAGTTTGACAAAAAATTAAGGAATTCTTTGCCTCTACATCGAGAGCAAAAGTTAAGCAACTGAAAATTCAGTTAAGGAACACAAAAAAATAAGGATATGTCTCTAAATACCTGCTCCAGATGAAGAAGATTGTGGACTCTCTTACTGCAGTCGGTTCACCAATTGAGAGAGAAGATCACATTAATGCCATATTAGATGGCTTAAATGAAGACTATGATTCCTTTGTAACTTCAGTGATCTCCAGATCTGATCTTTACACTATGGGAGAAATTAAAGCACTGGTTATGGCTCAGGAGCAAAGACTTGAAAGCACAAAAGGAATCTTGAAGTAACTATGCAAAGCAAATATGGCACAACTGCAAATCAGAAGATAAAATAATTTTCCAAGAAACAATAGAGGATGATTCAATCAAAATAGAGGAAGATACGTTGGTAACAGAAGAGGAAACATATCTCAAAGAGGATGAGGCAGATTCAATGGAAACAGGCCCCAATGTCAAGTGTGTGGAAAGTATGGTCACCTTGGCTGGGAATGTCACCACGGGTTCAATCAGAACTTTCAGAGTCCTTTCACTCAAAACAGCAACAACAACAATGGAAATGGAAACCTTAAAGCCAATATAGCAGTTACCAACAGTGCTAGTTCGCATCAACAAGAAGATGCAGTTTCCTATACTGGTTTAAGTCAATATGGTGGTTCCTCCGACTACTTCTCAATCATAGATTTGGAGCTGGTACCCTGACTCAGGAGCTACCAACCATTTCACACTGATGCAAGTAACCTGCTGAACAAAGCAAAGTATATAATGGTCAGGAAGCTGTTCAAGTAGGTAATGGCTCTAACTTAAAAATCAAAAGCATGGGACACTTAATCTTGCTTCCCTCTATCTGTCCTATGTCAGTTATATTGTCAAATTTATTACACGTTGCTAGTTTATCCAAAAATGTGTTAAGTGTTTCTCAGTTTGCTGAAGAGCACAATATCTTCTTTGAATTCTATGTTAATGTGTGTTATGTCAAATCTCAGGCTACCAAGGAGATCCTTCTTCAAGGCAAGCTTAATAATGGACTTTATGCATTTGATGACAGTGAACAAAAGAAACACTACTAAGACAGTTTCAAGTCATGACACTACTATAGCTTTAAATTCCTGTACAAGTATCACTTGTAATAATACATCTAGCATTTCTACTTTAGATCTTTGGCCTTCTAGACTGGCTCATGCTTCTCTTCAAACTGTAAAGTTGGTTATTAGGCATTGTAACATACCTTTCATCAATAAAACTGATTCAAAGTTGTGTTATGTATGTGGTATGTCAAAAATGCACCAACTATACCCATCAAATACCACCACCACTTACATAAATCCATTTGAACTTGTACTATCTGACATATGGGGTCCTACACCAATAGAAAGCACTTCTAGTTCGAAATACTACATTACATTTATAGATGCCTGCTCAAACTACACCTGGATTTATCCAATGCAAAACAGATCACAAACACTTGAGAATTATTCCCATTTCATAATTGTGGACGAATTACAACTCAATACAAAACTAAAAGCCCTTCAAACTGACAACGGAAAGGAATACCTGAAACTCTCATCCCTGCTACAACAACAAGGGATTCTTCATCACTTAACATGTCCATATTCCCACCAATAAAATGGAAAACCAGAGAAAAAACACATACATATGGTTGAGACTAGCCTAGCCCTATTGGCAGCTTCAAACTTACCTACCAAGTTCTGGGAAGATGCTTTTCTCACTACTAATTTTTTCATCAATCATCTTTCCACACCTATCCTCAACCATAAATCCTCATTTGAAGTCTTATTTCACAAAATCCTTGACTACACTTTCTTAAAGACATTTGGTTGTACTTGTTATCCCTACCTAAAACCTACAACAGACACAAGATTGATTTTAGATCAGCTAAGTGCACTTTCATTAGCTACAGTCCTAAGCATAAAGGTTACAAATGCCTAAGCCCAACTGGTCAAGTCATAATAGCTAGACATTTCCTATTCGATAAGTCCACCTTTCCCTACAAAGAGCCACCCATTTCCATTTCTCCCACCTCAAGTCCTCCACCCTCACTATTCCTATTGTCGCTAATCCTACTCCTCAACCTCAAATACCTCTCAATTTTCAGATATTGAGTGCTACTGTTGCTGATTTTTCTGTTAATACCCCTAACTCTACTTGTAGGTCCTCTATCCCTACTAATGTTACTTATAGGTCTAGCCCTATTGCAAAAGCCGTTTCCCTCCTAATGATCCTCCACTGATCAACAATCATCACATGATTACTAGAGCCAAAGCTGGCATATTCAAGCCCGAAGCATTTGTAGCATCTTTTGAACCTAATATTGTGTCTCAGGCACTATCTCAACCACACTGGCTTCAAGCTATGAAGGAAGAATATTAAGCCCTGCTTACAAATAACATATGGCAACTGGTTCCCCTCCCTCCCAATCGATTACCCATTGGTTGCAAATGGGTATTTCGCACGAAGTTCAAACCAGATGGCATCATTTTGAAATATGAAGCTCGACTTATGACTAAGGGCTTTCACTAATAAGAAGGCTTTGATTATCAAGAGACTTTCAGTCTAGTTGTTAAACCTGTGACATTCGTATTGTCTTCACTGTTGCTCCATCTAGAGGATGGCCAGTTCACCAGCTTGATGTTAACAACGCATTCCGGAATAGGGACCTTCAGGAAAAAAGTGTTCATGAAACAACCACTTGGCTTTGTCCACCATGATAAAACTCTTATGAGCAAGATCAACAAAGCACTCTATTGCCTTAAACAGGCACCATATGCATGATTTGAAAATCTCAATAATACTTTTCATTGCCTTGGGTTCACCACTGCCAAATGTGACTCCTCCTTGTTTATCTCCATAACTCAGACCACCACTCTATTTGTTCTTGTGTATATAGATGATATACTCATCACTGACTCTTCCTCTTTAGCCATCACATCATTAATTCAATCTCTTAACTAAGGATCTTAGGCAACTTCACTACTTTTTAGGGTTCGAAGCTCACAAAACAAAATCTGGTGGTTACCTTCTAAATCAGTGTAAGTATATCTCAGATCTCTTGAAGAAAGCCAACATTGTTGATTGCAAGCCTATGCCCTTACCTATGATGTCAAGTATCAAACTCTCCTCTCACGATGGATCCCCATATCCTGATCCAACTCAATATCGCTCCATTTTTTGAGCCCTCCAGTATGCCACCATCACAAGACCAGACATAGCATTCTGCATCAACAAAGTTTGTCAATTTATGCATAACTCGTTGGACACACACTGGAAAGCAGTAAAACATATACTATGTACCTAAGTGGTATTGTGTCCCATGGTTTAACTATTGAACCCTCAAAAAATTTCCACTTTGCCGCTTATTGTGACTTTGATTGGGGCTCCTATCGGTATGATCGTCGCTCCACAAGTGGTTTTTGCATATTTTTGGGTCTGATTTGGTCACCTGGTCCTCTAAGAAACAACATGTTGTAGGTCGCTCCAGTACCGAGGCGGAATATCATGTCTCGCAACCACCGTTACTGAACTCACCTGAATCCAATCTTTGCTTTCATAGCTTCATGTCAAAGTGCCTCGTCCACCCGCCATCTACCGTGAGAAGGTTGTCTCAAAGGTGGGATTTGCCTCGTCCACCCATTTGCCATATGTTATTTGTAAGCAGGGCTTAATATTCTTCCTTCATAGCTTGAAGCCAGTGTGGTTGAGATAGTGCCTGAGACACAATATTAGGTTCAAAGGTTGTCTCAAAGGGGATGAAAGCCATAGAGGCATAACAGATTCTATTAAAGATCCAGCAAATTTGTTATTCAGTTTTAACAAAACTTAGTTATTCAGTTACAAGCGTGTAGTTAAGCTTATCTAAGCTAAGTGTATATATAAGTGAAAAGCCCATTTAGAACAATGACACTATTCATTTTATGCAATACAACTCTTCGAGTCTTTCAGCTCACGTCTTCTCTTGTTCATCTATTCTTCTTATTCATCGTAGCTTTGATACCTTTTAGCCTTAAAATGCATTCGTAAAAAGTAAAATCAGTTTGATTTGTCGAACCGAATGACTAAAATCGATTTGGTTTATGAATTAAACCACTAAAATTGTTTCAGTTCGGCATAAAACATCAAATTAAATTATTTCCACCCATAATTTTAAATAATGTGCTTCAGGCAATGAGTTGGAATAGAAGATTCTATATGTTGTTATGATTTGCTGTGATATGTTGTAACCTGTAGTTTGTTAGAATATGTATAACTGAGTCCTATTGTAATTAGGTGTAGTTACTTATCTTTAGGAAGTTGTTTTACTATTTGGTAACAGACTGTTTGGTAACAGCCTATTCTATTTAAGATACATTGATGTACAGTTTTAAATCAATGGAAATACTATCAATTGATACCATTTATCATGGTATCAGAGCGATCTCTTGTTAAAAAAAAACTTCCGCAACGTGTAGACTCTGAAAACAGTGAGCAGGAGATAGCTTCTGTTGAAGATGGCCAATGAAAACAGCAGCAGGTTGAAGCCATCAGACCCTGGATCACCATTCTATCTGACTGGATCAGATAGCCCAGGGATTCTTTTAACAACCGTTATGCTGAGAGGAGAAGCCAACTACGAGAATTGGGAAAAGTTTGTTGAACGTCCTCCATGCATTCACTGCGGGAAAACTAATCATGAAGCCTCTCGATGCTGGCAAGCATTTGGCTATCCTGGACGTGGTGGTAGCAGAGGACGAGGACCTGGACGAGGACGTGGACGTTTCGGTGGTGATAGGAGCAGTAACCCACAAGGAGGATTCCATGCAAAGCCATTTGGTGCACACGCAGCTCAAACGGAGGAACCACTAGAGCAAGCAAATGCATTCACCGTTCTGACACCTGACGTGGTGACACAATTGTTATCATTGGTTGACAACCCGCAACGCTCAAAGGACAAATTAAATCGTAAAGATTCCCATTGTCACTGGCTTATAGATAGTGGTGCATCACGCCACATGACAGGGGTATTGGAATTGCTGGAGAATGTTACAGATGTTGAACCTTTGGCAATCGGTTTACCCAATGGAGCTATTACCTATGCTGTGCAACAAGGATCTGTTTCGTTTACTCCTTCTTTTTCATTATCCAATGTCTTATTTGTGCCAAATTTAAAGTGTAACTTGATATCTGTATCTCAGTTGGTACGACAACATAATGTTGATGTGGTATTCACTAATAATAGTTGTGTTTTGCAGGACCGCAAGCTGAGGACGGAGATTGGATTGGGTGATCACAGGGATGGTGTGTATGTGTTTCGACCAAGCCAAGCAGCAGCTTTAACAGTTCGCTCCAGTGATACGCAAGAACTTTGGCACAAGCGGTTGAGCCATGCATCATCCGAAGCACTTTCTCTGATTCCTTTTTCTAGTAGCATTCGATTTGGCAATGTAAACAATAAGGCATGCGATATTTGTTATCGTGCCAAACAAAATCGATCCTCGTTTCCCATTAGTGATCGAAAGAGTAATAAAATTTTTGATCTTCTTCATTGTGATACATGGGGTCCTTACCGCACTTCCTCTTTCTCTGGTGCTTATTATTTTTTAACGATAGTCGATGACTTCAGTCGTGCTGTTTGGGTTTGTTTGATGGGTGACAAAAGTGAAACTTTTGGTGTGTTACGAAAATTTCTTTTAATGGTGCAAAATCAGTTTAATACAACAGTTAAGAGTATTAGATCAGATAATGGAACTGAATTTACTTCCAACAAGATGATTGAATTATTCACTGCCAATGGTATATTTCATCAGAAATCCTGTGTTCATACGCCGCAACAGAACGGTCGGGTAGAACGGAAGCATAGGCATATTCTAAATGTGTCTCGTGCTCTTTTGTTTCAAGCAAACTTGCCAATCAAATTATGGGGAGAGAGTGTGATGACAGCAGCTCATATTATTAATAGAACTCCCACAAAGCTTCCCAATGGCAAAACTCCTTATGAGCTTTTGCATGGATCTGTTGCTGATTACAGTCACTTAAGGATATTTGGCTGCCTATGTTATGCGGTGACACAACCAAAACCTACAAACAAATTTAGTTCACGGTCTAGGCGGTGTATGTTTGTTGGTTATCCTCATGGGCAGAAAGGTTGGAGAGTCTATGATCTTAATACTAAGGAATTCTTTGTGTCACGAGATGTCAGTTTCCACGAAGATGAGTTTCCTTTTGTTGCTATAAGTGTGCCTACACCTAGCCCATCATTACCTACATTTATACCAATAGATTCTAATGATTCTGCCAATCCAGTATCTCAATCAACTTCAAATGATTGTGAGGCAGAAGTGCAGTTGGAAGATAGGGGGAGTGTCCATCAGTCTGAAAGGGAGCCGAATGAAGATTCTACATCAAATGCTGATCAAGTGCAAAGGAGTGAGGATCCAGCTCCTGCTCTCGTACAAAGGAATGAAGATTCAGCTCACGAACTTGTGCAAAGAAGTGCAGAATCAGCTCAAAACGATTCTCTTCGTCCAGCACGCACACGAAGGCCTCCGTCCTATTTGAGTAACTACAAATGTAATCTGATTGAGGCATATACATACACTCCCAGTCTCACCTCTTCTAGCTCCACCTCAGGTATACGGTATCCAATTGCCAACTATGTGAATACTAACAATTTTTCTTCAAAACATCGAGTTTTTGTTGCTGCTATTGATGCAGGTAGTGAACCTCGGTCATTTAAAGAAGCAATGACCAATGATGTTTGGCGTAAAGCTATGGCTCAGGAGATACATGCACTAGAAGAAAATAATACGTGGACTATCACTGATTTACCTGCAGGCAAACATGCCCTTCCATGTAAATGGGTATATAAAATTAAATATCATTCCAATGGTAGCATCGAGCGCTACAAAGCAAGGTTGGTAATTGCAGGTAATCATCAAGTTCCAGGAGAAGATTTCCATGAAACTTACGCCCCTGTAGCGAAAATGGTGAGTGTTAGAACTCTACTCTCGGTTGCAGCTGCAAAAGGTTGGTACTTGCACCAAATGGATGTTCATAATGCGTTTCTTAATGGAGAACTGGACGAAGAAGTGTATATGCGCATACCGGCAGGCTTTAATCAAGGACAAGGAAGAAAAGTGTGTCGTTTGCAAAGGTCGTTATATGGCTTACGACAATCTCCCAGGAATTGGTTTGCAAAGTTGAGTTCCTCACTTATTAAATACGGTTTTGTTCAATCCGAAGCAGATCACACTTTGTTCACTTTGAAGCGTGGTTCTACCTTCTTGACCATACTAGTCTATGTTGATGATTTGGTGTTGGCAGACAATGATTCCCAAGCATGTCAAGAGGTTAAGATTTATCTTAACAAGTGTTTTAAAATTAAAGATTTGGGTCACTTGAAATATTTTTTGGGCATCGAGGTTGCCCTTAGCAATGAGGGTATCTTCTTGTGCCAACGAAAATATGCATTAGATATCCTCAAAGAAACAGGTTTGTTGGATTGTAAACCGGTTCAGTTTCCAATTGAATAGAATCATCGCTTAGCTCTGGCAGATGGACCTGACTATGATGATCCAGGTCGCTATAGAAGAATTGTCGGCAAGCTAGTGTACCTTACGATCACTCGTCCTGATTTGAGTTATGTAGTGCACACTCTTTCACAGTTCATGCAAGCTCCAAAGGAAGCACATTATGAGGCTGCCATTCGGGTACTAAGATACATCAAAATGAATCCTGGCCAAGGTATCCTTCTTTCTTCCAAAAGTGATCTCAAAATTCATGCTTTCTGTGATTCAAATTGGGCCAGCTGCCCTTTAACTCGCCGGTCAGTTTCTGGGTTCTTCATTATGCTTGGAACCTCACCTGTTTCTTGGAAAACAAAGAAGCAACTCACTGTCTCACGCTCCTCAGCAGAGGCTGAGTACCGCTCCATGGCTGCCGCGACAGCAGAATTGATATGGTTGAAGTCTTTTCTTGCTTCACTTGATGTTATCCATGATGATCCTATGGAATTATGTTGTGATAATCAAGCTGCTATACATATCGCGGCAAATCCTGTGTTCCATGAGCGAACTAAACACATTGAAATTGATTGCCATTTTGTCCGGGAAAGGTTGGTTTCTAAGACGATTCGAACTACTTTTGTTCGTTCTCATTTGCAACTCGCAGACATTTTCACCAAAGCACTTGGTCGTGTTCCATTTCTTGCCGTTCTTTCCAAGTTAGGCATTTCATGTCTTCATGCTCCAACTTGAGGGGGAGTGTTGGAATAGAAGATTCTATATGTTGTTATGATTTGCTGTGATATGTTGTAACCTGTAGTTTGTTAGGATATGTATAACTGAGTCTTATTGTAATTAGGTGTAGTTACTTATCTTTAGGAAGTTGTTTTACTATTTGGTAACAGACTGTTTGGTAACAGCCTATTCTATTTAAGATACATTGATGTACAGTTTTAAATCAATGAAAATACTATCAATTGATACCATTTATCACAATGTATTTTATTATACATGTAATTCTAATCGGTCATCATTCTCCTCTCTGCCCCACCATGCGATTCGTGTTTAGAAAGCAAACACAACGATAGGATCCGTACTCCTTGGCCCACCACAGACCTGCATGGAGTTGTGCAGAACTTGTTTGATTAGGTCAAATGTCGAAAGTTGGCAAATATAGGGGTCATATTTTGAATAATATAGCTATGATCATTTGCTACAATTTAATTGTGGCAATATTTGTTCAAAATATATTCCTTAGACTTGCTAGCATCCCAATCAAGCACATCCCCACAATATCCATGTGGGACTAGTCATCCACCTTGCTCAGTTATTATATTACTTTTATAATATATTTCAAAATTGCATTATTTTGACTTTTTTTTTTAAAAAAAAAACGCATCAGATGGGTTGATCTACCTTTTTGCATATATAGCGAAGAAAGAACAGTTTTTTTTTTTTTGGATATCAAGAACAGTTTTTTTAACCTATTGTGAAACTTGTAATGAGTACAACAAACGTACTGGTCCCATGAAATCAAATTCTGTTACATATACGTTTCTTTTATTTTTTATTTTTTCAAAAGTAAATTCAAAAAATTGTCAAAAATAAGTTTTAGTAGATTAATAAAATATGAAATAAATTATAAAATGCAATAGAATAATGAAAATAAATTATTTCAACAAATTATATGGGTTGCTCTACACTTTATGTTTTTTTGGTACTTCCTCTTATTGTAATTTTACAAAAAAAAAAATTCAAATTATATATTTCAACTTGAAGCTAATATGTTGTTTCTTGTTCAGACATGCAAAGCAAAACCAAAGTGTAATCATTTATTTAACTTTGTTCATTTAAAATCCTACGCTAATATAACTTAGTCCACTTAGCTTATAAAACAATCTGGACAATCTGAAACAGTTAAATTCAACTCACTATGACAGTATGACTTATGAACTGAGCAAGTGATTTTGTATTAATAAGTCATACATAGGAGCGGATCTAAATTAATTTAATTGTGGTGGTAAAAAAGAAAGAACATCATCGATGAATGATTAAATTTTTTAAAAAAAAATATCAACTTCTTTCCAAAAAAAAAAAAAAAAACATAAAAATCATTAAACCCAAATTTATACGACATGACTTTCGTCAACCACATAATAATTAAGTTGCATGTTTGTTTTATTTATTTTTTACGGAAAAATAATATTTATCTTATTACAATCTCTTTTAAGAAACTGCCAAATGGGAAAAAAAAAAATCTCTCTAAATAAGCTAATTTAAACACGCATATATTTTTAACCTTTTAGAGGAGCAATTAAATGAAACGAATGTTTAGACACTAATCCCAACTGTTGTAAAGTTGCATTGGATTGTATAGAGAACATAGCTAAAAGTTTGGAGTTTGAGGATTTTTAAGAAGGGAAAAGTGGTTTACGTATAAAAAAAGGAAAAAATATTTGTGATTTTATAAGACACAATTTTATATTCTTTTAAGTGAAATGATGAGTTTTTGTATATTTGTTAATTTTTTATATTTTCTCTCATTTACAATACTCTCTTTTTCTCTCAAGGTCAATAAATATATATGATTCCTTCATTTAAAATGATATAAAATTATATACTTTAAAATGACAAATATTTTTCCTACCAACAAAACCCACCATAAAATTTGATTAAAATGATAATAGTTTGAGGCAAATTAAGCATTCAACTTTTTAACAAAATGTTCAAGTAGCTACTTTTCTGATCACATACCACAACAGTTAAACAAACAAACTTCCAAGTAACACAACAACCATTTCCTAATATCCTAATTACTGAGCCATATCATCCCTGTTAAAAGTTAAGTGCTGCAACACCACCTCCTGTTTGGTGTCTCGCGGCAAGGATCTCGTCACCATTTTTCATATTGAGCTGAAATCAAGTTACATTAATTAATACAAAAAACAGAACTATAAGTTAGTTGAATAAAAAAAAAAGGAACTATAAGTAAAAGATCTAAATATTGAACAGCAGCCATTGAAATAAAATTAAAAAATAGAGATTGACATAAAAAAAACCCCAAAAACCTTTGTGTGGCAAGTTACGAAAAATAAAGAAAGAAACTAACCTTTTTTGGTGTATGACGTTTCCCATTAACATAAGAACCTTCATATAAAAAATTCATGGTCTCAAATTCCAAGTTCAATCGGTGACAGTAATCTCTGAATACCCTAATTAACTTGCTGTCTTGATTCACCTTGAAGAACAACTGACGCCCATCCTACAGTTGAATGAAGACAAACAGAATTGTAAACAATAGGTGAAGAAAAATGTGAGAACTAAAATTTTGTAAGGCATTATTGATATTCTAAGGTATAACACTACTATTAAATCCAAACAAGCCTAAGACATCTTAAATTCTGATAGATTGCACAAAACTCAAGGCAGAACAATTGATAAATGCAGGAAAATAGTATATAATATAATAAGTAATGCCAATATAAAAAAAACAACCCAAGTATATCATAAATAAATAAAGAGAAATATTTTTCTCAAGTTACATCAATTTTTTTATCTCATGTCACAGACACATCGCAATTCGAGTCAGCATTTCTTTTTCTTTTCTTTTAACCATGGGACCCACCCAATTATGTCTCTACATGAGATAATACTATCTCATGTAGCATGAGAAAAGCATTGCCCATAAATAAAGTATGGGTAATGTTTTTCTTATGTCATTGGAGAGAGCTTACCTCATGCCATAGACCCTTCGAAATTTGAGCCATCAATTTTTATTTTTTTTTTCTTTTTGTTATAGTATAGGACCCACTTGAAGATGTCTCTATAGGAGATAGTCTCGTCTCCAATGACATAAGAAAAAGCAATCCCATAAAGTATACATTTAAAGGTTTTACATTCTAGAATAACCATTTGCAGGCTTCATTTAATTATCACTATAGAGTATAGACTCAAGATTAAACGAACAATAGATTATCAAAAAAAAAAACAGAAGAAGAAAAAAAGCAACAAAGAAAGGATTATCAAGAAAAATAGATCATTGGAAAAAGAGCCATAAATACCTGACCCCTGATTGAGAAAGCGACATAGATAATATCAGCAGCCACTTCATCTGGGTTCTTTCTCTTGCCAACTCTGCCATTGGAAGCCATGGTAATCTGCACACATTATCAGAGAGTTGTAAGATCTAACCACCCAGATGGGAAAAAAAAAACAAACTTTTTTATTATAACTTTAAGGAACAAAAACAAAAACAAAAAACTAAGGTCCCATTATCATGTAGCATTTGAAAATTGCAAAAAAACTTTTGAGTCTCTGCATCTGGTGGCATAACCAGCAAAACAATGACAAAAGAAAAAGAAAAATAACCATTTTTCTGTCAACAAAGTGAAACAAAAAACAAAAACTCCAAAACCACACCATGTTGAAGATGGGTAAAGAAAGATGGAGGGAAAAAAGAAAACACGAACCAAAAGAGAAGAACAGAAAAAGACCAAGAGCTTTCTGGTGTCGTGTGTTGAAAATAAGTTGAAAGCATTGATATGCTTGTGCTTGTTGTAGTGTTTGTTTGAGCAAGGAGCAGTTGTCAGTTTCTAAAAGAGGTTAATGACAGAGAAAAAGTCTTTATTAGTTGATTTCAGTTTCCATTTTCAACTTAAAGTCTAATATACACTGCTATATCGAAATAGAGAGCATTTTCAAGTCCGCCTCGTGATTGTGACACCCATGTTAACATGGGATATGTTAGGTGTCCGTGTCCCTGCTCCGGGGATGTACTTGTTATAGTTTTTGTTTGTATTATATTTACCTCACGTTACAAGTTACTCGATTTATAAAATAACTATAAATAGAATTAAAAAATTCTAACCGCAGTCATTCATGGACTCATTCTGCCGACCCCGATGACTAAGGTCCTCATCAACATGTGAAGTATGAGTCATACCCAACAATTGTGTACCCTGATAACATGGGATATGTTAGGTATATCACTACTCATGGGATGTGCATATAAGCTGTAATTTTAAAATTCCTCCAAAAAAAAAGAAATATAGAGCATTTTTTTATGCTTTGTGATCATCATTGATATGGTGGTCCTTTTTTGAAAATGTGAAAGGCAGAAAGGAAAAGAGTAAATAGCAAAGATAAAAAGGAGAAAAAAAATTGATCTTGTGAGAATGACGACCCAGTTTTGGAAATTCCTGTACCTTAAAAAATATTTCCTATGGAAATAATGTTGATGTCAGAAGCTATGTTAAGTAATACAGTCTCCACATTTGAAAATCTGTCTAGGAGGGAATCAATTCCTTTGTGATATAGCATTATGATAGTTGTTAAGTCACTGTTATCGATTCCGAATGTAGTTACTGATATTAATATTAATGTATAATTAGTTAGAAGCTCTATCTTGCACTTTGAAAATGAAAGCCTTTGATATTGTTCACAAACCACTAACAAAATATTACATGTACGTAGGCAAGAGAAACAAAACACTATTATTAGTATGCAAAAGCATTGTATATGAAATTATATAAAAAAAAAAATTATAATCATTTAGTTTTTCCAAACTCTGAAATAAACTTAATTACTATTCTATCCTAGGGATAGAAATGTTTAGTCAAAACTAGTATGTTGATCTTTGACTAATATGTATTTGAAAACTGGCGTGAAAATGCTGCCTCGAAGAGAACCAATTCCCTTTCTGATATAGCATTATGATAGTTGTTAAGTCACTGTTATCAATTCCGAATGTAGTTATTGAATTTAACCTATAGTTAATTACAAGCTGTATATTGCATTTTGAAAATAAAAGCCATTGATATTTTTCACAAACCTTTACAAAATATTACACGTACGATGGCAAGAGAAACAAAACACTATTATTAGTACGCAAAAGCATTGTATAAGAATTTATAAAATAAAAATTATAATAATATAATTTTACCAAACTCTGAAATTAACTTAATTATGAAAAAAAAATGTGAGTTTGCTTCAACCCATGGTTTACGAGTAAAGTTGGTTAATAGCCCCAGCCTACAATGTTTTAATAATAAACAGTTCGATTGAGTTGACTCACGTTTTATACTTGTTATAAAAAATGCCAATTCATACTGGACTCCTATTTACTTGTCAACCCATTTTATTTATTTTTTAAAACACATTTACTAATTTTTTTAAGGGTGTGGTGTTTGTCATTTTAAATGACAAATACTTTTCCTTTTTTTAATATAAATTATAAAGGATTTTACACACTATTCGGTCATTCAAGAAATTGAATTTATTTGGATTTGAATTGTTGTTATTATTATTGAGCATGCTACTAGAAAAGTTAATATAAGGGATGTAATGTTTTTTTACCGCATAACATCAGTAAAAAATATTAGTATTTTTAAAAATACCTGAGAATCAAAAGAATCGAATGAGTTATTTTTTCGTTATCTACTAGTATTTTTTTAAACTTTTTATGCCTTAAAATTCATTTATAAAAAATTAAAATAGATTAGTGTTTGTCCTTTTAAAGAATATAAAATTAAGAGAAATTTATGCTTATTATTATTTTAGCCTCACTACTCTTACTACCTGATAGATTACCGATAGATCAATTTGAAATCAACATTTTAAATTAATCCAATGATAAATTAACATTTTAAATTTATCCAATAATAACCAAGAATAGTGAGGTTAAAATAGTAGTAAATATAACCGCTTTCATATAATTATGTTATTTAATATTTTAGCCAAAATTACTGTATTTTATGACGAGAGAAACAAAAATCAAAATGAAAAAAAGGGAATCTTTTTTTAAATTTAAATATTAAATTAAAAATATTAATTTTAACTAAAATTATTATCCAAGACATATTTTTCCCAAAAAGTAAACCATTTCAATTCGTCGAACTGAAGCACTAAACTCGATTCGGTTTCTAATTAAACTACTAAAATCGATTCAGTTCGGCGTAAAAAACCGAATTAAACCATACCAACCCATAATTCCAAATTATGTGCGAGAGGCAATGGATAATTATAATCCATCATCATTCTCCTATGCCCCACCATCTGTGTTTAGAAATGTCAGCAATCGCATTGCGACGTGACGATGAAAGAAATTAAAAATTTAAAAACAATAAAATCATTATCAAGGTTTATTTGAAAAAAGTTGAAAAAATCCTTTTATTTCAGAAAATTGGTTTTTGAAATAGAAAATGAATTTCAGACTAGATTACGAGTAAGGAAGGTGTTAGTACTCTACACTATCCGTTTAAAAAATGATTACCTTAAATTTATTGTGCAAATTATTGATAAGATTTTAAATATTTATTTCACCACAAAGAATTAAACAAAAATAATTAAAGAAAAGAAAACTAATTTTTGAAAAATTTATTTTTGCGCTTGACACGGAGAGTCCCGCTCTGACGTATCCCTCGATACAATAGGGAACTCAAAACTACGTCGTTATGTAAAAAATATTTATATGTTGATTGATTTTAATTTTTGAAATAATTCATTTTAAAGAAAATCATTGGAAAGTTTTGGCTTTTATGATTTACATTTATTTCAATAATTCTTATTTTTATTATTGTAAGTTTTACAGTAAATTTTGAATCACCAAGTCGTCACGGCTAAAATGATTCAAAAGACTATGAGATTAACAAGTTGTCTCAACTCAGCTAATCCTTTTAAAATAATTTTATGTTATTATTGTAAATTTTATGGTAAATTTAAATGAATTTAGAATCACTAAGCCATTACAACGACTAAAATGAGCCAAAAAAAAATACACAAGATTAACAAGCCGTCACGGTTAAATTACCCCTTTGTTAAAACTCTTAATATTTTGAGTTTTATTATCAAAGATTTTAGATAAATTTAGAATCATCAAGTCGCTAAAATAAACCAAAAAGTTATAAGATTAATAAAGTGTCATGTTTAAATTAATCCCCATAATTAATAGAAAACTAAACTTCTTTATTCTTTATTATTTATTTTTTAAAATTAACCCTTATTATCATTATTATTATTATTGTTGTTGTTGTTTCACTTCTATACATTAAACCAGTGTACTCTTTAAGAATAGAATTATATATCATGCTTTCTCTAAAGCGGTCCAATAAAAAAGGTACAAGGCCATAAAAATAAAATACATGCTGGAAATGAAATAATAATAATAATAATAATAATAAAAATTATTCATAAATAAATAAAAACCCCATTATTTTAATCTTTCACTTTCATTGTTCAGCAACTTCACATTAATGCAAACAAAGAACAAAGCTGTGCATGGTTGCGTGTAAGATTAGATATACGTACTCTTCCTTTTGATTTCATCATATTTTTGCAAATAAACAATGTGTTTATTAATTCTCATGTTGAAGGAGAATTGAAATCTTATGTTATAGAGATAAAAAGTATGTGGAATCTATGTGTTAAAAAAAATTACATGTAAAACCCATGTCAGCACAGAAATCGAATAGTGTGTAAAAAAATTATAATTATGTAGTTAAATAAAAATTATAAAATCCATAAAAATACTAAGCTAGGTGTAGATGGTAAACTCCAATAAAAAAAGAAAGTAGCATACGGGCCCACATATTTATCAAAGTTAAACCAAGTTCCAAATTCAAAGCCACGTAATGGTTAAAATGGCATCTTCCTATCTCCACCTAATAACACATACTATAGCTATCAAAATAATAAAAAGGTCAAATAGAAAAAAAAATAAAAATAAAATACTATAATAATAAAGTTAAAGCATAATGGAAATGAACAAGATTTTTTGGAGCGTTTAGTAGAGAAGAATTTTTTTTTTATTCGAGAATTTCAATTTTTAAAAATATAATTTTTACATTCAATTTATAATAATATTCAAAAATTAAAAAGTTAAAAAAAATCAGTTTCTCAGAAATTCTGAAAAATATCGCATACCAAACACCCCGCACGAAAAGCTCAGATGTGTTGGAGTGGAGATTCTGGCGTGGTGGTAGACAGCGGTGTAGCTCTAGCGACGGAGTCATTTTAAATGACGTATCCCAGAAATCCTGAATATTACTTGTTGCTTTTTCTTTTTGAGTAAAGAAAAAAAATTTATTAAATGAAATCAGAAATAAAAGAACGGACACATATTTAGTGCTTACAACAAAGAAAACACAACAATAGGATCTGTACTCGTCCGCCCACCACAGACCTGCGTGAAGTTGTGCAGAACTTGTTTGATTAGGTCACATGTTAGCTAGAACATGTTACGATTTAGTCGTCACTAGTATTTGTTCAAAATATAATCCTCCAATTCAGCTCATCCGGCACAATATCCATGTGGGCCTGGTCATCTATCTTGCCCAATTATTATATTACTTTCATAATATATTTCAAAATTACATTATTCCAATATTTTTTTATAAAAAATGCACATCAGATGGGTTGATCACCTTTTTGCATATATAGTAAAGAAAGGAGCAGTTTTTTTTCAACCTATTGTGAAACTTGTAACGAGTACAAACAAACGTACAGGTCCCATGAAATCAAATTCTATTACATATACGTTTCTTTTTTTTTTTTATTATTATTTTTTCAAAAGTTAGTTAAAAAAATTGGGAAAAATATTAGTTTTTTTAGTTTTACTTTTTTTTCCTTAAAAAAGGAAAATTCAATCCCGCACTAAGGCAAAATTTTAAAAACTTCTTACATCTCCTTTTCTCTAAGAGGGATCTTCACCGTTGATCTCTCCCTCACTCTTTTTGTCTTTTTCACCCTTTTCATCTTTAAAACAAAAGGTTGAGATCTCCTGGAGTAAACTCAGCAAAACGTGAAAGTTTCTCCAAAAATTGTCTCATACATGATATCCCTGCAGGAATATTTCTGACATTTTTGTCCTTCACAAAGAACAATATTTTCTACAGTAAGAGTAAACTTTTGAAGAAGGCAGTGGTGAAGCTTATGCTTTGTGATTGAAAAGTTACGGATTCAAATTCAGAAAACAGCTTGTTTGTAATTATACAATGATAAAAGTGTATACAAGAATTTTCTCACTCTACTCTCATCAGTGGGGGTTTAATAAGGAGTGATTTTTCACTGACCCTGATTAGTTTGGAATAAAAGTAATATTGATGTTCATATTGAAGACTAAACTTTTGAAAAGAATACCAAATCTATTATAAAAGTATGCCTCATCAGCCTCAATTTTGATAACAATGCTACATTGGAAGGTGCCCCAAAAAAATTTGCACCCGTGCAAGGAATTAAAAAAAAAAAATCAATTTACAGAAAAGATACAGGTGAGACAAAAATACTAGATCAAGTTGTCTATAAAAGCTGAAGACTGGATAGTCCTTAAAAGCTCCCTCAAATTAGCCAATACATGGCGTGGTCCCAAACTCTTGACACCAATGAAATTCAAAAGCTGTTCTAAATCCTACAATCAGAAAAGCACGAGGGAAAGGAGCAGTAAGTCAAGGTTAATTAGAACGGATATTTATACACAGTAGTATAGCTGTATAGACATGAAATCCCGCTCAGTCAAAGAGTAGGAAGCTGCAAACACATGCTGCATATTTGAGATAACACAAGCAAAATGCTTAATCAATCTACTTGACAACATCAATGCAAAACGCTTTCAATATGAATGTCAATCTTGCTATTCAATAATTTTACTATTATTAATGTGTGTGTGTGTGTGTATAAATTTTCTTAGAATTCAAGCATCTCATGTAGGCATAGAAAACGGAACTTTTAATCTTTCGTACATGAAATGAAACGAACAAAGGGTTAGGAGAATAAAAAACAGAAGAAAAGTTAACTCTGGTGGAGGAACCCTCCACACTGCCAGTTAGCTAACATACAGTAGGCTTCCTTCTCCTAGTTAACATGGAGGTCTGCCAATTCAGTCTCTGTTCATTACACAGAAAAACAAGAGCAAGGCCAAAATAAGCTCTTAATCAACCAACGTTTTGGATTGCAGAACAAAGTCTAGAAAATGCATGCAATCTTTTGCAAAAAAAAAAAAAAAAAACTATTTCACTATTTCAGTGAAACTGATGTGAACAAAGCCACTAACCTTGGAGAACACACATATCAAAATCAGATCATACAAATACAGGAAGGTATGAAAGTCACCAGTGAATACCAAAAGTCCACAACCCAAACAAATAAATTAAACAATGACAAAGGGGCAGAACTGTCAGTGAACAGATGCACTTAATTGGATCCCCAGGAATTCTGAAGGAAACAATAAGCGGGAGACTTTCCCTGTTAAGTTTTGACATAGTTCAAACAAAGCACTCAAATTTAAATTGCTAGAGAGCAAATATTAAATGAAAATACATACCTTATTTAGCAAGAATATAGCATAAGCTGCTCTTGTTGTGTCTTGACCTTCTAAAAAAAGGGGGAATTCCACATGCTTGGCATTTGTGGAAGATAATGCACTTGATGAAGCTTCAGAAGATGTCAGCACTACTGAAGGTGCATTGTCAATAATATATGAATGAGAGGCGCCCAACCGTATAGGATATCGCAGTGGAACTTGCAAGTATGAGGCTATAAGAGAAACAGCCTGCAAGAAAATCAGTCTAGTAAAATAAAGTTCAACAATTATTAGGTCAACAGTCATCCACGTGTGCTAATAAGAAATACAACACTTGGAAAAACAAAAGTCTGATATATAAAAACACAAGATAAAAAATAAAGTATCAGCACATCAGTTCTGAGGCAAAAAAGGGCCAGGTTAGCACAAAAGCTTACATGTGCAACATATCCTAGGGCAGTAGCAGACCTCTGAATTTCCTTTTTATCAGTGAAAACACTCATCTTCCTAAAAGATAGCATGGTCAAATGCAGACTGTGAATTGTCAAGGATCCTTGATTAACCGGTTTAAGACCTGCAGAAGTTCCTGGGTAATGAAATAAAGGCAACTTTTAACAGTAAAATTCAGAGAAAGAGTTACTTATAAATGCAGTGGATATTATAAAAAAAATTGTGATAATTTAAATTAGCACAAGAGATACTAGACTTAACATTCAAAGAATTGCTATGGACTTCTAATACATCCATGCAATGTTGTAAAACATCCAACTAAAGTCTCTTACCTTAAGAAGAAAAGTAATAAAAAATAAAAATATTATTAATTGATTGGATGAATGAATGTACCAAGGGTTTGCGATTCTGTCAGATGTCTTTCGATTAGAAGGTTACAAATTCAGTATGAGATTTTAAAGCAAGAATAGAATAATAAAATGCCATCATGACAGAGCTCCAAAAGACCTAAATATTCACACTATTCCATAACATCTCCATGTAGAGGGCAACAATGATGACGTCCACAAGTTATAACACTGCTTAAAGAAGACTGCCTTTTGTTCTATGAAAAAGCAAAGAAGAAAGTACCAGATAAGCATCTGCTACTAATCAAGCAGATGCTTTTGTAATTTCTTTCATTTGTCAATAAAAGATAAATTATACATTAAGGAAGTTTTCATGAAACAAAGACTATGGAGAAGCATAAAAAATTTAAAAAAGACGTGAGTGAGGCACACCAGATAGATGAAGTACAGAATGCCAGACACCCTTTTCAACACAAATATACTCTTTTACCGGATGGTTCAGTTATTTAAATTGCAAGCTTCTTCTTTTATATAAGCTCAGTCATTTCTTATCTTAGGAGTCCAATCCACATAGAAAAAGACTATCATTGAGCTATTACCTGCTGGGCTACCTAAAGGATATGCTTCAAGCTCTTGCTCTTGTGCTGGTCCAACCGAGATCTTTACAGGATATAGCATTGAAATTTGAGATGTCATATATTGTTGCCTCATCCTTAGCATCTTCTGCAAGTTTGTCAGCCGAACATAACCATTTTCTTCAGACAGTAATCCTCTCGATTCCTATAATAACAGCATCATTAGCTTTCTAAAATAACAGCAGTAAAATATGACACTATTCCTTTCCCCAAAAGTGAAATAATGGGTGGACAAAGAAATAATGATAACTTGCTAAGATTCAGCAAAATAAATTCCTCAGATGCTATTTCTAACAGGGAACGACATGGAAAAGAAAGGCTTTTTAAAAAATGAGGGCATTTGAAAAAAAACAATGAGGTAATTTCTTAAGCACGGGTGCAAGAGAAACTGAGAAAAGTATACTCTGAATATAAACTCAAAAAAGCAAAAGGGAACAATATTCTGAATGTCAATTGGTAAAACATATATACTGCAATATCAATAAAATGAATCAAATTTTTGAATCAAGAAATCAAAGCATTTCCCTTAGAACTCAAAGCACAAGACACCAATATCACCATGGGTTTAGGCATTAAAAAACTTCCCCCAAACATATTATCACCATGCTAAAAGTACACGTCTGCAGTAGACGAGGGATAAATCACCTTGCAGCAAACACTTTATGCCTTTGAGAGTTCAGACTATGCATAGCATGGGATCTAAGGCTTTACACCTTATAAATTATAAAAAATATGATGAACGTATTATTAGTTATGAGATATAATACAACCAAAGAATGTATAATGACATCCAAGCTATCAATATAAGCAACAACCATTTATTTTTCTTATGATACTAATTTATAGATTGATACTTAGGAAAAGGAAGAAGGAGAATAAGAAGAAAAAACTATTATCGCAAAGCCAAAGACCCACATAGAGGCTGAGATCACTGTTCTTGCAAAGCAGAGAAATTTAAAACTTACATAAAAGATAAAGAAGTGAGAGAAAAATAAAAAATAAATAAATTAATTGATCCCTTCATCAACCCCCCCACCCCTCCGCGGAAAAATAAGAGGACCTATTATTCAATACTGCCAAAGATCAGTTAAGATGCAAACTAAGAACAGCAGAAAAATGAAGTCTGTAGAAAAAGTATCCACATTTAACTAAAACAGGAACTGATCCCTGAACTTCAGGCATTATATTCAATTAAACAAATCATATAATAAAAATGCTGCATATAACTAGACAATAATACCCACTCTTATTCTTGAAACACCTAGACCACCATCAACCCAACATCCATCAAGAAACCATGCAAAACTGCAACATATTTTCCAATAACACGGAGATGTAGCAATAGATTATTGAAAAGAAGTTTTTGTATATTGATATTGAATAAATTACATGAGTGAGTATTTATACAAGAAAGAATCGCTAAGAATGACTAAGCGATGACTAATCAATCCTATCACAATCCTAATCACAATCAATTCTAATCAATCACAATTAATCCTAATCAATCATAATCAATCCTAATCAATCATAATCAATCCTAATTAATAGGAAATAAAAACGGAAACATGTTTGAATTCTAATTTTCTACACTCCCCCTCAAGTTGGGAGGTAAATATTGATCATTCCCAACTTGCCAATCAAGTCTTCGAATGCTGGACGGTGTAGGCCCTTGGTAAGGACATCTGCCGTTTGCTCTTTGGTTGGAACATATATCAAATGCACACTTCCATCATCTAATTTTTCTTTGATGAAGTGACGATCAACTTCCACGTGCTTTGTTCGATCATGATGCACAGGATTTTGAGCAATGCTAACAGCTGCCTTGTTGTCACAATATAGTTTTATTGGTAGGGAATATGAAATCTTCAACTCTTGAAGAAGTCTTCTCAACCAGATTCCTTCACAAACTCCATGAGCTAAAGCTCGAAATTCTGCTTCAGCACTACTTCTTGCAACCACTGTTTGCTTTTTGCTTCTCCAAGTAACAAGATTTCCCCACACATAGGTGCAATAGCCTGAGGTAGATCTTCTGTCTACTGATGAGCCTGCCCAATCTGCATCAGTGTAGATTTCAATTGTCCTTTTATACCCCTTTTTAAAGAATAATCCTCTTCCTGGAGTATTCTTGAGGTATCTAAGCACCCTATAGACTGCACTAAGATGCTTCTCCTTGGGTGAGTGCATGAATTGACTAATCATACTCACCGCAAAGGCAATGTCAGGACGCGTATGAGATAAGTAGATTAGTTTACCAACCAATCGCTGATATTGTTCTTTATCCACCTCATTCCCATCTTCAATACCTAACTTGGTATTAGGTTCCACAGGTGTCTCAGCAGGTTTACACCCTAACATTCCTGTTTCCAACAAAAGATCTAGAACATATTTCTTTTGTGTTAGAGTGATGCCTGTTTTGCTCCTAGCAACTTCCATACCAAGGAAATATTTGAGAGTGCCAAGGTCTTTGAGTTCAAATTGAGCTGCTAGAAATTTCTTCAAGGTGTTCAATTCCTCAATATCATCACCTGTAAGAATTATATCATCTACATATACAATAAGAATAGCAATTTTACCATCCTTAGAGTGTTTGTGGAAGAGAGTATGATCAGTCTGTGCTTGAATGAAGCCTCTTCTTTTGACTGCTTGTGTGAATTTGTCGAACCATTCTCTGGGAGACTGTTTTAATCCATATAGAGACTTTTTTAGTTTACACACTGATCTATTTCCCTTTTCAAAACCAGGTGAAGGATCCATATAGACTTCTTCATGTAAGTCACCATTTAGGAATGCATTCTTCACATCTAACTGTTGCAGAGGCCAATCTAGATTGGCAGCAAGAGATAAGAGAACTCGGATGGTATTGACTTTAGCAACCGGAGCAAAAGTCTCATGATAATCTATCCCATGAGTCTGAGTGAAACCCTTTGCAACCAATCTTGCCTTGTATCTGTTGATGCTATTATCTGCATTGAATTTTATTGTAAACACCCATTTGCATCCTACTGCCTTTTTTCCTTTGGGTAGGGTCACTATCTCCCAAGTTCCATTTCTTTCTAAAGCATTCATTTCTTCAAAGACAGCATCCCTCCATTTTTTATCATTGAGAGCCTCATGTATATTTCTCGGTATCTTTGTACTATCCAACATAGTATTGAAAGCACGAAACCCTGGGGACAACTTTCCATATGAAATATGATTAGAAATAGGATGAGTAGTACAAGATCGAGTACCTTTTCTGAGAGCAATGGGCAAGTGTAGATCATTTTCACCATGACACTCAAGTATTGGGGTGCTGGAACTAGAACATGGTTCAGAATCCTGGCAGTGTAGAGGCTCTGGGTTATTCACACTTTGAGGAGGCTTTCGCCTGCTATAAACTTGTCCCCATTTTGAGGAGGCTCCTGATGGTGAGGATTCTGTAGCTCCCCCTGTTTCCAAAAGTAGAGGTAATACTGTGGCATTAATAGGTTCCCATGACTGATCTTCATCTACTCCTATAGACTCCCCCTGAAGAGAAGTCGAGGGGAAGAAAGGGTCATTCTCAGAAAAAGTGACATCCATAGAGACAAAGACCTTACGAAGAGGGTGAATAACACTTATAGCCACGTTGAGTAGGAGAATAACCAATAAAGACACACTGGAGAGACTTAGGATCAAGCTTAGACCGTTGATGGGAGGGAATATGGACAAATACAACACAACCAAATAACTTGAGAGGTAAGGAGGAGACACCTCGGAAGGAAGGGGAAGATACGAACAAGACTAGAAAGAGGAGACTGAAATTTCAGAATGCGAGATGGCATTCGATTTATCAGATACGAGGCAGTGAGAACTGCCTCTCCCCAAAGATATTTAGGAACACTCGTGGTAAACATAAGAGCCCGAGCAACTTCAAGGAGATGTCGGTTTTTTCTTTCCGCAACTCCGTTTTGTTGGGGGGTGTCAGGACACGAGCTTTGGTGAAGGATGCCATGTTGGGAAAGATATTCTCCAAGAATAGAGTTGAAATACTCTTTGCCATTATCTGTACGAAGAATTTGTATAGCAACTTGGAATTGGGTTTGAACCATGGCATGAAATTTTTTAAACACGGATGCAGCATCGGACTTATCCTTTAGAAGATACACCTAACAAACTCGAGAATGGTCATCAATGAAGGTAATGAACCATCGAGTACCTGAAATATTTTTAACACGGGCTGGACCCCATATGTCGCTATGAATTAAGGAAAATGGGGAAGAGTCATGGTGAACTTTAGAAGGATAATGAGCACGAGTATGCTTGGCAAGTTGACAAATATCAAGAGAAAACAAACTTGGACTTTTATTAATAAATAAGTTTGGCAACAACTTCTGAAGATAAATAAAATTTGGATGGCCTAGCCTACGATGCCACAGCATAACATCATTACATGAATCAAAAGGAAACATAGAGTTTTTTTCTACGAAAACAGCTTCATGAGTCACATCCTCCTCAAAGTAGTAAAGTCCACCATCCTCTCTAGCACTGCCAATCATCCTCTCCGAGTCCTGTTCCTGAAAAACACAACCATGTGGAAAGAATTTAGCAAAGCAATGCAACTCAGAGGTGAGCTTGCTAATGGAAATGAGATTACAAGTCAGAGAAGGAACATAAAGAACTGATGTCAAAGTAATCAGCTCAGAAAGTTTAATGGTTCCGTGTCCCGCAATCTGGGAAAAACTGCCATCGGCGATCTTGACCCGAGAAGGTTCAGAATATGGAGTGTATGAACAAAACAAGCCAAGATTACCTGTCATATGATCAGAGGCTCCAGAATCAAGGATCCAATGATTTTGACTATCAACATGGAAAGTTGTACCTTGCTGGACCACATGACTAGTGGCCTTAGGAGGTTGCTCGTGGTAATAAAAAGAGTGTTTTAAGGAAGCCATGAATAAAAAGAGAAGGGTTGACCGTTGATGAAAAATCAAGTTTTGTAAACTTTTGATCTGACCTCTGGAACAGGAAGGGGAGAAGCCGGCGAGAAGGTCTGTGCAAGTCGCGACGGAAAAAAAACGTCTGGAAGGCGGCGCGTGGTGGCGCGTGCAGCGGCTGACGGCGATGGGTCCAGCGGCGGTCGACTCGTCGGATCCTTCTGAGTCGAATGGTCACCTCACTTTTTTGATCGGAGGTCAGTAAACTAGGTTTCTGTGTTGGACAGATTCAAGGCGGTGTTTAGGAGGTGTTTGACGGTGATGGAAGTGTTTGGATGGTTATTTCAGATTTGAATTAGGGTAGGAACGAACCCGCTCTGATACCATATTGAAAAGAAGTTTTTGTATATTGATATTGAATAAATTACATGAGTGAGTATTTATACAAGAAAGAATCGCTAAGAATGACTAAGCGATGACTAATCAATCCTATCACAATCCTAATCACAATCAATTCTAATCAATCACAATTAATCCTAATCAATCATAATCAATCCTAATCAACCATAATCAATCCTAATTAATAGGAAATAAAAACGGAAACATGTTTGAATTCTAATTTTCTACATAGATGCACAACTCTACAAAGTTCACAAACACAAAAAATAGATACAAAAGATTGTCTGATTGGGTCCAGTCCATGGTAGTTAAAATCCTGATTTAATTCTGCGATTTTACGATTTTTTTTAATCATAACGATTTCATCAAAATTCCAAACGCTTTTACGCTTTTGCGATTTTTTACGGTTTTTTTTACGTTAGGATTTTACGATTTACGATTTTTTATCCTCCTTCCGATTTTAGGTAGAATCCCGATTTTAACTACCATGGTCCAGTCCTCAAACCAACAATTGAACAGACTCTATCAAGAAAGACCAATAAGGTTTTTGTCTTAAAAGAAGCAGGGTAGTATGGAAGTTCTTACTTGATAAAAATGAGTGGGAGAAGGGGGTGCAGCTTGAAAAAAAAAAAAACTTGGAAAAGGACCTTAAAGTAATCAAATCTGATCATTTAGTATAAATAAAACGGAGATGACCAAACATGTATGAACAAGAACAACTCAACTTCCTGATAAATCCTCCTCCAATATAAAAAAATGCAGATGATTTCTAAACCAAAAGACCGTAAAGAAACACCTAAACATGTTGAATACCTATTCAGAATGCCAACCAACTATATACGTGAACTAGAAAGGATAGTACCATCCAAATTATTATCAGGTAAATTGCTGCTAACAATGACTTCAAAATTGAAACTTTCTTATGAATATGAAATGTGTACAATTTGAAAAGCTCCATACATTCTCAGATAAATTAAAAAATAGTAGAAATTAAAATTCAGGGAATTTCAAAGTTGAAACATTGACACTCTCTCTCAGTACTAGTTATCAACCCAGTAGAAGACCCTCCTATCTCTTCCATATATTAAACTCAAGATGTAAACCACAATGGTACACAAAAGGAAGGATTCAATCCATGTGTGCCGTCCCATAGCTACATATTTTTTTCAGGAAGTCTCTTCAAAATTTCTATTAAAAGAAAGAAAAACTGAGACAGACTGCTGAACTTTTAACTTTTAATTATTCCAAAAAGAATAAAAATCAGAGACACTAAATGCACAAGAAAATGTAACATAAATTCACCTGAAGATTTCTGCTAGATACAGAAAGAGCACCCCCAGCCACCAAAAGTGATTGCACTGCACTACTAAGCTGCTCCTCCTGCTTGCTAGCATCCTCCTTTGCCAGTCTGGAACGTATAGACATATTCTCCATCATCATTTTCTTTGATTCCAATTTATGACGCATCTCCTCAAGTTCATTCAACCGACCCAATGATTCAGTATGGACCTGCTCATAAAATCATTGCCCCCTGTCAACCAAACCCAATAATCGGGGCCAAAAAGCATCCTAAGATGAAAACAAAAACAAAAAAGCTTAACAAAACTGACAAGACTGAACTGGTGTGCTAAAATAAAACAGAGTTGTTATTTGGAAAACAAGTGCATTTCCCTTTGTTTGGATATTATGCATCTCATCTTGGGCACTTTAATCAGTTAAGTTTCACGATACACAATAGAAAAGAGTCTAATCACATTGCAATGTTTCTATACCTACTCAGACCAACTCTGTTAAAATATAAAACACAATGATCAATGTGAGGTCAGAGAAAATTCTTAATCTTAAATCCTCTCCTAACAGGTAAATATGCCTCCTAACATAATCAATGCTAAATAGTTCTTTCTCCTTATTTTGATATAAGAGGAAATATTTAAAGGACAGAAGAAGGTGAAAAATCATAGATAAGATGAGTTCATAATATAGCCAAAGGAAAAGGAAAAGGAAAAGGAAAAAAACAGAAACTGAAAAATAGACACATCAGCTTAATGGGGCTCACCTGTCCCTTTCCATAGACCTTACCGCACACAATGCCAAAAGGTAAAATCTAAAAGCATAAATTTATCCACAAGATCAAGTGTATCGTTGATCCATGTTTAGATTGGCCTGTTGACAGTCTAACACAACCCTTCTCTTTTGTCTGGGTTTGGGAATGGCTATGTAAAGTTTGGCAAACAAGCACAACCTTGGCAGAGTTAATCACCCACGAGACCATAAAGAAAAATAATTGGGTAGTTATGTGAAGGGAGAAAAATGATGACCGAAATGGAACTAAAGTGTAGAAGATTAACCAGCAATATCAGGGAGCCAATTAGCTTCTATTTTAGTAGATTATTATACTCTTGTTTATTAATAATTTTGATCAATGGAATGTCGTCCCATTAATTATAAATTATAATTAATAAAAGAGAAATGTAGCCAACGGGGGTTGATTTTTTGTAATGATTGAAGCACATTGCTTGCAAGCACAAAAAAACAACAACTATAAATCCTCGTTGAGGTATGTAGCATGCCTTGGCCTTGTAATGGGTTAGCCTCCTCTCCTTTTTCATTTTTTTATCCCAAAAATAAAAAGAGAAATGAGAGATCATCCAGTCCAACCAGAATACACCTCAACCCCACTAGATAGTGATTGACTTTGAAGTCTCTCAGCAACCAACTTCAAATACCATTAAAAAGAAAAACACTAGTTGTACCTATGGATCTGCTTATAAGGAGAACCCTAAATGGAAGATGAGTCACAAAGGAGTGATAAATTGGAAAATAAATAGTTTGATTCTAATCTTATGATTAACGCAATCACATTTAACACCACAAATTTGTCTCTCTTCCCAAAATCCAATTCCTGTAGCCAATAATTTTATTGAATCAAATATAGAAGGTAGTTTAATTCCCCAAACGAGTTTATATTCTCTACGAGACCAAAAGGGCTTTTTCCCTCTTGCTTTCAAATTTTAACTTCTTTTTCATTTACAGTTAATTCATAAACAGCACAAATACAATTTCCGAATTCCGAAAAACCAAGGGTAACTTAGACCAGGTTTTGCGTTTAGCAATCGCTAAAACCCTACCTGGATGAGTGTCTCGAGCTTCTGCTGAAGGCTTCGCTTCTTCTCCTTAGCTTCGTTGAGTGCAGAAGAAAGGCTCGCCAACGTCGCAAGATCGTGCTCAAAGTCCTCCCACTCAATCACTTTCACATCGTCTGGATCATTCGTCGTCGTCTTCCGCAATGAGAGATTTTGGTTTGGTTCCATGAGGGATCGACCTCATCATCGTCCTGGAGTGGTTAATCACGGTCTGAAGCTCATCGACCCCTCTTCTTATGTTCCTAATTTTCTCGGGAAAATGGTCTGATTTTCTCGGCAAAAGAAGAAAATGTGCGCCTTCGAGGATCTTGCAAGAGTTAGGTTTTCTGTTGGAGTAACCGCATATTATTTGGACACGTGCAACGCGTGCATGATACTTTTACCCTCCAAAATCTGCTTCGAAGTTTTTGGTATGTTAGAAAACATAAAGGAGATAGAGTGAAAATATTTATTTTAATTTTAATTTTTAAAAAAGGTCGAGGATAAAAAAACAATTGAAAAATTACTAGGCAATAAATTTGAAGACATTTTTTTGTCCATACTTACACCACTCAAGCAAAAATACCAATCATTACCACCTACCAAATAAAAAATACCAATCATTTCTTCCCGCAATATCGATACGTTAATTTTAAAAAATATTATTTTTTGACAAGTTGGGACACGTTTTGATATTAGATAATGAGGAAGGTTAGAGTTAAAATTTTTTTTTTACAACCTCTTACAACCATATCTTAACACCATTGATTTCCGTCAATCAACGATTATCATTTATTATGAATTAATAATTAATTAATGAGTTTAATTAGTGAAAATCATAACCGTTGATTGGCAAAAATCAACGGTGTTAAAATATGATAGTAAGAGGTTATTAAAAAAAAAAAAAAATATCCAATGAGTGCAGCTCAGTTGGTAACTTGGCGCTGAGTTAGTGGGGGTTGGACATGTGTTCGATTCCCGCTGAATGCATTCTTGGGGAAGGGGCTGAACCTTTAGCCATCACTGTTCCCCCGCACTCCGGATTAGTCTCATAGCCAGCTCAAAGAGTCGAAGCTCGTGGGGATACCGGAGGGAGCCAACTCGTCTCAAAGAGATAATTAGGGTTGGGTAACTCCAAAAAAAAAAAAAGAGGTTATTAAAAAAAAAAGTTATAAATATAACTTACGTCGTAAATAATATTTTTAATATATATAATATAATATATATTTACTACATATAACAGCCCATAATAAGTCATATAACCAATCAAATATTCAAATTTCATAACATAAATATAAACAAAAAAAAAGTTCATACCTTTTTAATTTTTTATGTAAAATTTTATAATAGAAAAAAATTAATTTATAAATTATTTTTTTTAGTTAGTTAATAAAATAAAATTAAGATCTAATAAAAACGTGTCGAAGCAATGACCGCGTGTCGAAAAAACGTGCCAGAGCATTGATCGCGTGACCCAAAATATTGACCGGATGTCGGAGCATATCCGTGTCGGACACGTGTCCGACACGCACATTTTGAAAAACAAAGCGTGTCCGTGCTTTGTAGGTAGCCATATTGGTTCTGTCTCTCTCTCTCTTTTCTTTTTCTTTTCTCAGCACTTCTTTTTTTAAAAAAAAATCTTTGTTTTATGCTGTCTTCATTAAATTCAGCAGTAAAATTGTTGTATATATCAACCACAAACAATAAATAGAATAAATTTTTTTGTTCTGACCTAACTATTTGTTTTGCGCTAGCTTGTTGCAATGATAAGGAGAATGCTAATATATATATATATATATATATATATATATATATATATATATATATGGTAAAATCATTTTTGCAGTCGCTTTACGTACAGCAACGACAGGCCAGCAAGCACAGACACAACATTTTTTCAAAAAAATGCGTGTCACACACCGACACGCTCCCACACGTTCAGACACGCGATCAACGCTCCTACACGCTTTTTCGACACACAGTCAACTTTTTTCGACACACAGTCAACGTCCCAACACGTTTCCGACACTTTCTTTTTTGGTTCTAAATTTTATTTTATTAACTAAATATAAAAAAATAATTGATAAATCAATTTTTTCTGTTATGAAATTTGACATGAAAAATGAATAAGGTACGAAAAATTATTTTGGTTTATATTTATATTATGAAATTTGAATATTTGATTGATTATATGACTTATTATGAGTTGTTATATAAATTAAGTTAAGGAAAAAGTGTATATCATTTTAAAGGATGTAAAGTTGTGTCATTTTAAGTGAGAGAAAGAGATAGATAAAGGAGGAGAGAGAGTGGACAAAAAATATAAAGGTGTGGGTCTCACCTCTTTGGGAGAGTAAAAGGATATAAGTTGTGTCATTTAAAAGGACAAACACTTTTTCCATAAATTAAATATAAATTATATTATATATTAAAAATATTATTTAATATCAAAATGTGTCCCAACGTGTCGAAATATGACATTTTTAAGAATTAATGTGTCGGCGTGTTGTGTCCCTTGTAGGGGTGTTCGCGGTCTGGATTGGATCGGTTTTGGAAGCAAAAATCATCCGATCCAATCCATTCGGTTTGATCATGTAATTATCCATTCGATTTGAATTTTTTTTCAAATTCGATCCGATCCAATCCAATTTTTTTCGGTTTGGATTGGATCGATTTTCGGTTTTTTGAAAATCCTAAAATTTATTTCATGATTATTATGCAAATAACATCTTTTGTATATATTGACTTTGTAATTTTATTTTTTTTAAATATAAAAGCATCATTAAACGATAATATAGTTTTTTTTTTGCAATGAGATATGAAGCTCTACACAAATTAAATTTTGTTAATAAGATGTGACTAGACTTTTTCTTGGGTTTAGTTGATGGGTTAACGAGTCTTTGGTTTAGAAATTTTTGGGCTATGATTAGGAAAAAAATCTAAGTATGTAGAGGAAAATTAATATATTGGATCGGTTTGGATTGGATCGGTTTTCATTGACCAATCCGAAAACCGATCAAATCCAATTAAAATTTGCGATTTTTTTTTCGGTTTTCAATTTTTCGGTTTTTCAGTTCGGTTATTGCGTTTTGAATCGGTTTGGATCGGTTGATGAACACCCCTAGTCCCCTGTCCCGTGTTAGTGTCGGTGCATCATAAACGACAGGTGTATGGTTATGATTTCCCATGTTTAATGCTTTCATCCTTTGTATGGTTATGATTCTCCACATTTAATGCTTTCAAGTATATATATGGCAAATATTTAATTGCTGCACGTACAGCAGCGGCATAAACGTAAACTCACACATATATATATATATATATATATATATATATATATTCTAATAATTATATGTAATTTGAAGGGATTGAAAATTTGTTAAACAGGTTGTGTAGTTGGGGTTAAAAAATCTCTAATTTAATTCCTAGACAAACCAATTTAGGTTAATGATAAAAAAATATATATATATATCACAAAGGGAATTAGTCCTATTTAGATATATGATGTATAAAATGTAATGTTTTAAAATCCCGCCCCACTTTCGGGTTGATCCGAGTCAACCCTGACCCCTCCCCTCTAAGGGTTGGGGTCACAAGTTGGACCCTATATGCATATCGACCCCTCCGACCCCCAAAACCCGACCGGGTTTCAGTGACTCTCGGGTTAGAGGGGTCAAAGAGGGACATTGCATGTTTTTTTTTTTAAAAAAAAATTCCATGAAACAACATTGTTTTATTAAAAAAATAAATAAAAATGCTTGCAAACCTAAATCTAATTGTTCTCTTCTCTCGTAGTGACCTAAATGTTTTCAATCTTCACCTCACTGTCGTGAATCTTCTAGAAAATGTAAGAATTTTACCCCTTCAAACGAAATCCTTACGAGTTGTCGATGGAAAACAAAAATTCATTCTTACTTCCTTTAAATTTTTCTTTGTCAGAGACATTCTCAAAAGAGGCAGAACCGAGTCAGTGTAGTGACCCCATTAGAATATGAGTTTTGTACTTTGATATCTTGATACTTTAATTAGGTTGTATAATATTGATTTGTGGTTATAATTAGTGAATTATGTTAAGTATATTTTGAATATTTGATGATTGATGATTTGATTTTTAATATTTTCATATAGGATATATCTATTTATATTTTTTTAATATATAAAATCGGGTCTGCGTAGTGACCCCTGACCCCCCGGTTGAACCCGCGACCCCGTGACCTCAACTGGGTCGATGACCGGGCTGAGTTTTTAAACACTGATAAAATGTCTAGGATTCCTATACCAGAATTTTTTAGATTCCTAGATTTTATATATTATATTTAAGGCGAAATCTTTTCTTATATTACAGGCAATTTGTACTCTCATGTCATAGAAATATGCTTATACTAGATTCCACAATTTTCTTGGAAACAAAAAAGAAAAATAAAACTTAAAAAAAAAAATGATTGTGAGACAACAGGAGATGATTTGTCTCCAAATACAGGAGAAAATCCTCTCCCTATATTTAAACTAATAACTAACTTTATGTTCATGTTTGAATCAATATTATTCGTCATTATATTCTATATTTAAATTCATTAACATACATTCAATCCAATATTTAATCTATTTGTGTAAGCTTTTTGAGGCTTTAAATGTCCATTTAAGTCTATTAGAACTTCTGAATTGTTTTGTACATTTTTTTTATGCATTTTTACTGAAAGGACAAAATTTATCCTTTTTTCTTAACGTTTGTTTTGAGAGTTTCCAAATCTTAAACAAATATGAGAATTTTGTGTGTAACTTTTTTTTTTTGGTAAACAATTTTGTGTATAATTTAATGGTTATCTTTTTTTTTGGAAATACAATGAAAACTAAAGCAACATCAAAAAAAGCCCTATACTGGGCACAATCTTGGGAGACTAACTCCCCTCAAGTCATTACGAAGCAATTCCAAACAAGCCGTTGGAGGGAAATCCAGCACAATCAGCTGTCCATCCTGATGAGGTGCATGAGTAGCAAGCCAATCAGCAACAAAATTGCCTTCTCTATAAGTATGACTAAGCTGAATAATCCAGTCTCTTTGAAGCATGCTACGAGCTCGGATGATTAAAGCAGAAAGAGGATGACTTACGTCACACCCTTTTCTTATAAATTCCAAAGCCACCTTGGAGTCACCCTCCACAAAGACTCCTAAATCCCTTATGCCAAGTCAGATCCATACCTGTCAAGAACCCCCAAATTTCCGCTGAAGTAGAAGTACCACTCCCAAGGAATTTTGTAAAACCAGTTAACCAGTTCCCAGCAGCATCCCTTATGACTCCACCACATGCAGTCTTTTGCCCACTGTCTATGCTGGAACCATCCACATTAAGTTTAACCTCAGAGGGAAAATTCCAGTGAATAAGACGTTCCTCTCTTCTAAGCTCCTGATGACCAATCTTAGTAAGGGTTTCATTAGCCAATTGAATATTACCACAAGTATAGGTAATGTGCCTAATGAGACCATACTTTGAGGTGATAGTTTGATCAAAGATTGCCTTATTTCTTTCCCCCCCACAAACACCAAGCTATCACCCCAAAATACAAAGGCCAAGTTCGATCAGTTTGAAACGAACCTTTTAATCCTAGATTTGTCTGAATCCATAGGTGAAGATCCATGGAGAAAAAGTCACTACGGTTATCAGAAGGAACCCAATGCTCCCATAATTCCCTGGCATTAGGACAATCTCTAATGTCATGTAAACTATCCTCAAGATTATAATGACATCTCAGACACCCTGCATTTGTAGCCATGTGACGATGCACTCTATGAACATTAGTTAAAAGAGAACCTCTGTAGAGAAGCCATAAGAATTGTCTAATACGTTCAGGACCAGGCCAAGCCCAAATTACCTTCCAAATCCTATCCTGATGATAATGCGAGGTACCCATGAGATAGTTATAAGCTGATTTCACTGAAAAAACCCCATCTTGGCTACCTGCCCAAATAACACGGTCCGGAGAAGGATCCACTGTAGGAGGGAGCACACTACGAATCTTGTCTAATACTGAAGTAGGAAGAAGGTGCTGAAATAAAGGCCAGTCCCAATTACCATAACAAGTTACAAATTGAGACGTAGACCAATGAGTCATAATAGGAGGAATAGGTTGAACGACCAGAGAAACAAGTTGAGGACATCCTGGCACCCACGAATCCATCCAAAAAGACGTATGAACCCCATCCCCTAAAATGATACGAGAATTCTCTAGAGTTTGAGGCCAATACTTAACAATAGCCTTCCATAAACCAGAATCATTTGCGGAAGCCGAGATACTTGGAATGAGCCTTTCCTCCACCTTATACTTGCTACGAAGGACCCGAACCCATAACGAATTACGATTAGTCATGATTCAGTGAACTAGCTTCATGATAAAAGCCATATTATTCTCTTTAATTTTACGAAAACCAAGCCCCCCTACATTCTTCGGCAAACAGACTGTCTCCCAAGAAACCAGGTGAGCTTTCCTTCGTTCAGAAGTTGATCCCCAAATGAAATTCCTAGTTACACTCTCAATACGATCACACGTACCACTAGGAATAATACAAGTTTGCATAGGATATTGAGGAATTGCAGTAAGAACTGACCTAGCCAAAGTTGATCTTCCTGCCAATGAAAGAGTACGTTGATTCCAGGCATTTAAACGAGCTTGCATCCGATTTAAGATATAGCCAAACGTACTCTTTGTAACACGGCTATGACGAAGAGGAATACCTAAGTATTTACCCAAGTCATTTGTAGGAGAGTAGCCCATCAACTGGCTTAGATTCTGCACTCGGGCATGATTAACGTTTCTGGAGAAGAAGACTTTTGTTTTTTCCTTGCTAACCTTCTCACCAGAGCACCTGCAAAAACAATCAAGAATCTTATTAATAATAACAGCTTGCCCTTCTGTGGCTTCTGTAAAGAGCATAAGATCATCTGCAAAAAATAGATGGGAAAGCAGTGGTCCCCTTCTATTCAATCTGATAGGCTTCCAAACGTCCTCTTGAACTGCTACATTAATCAAATGAGCAAGTCTTTCCATGCAAAGGATGAAAAGATAAGGAGACAAAGGATCTCCCTGACGAAGACCTTGATTAGGAGAAAATTCTGTCGTAGTTGATCCATTCCATAACAAATTCATTGTACATGACGAGACACAACACATGATCAGAGAAATAATATTCTCAGGCAAACCAACATCCACAACCGTGTCTTTCAGAAACTCCCAAGAAATCTTGTCATAAGCCTTTTCTAAATCAACTTTGACAATCATCCAACCCTTACCTCCTCTCTTTTTATTCATGGAATGGATGATTTCCTGAGCCACAATGATATTATCCGCTCCTTGTCTACCCTTAATAAAACCACATTGATTAGGCATAACCAAGTGAGCCATATGAAATTTCAGCCTATTAGCCACAATCTTAGTTACAGTCTTGTAAATAACATTACAAAGGCTAATAGGTCTGAAATCTTTAAGTAATTCAGGAACATCAATATTAGGAATCAGACAAATCAAAGTTTGGTTAACCTCTTTGATATTATCCGGATGAAGGAACACACCTTTCACAAAAGAGATAACTGACTCACCCACCTTATCCCACTGAGATTGAAAGAAAAGAGCATTAAGCCCATCCTTCCCAGGCGACTTGTATGGACCAAAAGAGAAGACTACATCTCTGATCTCCTTACTGTTTGGCATAATACTCATCGTGTCTAAAGCATGCGCTTCAATAACTGGAAAAAAGCCACGAACTGGAAAAGCCGGTTTAGGTAATGGATTTTTTGTGTACAGATTTTCAAAGAAAGAAACAGCCATTTCCATTAAAACCTGTTGATCACCAATCCAAACTCCCTCCGAGTTTTTCAACGTATCTATGCGATTCCTCCTACGTCTGGCAACCGTCACAGAATGAAAGAAACGCGAGTTCCTATCTCCAAGAGCAAACCAATTCAATTTTGATCTTTGAAACCAAGTAATTTCCTCTTGAAGATAAATCTTGTCTAGTTCCCTCCATAGATCCTTTTGCAACATCTCAAGGCTATGACTGTACTGATAACTAAGACATCTATCAATACCTCTAATCCTTGCATGCAAATCATTCTTTCTTTTCAGAGCAATCCTATAAACATTTCTATGCCATTCCGAAGCATTAATCTGAAATGTCTCCATAGCATGCATCCAGTTTACATTGTTTGACCAACATCCATTAACCACCTCATGAAAAGTGCTCTCTGTTAACCAGGACGCTAGAAAAGGGAAAGGACGCTCCCCTCTCGGATAAATAGCAGGTTGACCTTCCCATAATAACACTGGTCGATGATCTGAGCCAAAGAAAGGCAAGTTGAAAGCCACACGGTTAGGGAAAACCAAGTTCCAATTATCATTAGCGCAAACCCTATCAAGACGTTCATGAAGATTTCTTCTTTGCCAAGTGAAAATAGAACCTTGATTGCCAATGTCAGACAAGCTACATTCATCTAAACAATCACGAAATTCCCTCATGCTATTCCAGTTATGCCCATTACCACCTAGCTTCTCATACTCATACAAATAAGTGTTAAAATCACCTGCTATCCCCTAAGCTGCATTCCTCATGGACTGATCAAACAGTGAAGACAGAATTTCCCACAGCTGAATACGTTCCTGTCTTCGCGGACTTGCATAAATAAAAGTCATGAACTCCTCTCTATTTTCTTTTTACCCAACAAATTTTAGTATTGACCAGAAAAACCAAGACGCCGAATAGCTCTATCCGCCATAACACCACTCAATCTGGTTTCTAACAAAGCCATAACTTTAATACTGTATCTATGAGAAAGATCTCGAATTAGAGGCGGAAAACTCCTTTTGCCAGCCCATCTACAATTTCAGGTCAAAATATTCATAAAAACAATCTTAAATTTATCCGAACAGAAACCGGCCCTAAGAAAGAGCATTGGTATAGACCGAAGTCGCACCCAAAACGTCCAAATTATCCAAAGGGATAGAATCCTTGTGAGTTTAATAAAAATTCCTCATTAACGTAAGAGCATCTGGTGGTCTTCCATGTTTACCTCCATTATCCAAGCCACTAGAAGAAGGAAGAGTCTCTTGCTGATCATTAACCACATGAGACGTCTTCCTCTGGAATTTAGATATAGAAGGGTGCAAGACAATTTGTCTATCTTGGAAATCCTCCGACATATTCTTCTGAGAATCAAGTTTAAAATTATTCTTTTGAGATTCTGCACCTTTTGAAGCATTTAATCTGCCTTTGCTAATATTAGCATTCTGGACCAGCTGATGAACTTTAGCAGATGATGCAGTTGCTTTCTTCTTTTGGTTTCTTTGAATTTTACTCCTTGACTTTGGACCTCTTTTCTCGACTTGCCCGCAGATAGGTTAGCAGATGGAGAAACTGTTTCCATTTGAATATCCTTTTTCACCAACGGTTCTTCATTTTGAGCAATTAATTCCCCATGATTAATTCGTGTCAGACCAGATTCAATGTTGATTGAATCAATCACTGGAGAATCAGAAATAATTAAGATATTATTATCCTTTTGAGCCAACTCAGCAATAGCTTGAAATCTTTAAATCTGATCCAATGACCTGTCTGCTGATTAGGATGAGAATTGGAAATTGCCTTATTACGTAACGTTGCATTATTAACAACGCCAACTTGTCTCCTACCCGATGGTAGCAATACGTACTAGTTGAAGCAGGCACATAACAAAGAA